>NW_022680357.1:12039557-12341603 GCF_004115265.2 Rhinolophus ferrumequinum | reverse complement strand
ACAGCGTTTCAGGCAGAGGGAATCGCTAGTGTGGAGACCTCAGGAGGAAAGGAACTGGGCGTGTTTGAAGGTGTGGAAGCAGCCAGAGGGAGGAGTGGGGTATGTGAGGTGAGAGTGGAAAGACGTGCAGTCAGAGAAGCGGCCAGGGTGCCCTTTGTCAGCGAGGGGGAGGATTTGGACTGTATTCCCAATATGGGCTGGGCGGGGGGCTGAGTCAGGTTTCAAGGTCACTCTGGGTGCTGCCTGGGAAACATTATAACTCAGTCCTGGAAATAATAGTTGCTAAATAAACAGCTCAATCAGCAGCTCACTTAGCATCCTTCAGAGCTGTCTTAGAAAAGATTCCCGCATCGGGAGGGAGATTGACTTGACCACCCTACAAGAGCTATTTGAAATAAATTGTAATTCAGTGACCTCTTATGCTAGTGCACCTGGCGCCACCTGACTCACTTGCTAAGACTTTTTATGTTTCATTTATTGGAAAAACTGAAAAGAGATGGGTTCAAGTACATACTTACTAGATTCATTCAGTGACTTCCCTCCTGTCTTTTAGTGACTTTTAAATGTAGACAGATGAGACACAGTCTTTCAGAAATTGGGCAAACACATATCTTCTTAGAGTAGAGGTGGGGAACATACCAAGCAGAGAGTATCTTTGAAAGTTGTGATGCCCCAAAGGGTGCTGGCTTGTGGCAACCCGAGGCTAGAACTCCAGTCTTCACTCTTGATTTGGGGGAGTGACTTGTCCTCTCTCGGCTGTACTGAAAGTCTCGTGATGCTCATTTCTCCCATGGATACCTTGTCATGACACCATTTCCAGAAATGGGATTTTTACTTTATTTGGCCTGTCTCACTTCCCATCCTCGGTAACGTGGTTCTTCTGTGATTTTGTTTCAACAGTCAGATTTGCAAAATGCCAAGATTGGACACCATCAGATTGTGACATCGTATGACCTTCCTTTTCTGCTCTTTAAGCATTTAATCTCCAGGCAGCTGGCCCCTCATTGCTCTCCACTAAAAGTTATTCTTTTAAATAACTTCTGTTATGTTTTCTAATTATAAAAGGAATACACTCATATTATAGAAAAAATTATGAAACCCAGGCGGGCTAACCAATTCTAGCTGAGATTTATTGAGCGCTTACTATGTGCCATACACTAGATGAGGCGTACACGTGCGTTGTAACATTTTATTCTCACCCCTGGAAGGTAGGGACTATCATTATCTTCTTTTTAGAGGAAAGAAAACAGGTTGAGTGGGATCAGGTTGCTTGCTCAGCTAGGGAGCTAGTAGGCAGCAAAAATCAGTTGAATTCAGGTTGTCTGACACAAATACTTGAGCTCTGAACCACTCAGCACTGTCCATCACTTGGATGAATCATCATTAATAGGCGTATTTGGTCCAGAGCCTGCCATATTTTGTTATATCAGCAATAGGCGATACGTAAATACGGTTTTGTCCACTTTTATTTTCTATCAATCTCATTTCCAAACAAAGGTAAAGACATGTATGCATGTATTTATGTGTGTTTACATGCACATAATCTCCAATACACACATGCACAGTGGGTATAAGCACCGTTCACCCCCATATCGCTAACATTTTCAGCAGTGCTTGGATTGTAGCAGACACTCAGTGAATATCTGTTGAGTAAATAAACTAAATAAGTTCTAGCTCGATGAGCAGCTTTTATCTCTGAATATATAAGTGTTTTGTAATCTGATGCTTCCCTGGAAGCAATGGATCGCTAGCATCTACGACACCCACTATTTTAGCAACACCTCATTTTTAATGGTGACACGTGGTTATAAATGGACATTTTCAGGCTTGTTTCTCATTACCACTTAGGAGCATCTTGAAATATTCTTTTTCCTTGGCTTCAGGAATTCTAGCCTGGTTTTTTATTGATCTATGGCTACTCGAGTAGTGTCTGCCTTCTCATCTCACACCTTCCTCCCCGAAGAATGCCGACATTTCTTAGGGCTTAAACTTGGCCCCTGTCCCGTTTCTCTCTTCGCACTTCCTGGGTAAGCCCACCTGCATCCTTATCTTCAGTGAGGACCCCAGTATCTTCTAGACGCATGTTGGGTGCCCCACATCCATTACCGTCTCTCATTCACTCTTCACAGTGGTACTTTGAAAATGAGGTAGGCGTCCTTGAACTTGGAAGCACAGCGAGGCTGCCTGAAGGCACGAGTGTCACACAGCTGGAAAACAGAAGGGCGAAGATTTTAAATCAAATCTGTCTGATCAAAACACAGGAGTTCTCTCCTCTAAATTCTCCATAACACGTAACACAGAACGCCTTTTGCTCCTAGATAACTGCTTGTTGAAACAGTAAATCCTATTTTTAAATCCCTAAGGACTACTTTTGTGAGCCATTTCTTCTAAATGTCTTCTCACTTGTATTCTCCATCTCTCTTCCTTTTTTTTAATCTTTCCTCCCATTTCTTCCTTTTGTTTTTGCTTTTTGCATCCTCAAGCCCAACAATTAGAGATTTCCACCCAAATATAACTTGAGTTTCATGGAATTTCAGAGTCTGCCTTGTAACTGAAGAGCGATTAACATTCCCTAATTGAGTTTTAGCTGCCTAGAAAGATCCCAAATTTAAGCCAGTCAAGTCACCGCACTCTGCTGGGTCAAATAATGAAAACAAGGATGGCCAGCTTCAAAGAAGCCATCTGTCACTTCCCACTCAGCACTGCAGCGTTTGGGGAATCAGGAGGAACATTGAGAGGCCTCGTGGCAACGGCACCACCACGGCCACCTTTCCTCTCCCTTCCCACACTAGGCCCCCTTACCCCCCACATGGATGCAACACCCCTCTGCACCATGGAGGGGGGGTGACAGTGGAGGCAGAGGGTGGGCTTTGGGGATTCTAGGAGCCACATGAAGGTTATGCTGCATGACCATCCAAAACCAACCCAAGCAACGTGAGTGCAGAAATGAGACTTGGTGGTCTTCACGGCATGTCATTAATGCCTTCCTTTGGGTCAGGTGGACCTTGCTGGGTGGCTCTGAACACTGGAAGAAGCAATACAGCCAGGTACATCTTGGGATCAGTATTGGCGGTGTCTCAAAAGGGGCTCACATCTCAGAAAAACTGCAGTTCCCGCCTGCCCAGTAGAAGTTTCTGTGATGGTGGAAGTGCTGTATGTGCATGCTGGCCAGTCCACTGGCCACTAGCCACCGGACGCTGTTGAGCTCTTGAAATGTGAAGAGTGCAAACCAAGAACTGAATTTTAAATTGTATTTAATTTTCATTCATTTAAATAGCCGTATGTGCATTTGTTTCAAGGAAAACAAAAGGAATACCTGGAGAGTGAGTAGAAGGCTAGAAACAAAAGAATAGCGTTAGATGGTCGAGATGCAGCAAGGAGCAAGACAGCAGGCCCTGGTCCTCGTGAAGCTCATGCTATAAAGGAGAGGCCATGAGGATGGGTGTGGGGACCCCTGGAATGGGGTCTTATAGTGGAGGGTAGAGATTGGACTCGACACTGAGTAGAACACGGGCACGGAGGAATTTATCACCGAGGAGCAGGGTGGAGGTCCATGGACGGAAATATCAAGGGTAAGGAGGATCTGGCTAAGTTGACCTAACAAGTCTTGCTGAAGACAGGCCAGGGTGATCAGGCACCCCCTGGGGGTGGCCAAGGATGAGGAAACTGATTAGATACTGAAGGTGATCAGACATGGAGGATGGGACAGTCTAGCTAACCCAACGTAGCGGGGTTCTTGCTAAAATTGGACAACGCAGACACAACCATGGCAGTCCAGTAAAAGACTTGAGGGCGGCGGGGGTGCAGGTTGGGTAGGTTTGGGCAGTGAGAGAATCGTTGTCACTACTCCATTAGCTTCCTGTGCAGCTCCTATTTCTGTTATTTCTACTACAATTTGTGCTACTACAATTTCTCTGACTTCCACTATTTCTACTACTTCTACTCTGTTTATAACTCTATTTACTATCAACATCATTTCCCCCCAGTGCTTCCAGGAGTTGAAATTTTAGTCATTGACCATGGATACAAAACTGACTTCTGCATGAAAGATCGAGATGAGACATGGAGTATTCTCAAACTGATAATGCACTAGCCTAACCATAAGTAAGCTAAATAAAAGGCATCATCTTCACGTGTAATCTTGGATTCTCAATACTGAAATGAGAAGGATGACTTTTGTTTTGCTTTGTTTTACATGGTCTTGTCCTTATTCTAAATGCATCCTAAAAACAATATGGAGGTTCCTCAAAAACTTAAAAATAGAACTACCATAGGGCATAGCAATCCTACTTCTGGGTATTTATGCAAAGAAAGTGAATTCACTATCTTACTTAAAAAATTAAAACGAAAGATTTTTTTCCCCCTGAAAGTTTGGGCCAAAAACATGGGTGCACATTATACATGACAAAATACGGTAATCGTTTAGGATTGGTAGATAGTAAGATAAGAAATGTGAGATGAGGCATTCAAAGCATCTTGGGTAAAACTGTGATTTAATACTTTCTATTGAAGAATTGAAGGGTCTTTTGTGACGTTCCTTGAACGAACAATAAAGTTATTTGCAACTTTTATCTCATTGGACCACTTTTCTGGAATTGTAGACAGTAAGCTGTGAGGGTAGGTGGTCAGCACTCAAAATGTCAGCATAATGGAAAGCAGAGAGATGAAAGAAATGATTCCTATGGGTGTCACTTGAATTTCTGAATCCAGACATACTGAAGCCAGAATGTGGGAGATTAAATCGCTCTCTCTCTCTGCACTAGAATTACGCATCTATGTCTGTTATCATGCAACCACAATGCCTCCTAATAAACAGGTAGGTTATAGTCCCCAACTCTACTGATGTTGGGTTAGTCACATGACTGGTTATGGCCAATAGAATGTAGGCAGGAGTGATGGTTTCCAGTTGCAGACAGAGACCCTAAAGCATTGGTATTTCCAGTCACCCCTTTAAGCTTCGGTCATTAGCCATGAGGTGATCCTGCCCGTGGTGCCACTGCCTCTTTGGGTGGGCTGCTGACCCATGGAAACCATCAGAGCCAACAGAAGTCCTGAGTCCAGTGTAGCCCAGCCGAGCCCCACCTGTAGCAGACTAAATGTGTCTGCCCCGTGGACCCGTGAGAAAGAAAAATAAATCTATCATTGAAAACCACTGAGATTTCGAAGTTGTTCCTTACACATTAAAAAATGACTAACATTTCAAGTTCACCCCTAGACTTTTCAGTAATTGATCCCATAAATTCTCCATGTTTCTTTAATCAATTTGAGTTGGAGTTATTTATTAACCAGAAGAGTTTTCTCCATTAGCATCTTTTTATGACATTGCATCACTTTTGGCTCACACGAGCCTCTAAGACAGCCTGGGTCTTTCCCATGGGACCCGCAGCCAAGCCTAACGTGCTCCATTCTCTACCTGAGCAATTGATTTTTTTTAAAGCAATATTTATCTCTGTTAACGCTCGTCTTTTGGCTTGTGCCCAATGTTCCAGTCTAGTGAGATCTTTCTCAATGTTATTCTTTCATTCTGGGGATTAGCTATCCCATTCAACATCTTGTCAAACAAAAATTGGATCAGCATGACCACAAGAGCCTCTTCCGAGCCCTTGAATTCACGTAATGAACTTGTAGCGTGCACTAAAGACTGACCTCCAGGTCGTTAATCATTATTAATGACCGCACAAAGAATCATTATTTAGGCCACATATTCTAAATGAATGTCCACAAGACAGAAATGTCTTTCAGTCCATTTCCTGCCACCATAATGATCTCAGAGGAGTTGAAATCAGGAGATACTACCTAACAATGGCCTGAAGCAAAATCTTCCCTGATAATATTATATTGTCCATATCCATCAGCAATGGAATGAGCCACTTTTGAAGCCAGTAGGTGGGAATCGGTATCTCTCTCGAAAAACTAAAATTGCCCACCTCCTGAGTTCTAGTCCTGCTCGTGATATAAACCAGATGAGCTTGAGTGACTCACCTATAGCTTTCCTCTGACTCTGTTACCATAACTTGGACAAGATCTCTACAGACCTCTTTAAGTCTAAAAGACCAAGGCAGTTATAAACTAATACATTTATTCACCTTCCTCGGCTTCCTAGACTATTTACAAGGTACATTTTACAAATCTGGGGAACATGGTTCACATTGGAGTTTCCATAATTCATCCAGCAGTTCACTGTATTACAACTTTCTATTAGCTTGTGTGTTTGTGCTGCTTATCTCTGGGCGAGGATCAAGTTGATTTTGGTATCAAAAAACATGACATTGTTTCTGGCACATAGTAGGACTCAGTAAATATTCGGTTAAAGGAAAGAACTTGTTGTGACGCTGTGTGTGTGTGTGTGTGTGTGTGTGTGTGTGTGCACGCGCACGTGTGTTTATGTTGGAACATCTGGTTAATGTTCATCATTAGCCGGAAGCACTGGCTAATGTTAAATTTAAATTAAAATATACTCTTGGGTGACTCCATCTTCAATTTCACGGTTGATTCTTTTGTGATTGACTTATTAAGCTAAACCAGGAGTTGCAAACTAAAACACCTTGAGGGTCCAGGGAGGAAGCAGAATAAATGAGGATGGTTAGGTACAACTGAAAAATGACCTGTCTTCACAGGAATGGATACTCAGTGTTGCTAGATATTCTACTTTTCCAGAGTTGGATTTTTTTTTTAAGTTGTAAATTGTGCTTTTAGTAAATGTAGATTCCTGATTTTTAGATTTTTAGAAGTTGGAAAAGTTAAAACATAATTTCTAAAATACTATGTGGGCCAAATAAAACCCATCTGCAGCCTCGATCCAACTCACAGGCTGTCAATCTGAGAAAGAGAGTTCAATGTTTTTCTTCGTACTAGCATTTTAGTTTGCAAGAAATATTTAATTTACAGTGAACAACCTTGGGTAATATCAAACACTGTGTTTATTGTTGAACAATACAGATGCTATATAACAGTTATAGGGATTCCATTAAGGCCCAGTTTTGAGGCCTGAGGTTAGATTATCATGGACACACATCATTGAGGCTTCCCTAGATAGCAATTTATAGGAAAGATTATGGAATTAATCCTTAACAATTACATTCGTATTTTCCTAAACAGAATAGATGCCTTGTTTCCAGGGAACTGATCTCCGTTATGGCTGAAATAATGGAAATTGTGTGTCATCCTCGAAAGACTCTCTGCACACCCCCTGACCTTGTCCCACCGTGTTCTCAATGGCTAGACATTAATATTTGTAGAGGGCTGTTTCTCTCAATTGCTTACAGCTTTTATCCCATCAATCATTGTTCTTCGTTCATCCCACTCAGTTTAGTAACTACTAGTCAACCATGTTGAAATTCTCTGATGTATTTGCCAAGATAAAAATTGGAATCTCTTCTCGGAAAAATGGCCACGTTAATCAAACCCTACAACTTTCAACAAGCGAAAATCCATCTGAGGGTTACATGTTATTAACCATTAATTGAAAACATATTTAATATTCATGCCTAATTGACCCTAGATGCCGCATTGATAAAACATCATAATCATATAGCATTTTTAAAAAGCACAACAAGATATTCAAATAACTCTCCAAGTTATGTCTAAAAGGACCACTGTGTCTAGGACCAGGCCTCTCTTTATGGGAGACTGAAAAGGTGAAATTCTTGATTCCTGAGACTGAGAACTCCAGTGAGGAGAGAAGCAGTGGGAGAATAAAGACAGGGAGGAACTGAGTGAAGCATAAAAGTGGGGTGTTTGCCCACAGCCGGAATCTCATCTCTTATGCCAGTGCCCGTTGTGGAGATGCTCTGCTGAGAATAATTTTAAGACCACCCACTAATTCAGAGGGGAGGGGTGCTGTAATTGACTAGTAATGTCTGCTGTGCACTTAGGAGAAGGAAATAGCAGTATGCATGGCGTATATATGTTACTCGTGGCCTAAGTAGAAGAAGTAAAACTGAAAACATATGATTATCCTAAGTTCCAATTTGCCTGGGAAATCCTCCGTTTACGCTTGTCATAGATCAGTGAATCGCTGTTAATTATGCGTAGTACCCCCACTTTATTTTCAAGAGTGTCCGGCTTTGGATAATAAATTACATAGAGCCACCCAGGAAAAAATTATTGCATAATTATCACTAGTTCATTTGTTTACTCAAGAAGTATTCTTAAGTCCCTACTTTGGAGCTCGGATCATTCATTATTAGCCGCAATCTTCTTTTCACTGGGCCAGGGTTTTCTCCATATTCTGCTCAAAACATCTCAACACAGCATAACCTTTGTTTCTTTAGACATGTACGGGACTCACACTTCCCACCTAACATACTCTCTGATATATTCTGTCATTCAGCCATGAGATCCACTCCTCAGTCACTTCTATATATCTGGTAATTCTCCTCTGCTTCCTCCCCACTTTGCCACCAGAAAAAAAAGTTAACTTGTCTTCTGAATGGAGCTCTTTTGTATTTTCTGCCATACCAGGTATCCTGTCTATATCAAATATGTGTTATCTTCAAAAGCCCAGATCAGCAAAAGACTGAAGAACGTAGAAGTCTCAGATTTTTTTTTTCCATAGAAAAATTCATGGAATTTCAAGACCTTTGATTTTGTTTGGATTTTCTGGTTGGGTTACCAAGGGTAGAGGCTGAGTTCTCTACCATCAACACCCACCCAAACGGAAGTTCCTGGTTGTTACTTGCAGGAATAGATGCACCAATTTGCTTGCTGTAACCAGGCTCTGGCATAAGCCAAAGTCTCTCAGCCTCAACAATATTAACATTTTGGATAATTCCTTGTTGTGTGGAACGTCTACCCACTAGATGCCTGTAGCCCCCCCTTTCCCCAACCGTGACAACAAAAATGTTTCTGGACATTGAAGAAATGTCCCCTGCAGGTGAGGTGAAACTGCTGCCAGTTGAATATTGGAATAGGCACACTGAATATCAAGACAAATAAACCACCCTTTCTTGTTCTTGAGCAAGTCATAGGAGGGGACACATTGGTAAGCACGTATGGGACCAAACTAAGTATCCCGGTGAGGGTTTGGCAAAAGTTCTGTGGAAGCCAAAGAAGGAGAGAGGAACTGCCTGGACAGTCAAATAAAGCTCTATAGAGGATCAGTCCTTGGGGCTTTGGCTGATAACTCAGTATTCCCCAGGTGGGAAAGAAGGGAAGGACCATCCAAGCAGAGGAACAGCATATGCAAATGTGCGGAGACATGCATGAAAATTATGTGTATGAAACAGAATAAGAAGTTTGGCGGGGATGAAGAGATGGGTACATTGGAGTGTGAGGGAATCATGGATAAAATAGAGACCTACATTTAAGCGCAGTTTGCACACCTGCTAAACTTCATTAACTGGATGGCAGAGAATCACAGAGGGCTAAGGTCAGATCCGGGCTTTAGAGACTGCATGGCCGCTGGCCAGAGGCAGGAGAGCCTGTGAACAGCACCGTCTTTGGCGTCAGACTGCCCTGGGCTTGGCTCGCCCTCTTCCACCGACTAGTACACGGGACTTTGGGCAGACCGTTTCCTTTGCCTCAACCGCTGTTTCTTCTTCTGCAAAAAGAAGATGACAAACCTATCTACCCCGCTGCGTCACTGTGACGATTAAACATTAGTTCACGTAATGTGCTTAGAGTAGCTGGATGCAGTTAAAGCTCATTAAGTAATCAGTTTTCAGATTGCAAGGAGGGGTGGGGTTTGAGGCTGAAGGCAGGGAGACCAGTTTAGTGGAGGTAATGAAATGCGATGGGAGCATAAGCTGTCACAGTGATTGCGTGACACAGAGATAAGATGAATTTGTTTACGTTCTCCAGGCTCCCAGCAGCAAGAGGATCAGTTCTCCAAACAGATACACTGTTCCCGAGTTTCCTACCACGTCCAGCCCTGGACAGTCCCACACAGGGAGTTCTGTCACCTGCAACCTCTGTGACAGTACGATGTGGCCACCTGAGCACTCTCTGTTCAGAAAGAGTTAATTAAAGGAGGATTCACAGTGGGAGAGTACACCTTCACCTCATTCTGCTTCCACTGTGTTTCCCAGTTCTTTTCTGCAGGCTGCCTGTGTTCTGAGAAACGGGGGCTGCCGATGACCTGCTTCAGGACCAGACGACAATTTAATAGAGTGGAGATTCATTAAGACGGTGCTGATGGCGACGGTAGGCTCCGGAATGGAGAAACAGCCTAGAGGAGTTTGATTCTCTCCCATCTTTCTGACCTCAATTTACAAGGCAGAATTAAGTTCTGGAAACCCTCAGAACAGAACAAAATAATGGAACTCCAGGCTTTTAATCACTGGTAGACTCATGAGGAGTCCGACGACCTCTAACCTTGTTGTTTAGTCCTCTCTTTCAAAGGGAAGTTTCTGTATCAGGGACACAGCCTGAAGCGATGGACGATTTCCTTTCGTTTTCAAAATTAATTCATTCAAAGATATATTTTAAAAACCAACTACATACATTGACAGTGCCAGGTATTGTGACAGTGAGAAGACTGACCCACCCCCTCCTATTGTGGAGCCAACTGTCAGGGAGAGCCAGCCAACAAAGAAAGAACTACTGGGAAAATTACGGCAATACCAAAAAGAAAATGAGGCAACTCCTCTTTGTGTAGCCAAAGGAAATGGATCCCAATTTTAAACACATTTCTTAGATTTATTTCTTTTCCAGGTCATAAGTATATGAAGCAGACAGACAATTTCATTTCCACCTCTGGCAAGTTTTGGAATTGATTTAAGTTAAGAGTCATGGGTTAATGACCCAGAGTTATTATGACTTTCCTACATATCTAGGAAGCCAGTCTTCAGGGGAGGAAACGAGAAACACCCCTTTGTTTAGTGTTTCCATAGCTCGATGACGTTTGGTTCTTAGGGTGTTTTGAAGAACCTGCAGAGCAATATGAAAGTAAAGGTGAGGGAGGCATTTGGACCCCGAAGTCAGAAGCCTGGGTCCAAATCTGTGCTTGACCCCTTGCTAGCCGTGTGACCTTTGGCAGGCTCAGTCACCTTTGTGTGTCTCAATGTGTACAATGGGGCAACATCCGAACATCCCACTTCTTAGAGCTGTTGTGAGAATTGAATGAGCCGATGCCTAGAAAGGCTCGGCAGAGTCTGACGCCATGGTACACATTAAAGAAAACAATAATGCAGCCGGCAGAAGAGGTGTGTTGTGTTGCAGAGCAGCATGGAGGTGACTGAACTGGTCTCTGAGCAGTAGCAGTGGGCAGCAAAGGGTCGGAGTTCCAAGTGTAGCTTTGCTAATTCCTGGCAGTGTGAACTCGGGCAGATCAGGCCGGCTCTCCAAACCCCCACTGCCGCCTCTACACACTAGGGATGATGATGGTGACCACCTTCTGAGGCTGTAGTGAGGAGATGAAGAAGTGTATGTAAGACATCGAGTGTGGTGACCAGTACATACCCATCACGGCCCTCGGTGCATGGCCAGGCTCACCATCTTCCGGGCCAGTTGTCATTTTTGCTGCTTAGCGTGCTTTTTCCATTCCCCTCCGCCTTAGACTGTGTTGCCTACAAGCAGAGTTTGCAATAGGGTTTCTTGTGCAAATGGTTTATTGAGGAAGTGCTCTCAGAACAAACCTGTAATGGAGTAAGGGAAGCAGGAGAGGAAGGAATGCAGAGAAATAGGTTCAGGTGATGTCCATCCGTAGTTGGATCCCACAGGGAGCTCTGGAATGAGCTGGGCTTTATACGGCTGTACCAGCCAGTCATTGGTTGCTGGCCACTCCCAGGAGAAGGACCTAATTCCACAGGCGTTTCTGGTGAGAAGGCTCCCATCAATAGCAAGACAATCCTGCAGAGAAGGGTGCAGTGTGAGCTTTTGGCAGCCAGCATCGCAGCACCTGGGAGATGGAGGCGCGGGCTTCGTACTGAGGATCTGGACAGGGAACAAATAGCATCAGCCACATCCTTCTAAGGCATTTTGATTTTGCTCTGAGAGCTCCCTCCACTACTCTCCCCAACTCTAAGGGTGGCTTGTGACCTGGAATCTGGCCATAGTGATTGGTGCAGGGATAATCATGTGATCTCAGGAGAGCCAGTGAGACACAGGCAATTTTTGTGTCTTTTCCCTCCTCCTCTGTCCCCCTCCCCCTTCCCTTTGTCCCCCTCTCCTCCTCCCTCCCTCCTTCCTTTCCCTCTCTCTCTCTTTCTCCTGCTGAGGTCCCAGTCCTCCCTTTTGGTTCTCGAGGTAGTTTCTGTCAATTTTCTTTCTGTGATTTGTTTGAGAAGCTCACTCAAATGGTCCTGATAAACAGGTGTACACTCGGATAAGTGGGATGTCTTCCTTCGTTCTCTAGCTTCTAAGGGCACATGCCTTTGATTTAGGGGTATGCGTGAGCCCAGAGTCCTGCTGGGCTAGTGAGGCATTGGCCTAAGTGAGGGCAGCTGCAAGGGGTCTTGACCCAAATAGGAGCTTCAGCAAGGGGCTTTCTAACCCAGGCTGGGTCTCTCCTCCTCCTCCTCATGTCTGTCTGTCTACCTACTCGATCAGGTGCATAGCCCTTAAAGAAGTGGTAGCTCTTTAGGAATGGCTGTGGGCAACAGTCTGGAATGTTCATGCAAAAGCAAGCTGAGGTGGCATCCGGTGGTCAGCTCTTTGGCTGTTCTCGCCAGACACACGCAGAAATAGCCACCTGGAAGTTCAGTCAAAGTTTCAGCACATGTGCAGGAACCTCAGCACTCTTTTGTTGGTTTTGGCCTGCAGCTGTTAACTAATGACCCTCGCTTGTGTCTCCCACCCTCCAGCCTGCTGTAATTTAATTTAGGAGGTCTCAGAATTTTTTTCTCCTCACTATTTTTTCGGCTGTAATGCCTAACACCGCTTTGACCATGTGTATACAAGTCTTTGGATGGACAGATGCGTCATTTTCTCCTTGGTCCATATCTAGGAGTACAATGGTTGGATCGTACATTAGTTGAACGTTTAAATTTTTAAGAAACTGCCAGACAATGTTCCAAAGTGGTTTTAACGTTTTCTGGTTGCTCCACATCTTCACAAAAGTTTGATTTTTTTATATTGTAGCCATTCTAGTACTAGCATAGTGGTACCTCAGTGTGGTTTACTTTACATTTCCTTAATGACTAATAATAGCAATTTTCCACATGCTTATTTACCTTCTGTGTACCTTCTATGGTGAACTAATTGTTCAAATATTTATACTGGATCGCTTGCCTTCTGAGTATTGAGTGGTAGGGGTTCTTACTGTAGTCTGGATGGAAGTCCTTAGTCATATATATGTTTTGCAAGTATTTTCTGCCAGTCTGTGGCTTCCTTTTCATTTTTTGTTGAGTTGCTTTGGTATCTTTGTCAAATATCATTGACCAGGGGCAAAAGTGGAGCTGTTGGGCAGAGAGTACAAATGTCCAGCTGTAAGATGAATAAATTCTGTGGCTCTAATTACTACATAGTGATTATAATTCATAATACTGTATTATATACTTGAAAATGGCTAAGAGTAGATCTTAAATTTTCTCACCACAAAACGAAATGGTAATTATGTGATGTGATACAGGTGTTCTCTAACTCTATGGTGGTAATTATTTTGCAATATTAAATTAACACATTGCACACCTTAAAGTTATACAATGTTCTATGTCAGATGTATTTTAGTCAAATTGGAAAAAAACCAATTGACCATGTGTGTGTGTATTTCTGGACTCTATTCTGTGTGTGTCCTTTGGCCAATACCATACTGTAGCTTTATAATAAGTATTGAAATCTTGTAGAGCAAGTTCTCCAACTTTGTTTTTCTTTCCCAAAGTTATTTTAGCAACTTGGGTCCTTTGCATTCCCATATGAAATTCAGAAGTGGCTATCCAATTTTGCAGAAGTAAAGCCGTTGGGATTTTGAATGAGTTTGCATTGACTCTATAGCTCAATTTGAGAAATGATACCTTATCAATATAAAGTCTTTCAGTCCATAAACATCATATATTTCTCCATTTATGCAGATGCCCTTTACTTTTACTCAGCAACGATTTGTGATTTATAGTGGACAGGGCTTGCACAACTTTGTTCAAATTTATCCCTAATTATTTCATGTTTACGGTGCTGTTGTAAATATTATTGTTTCACAAATCTTAACATCCATTTATTCATTACCAATATATAGAAACATAACTAATGTTCAGAATATATTGACCTAATATCCAGAAGCCCTGTGAAACACATATTAGTCCTAGCAGCTTTCTGGTAGAGTCCATAAATTTCTGTATAAATTATCACGTCTGTGAATAAAGACAGTTTTACCTTTTCCTTTCCAATGTGGGGGCTTCTTATTTCTTTTTCTTGCCTTACTGCATTGTTAGAACCACCGGAACAAGGTTGGACAGAAGTAGTGAGAGCAGACGTACCTACCTGGATCCTGATCTTAGGAAGGAAGCATGTTTTAGCATTAATTGTAGACTCTTTTACCATTAAGTGTGATGCTAGCTGTAGGTAATTCATGGATGCCTTTTGGCAAGTTGATGAAGTTCCATTCTAGCCTAGCTTTCGGAGTTTTTCCAATGAATAGATGTTTGTTTTTCTGCATCTGTTATTGAAGTGATCATACTTCATGTTTTTCCTCAGAGGCTGGTCGCCCAGTGAATTTCATGGATCAGTTTTCAAATGTTAAATAAACCAAGCTTGTATTCCTGAGATAAACCCCACGTAATTATGATTATTTCTCTCTTTAAAAGGCGTTGAGGGCAAAGGGGATCAAATATATGGTGATGGAAGGAGAACTGACTCTAGGTGGTGAACACACAGTGGGATTTATAGATGATGTATTAGAGAATTGTACACCTGAAATCTATGTAACTTTACTAACAATTGTCACCCCAATAAACTTTAATTAAAAAAAAATGATAAGTTTTATTTGCTCAAATTTTGTTTTTTGTTTTGTTTTGTTGCATCAATGTGCAAAGGGGATACTGGTCTGTAGTTTTTTTTGTAATGTCATTTTCCAGTTTTAGAATCAGGGTAATGTTGACCTCATAGAATGAATGGGGCAGTATTCCTTCCTCTTCAGATTTTTAGGAGAGTTTTTGTAGAGTTGGTATTATTTCTTCTTTATGTTTGATATAATTCATCTGGGCAAGGCATCTTCTTCGTGGTGAAATTTTTGAACTGTAAATTCAGTTTCTTTAGTAGATATAAGGATATTCAGATCTACTTTTTGAGTGAGCTCTGGTAGTTTGTGCTTTTCAAGGAATTTGCCCATTTTGTCAGAGTTATTGATTGTATGGGCATAAAGGTGTTTATAATGTCCCCTTATTATTCCTTTAATGTTTGTAGGATCAACAGTGGTGCCTTCTCTCATTCCTGATATTGGTAATTTACATCTTTTTTTTCCTGATTAATTTAACTAGAAGTTTATCAATTTTATTGATCCTCTTAAAGAACCAGATTTTAGTTTTAAGATAGTTTTTCTAGTTCATTGGTTTCTTATGTTTCTTCCTCTGCTTTTTGGATCTTCCCTTTCTTATTTATTCAGGTGAAAGCTGAGGTCATTGATTTGAGATCTTCCTTCTAATATAGGTGTTTAGTGCTATAAATTTCTCTCTGAGCTCTGCTTTAGTTGCATCCCACAAATTTATTAGATATCTTATGTTTTCACTTTTATTCAGCTTAAAATATTATCTAAATTATTTGACCAACTTGTGATTTAGAAGTTTGCTAGTTTCTAAATATGTAGGGGTTTTCCGTATGTCTTTCCATTATTACTTTCTAATTTAATTCCACTGTGACCAAAGAACATAATTTGCATCAAAGTTATTGAGGATTATTTTTATGGCCGGGAGTATGGTCTATCATGGTACGTGCTCTGTGTGGATTTGAAAAGAATGTGTATTTTGCCATTGTTGGCTGGAATGTTTCTTAAATGTCAATTTGGTCACGTTGGTTGAAAATATTCTAGTTCATCTATGTCTTTGCTGATTATTTGTCTACATGTTCTATCAGTTATTGAGAGCTTTTGAAATCTTTCACTATATTTGAGTACTTTATTTCCTTTTTATGTTCTATTAATTTTTGCTTCATGTGTTTTGAAGCTCTCTTATCAGCTGCATTAACCTTTAGGATTTTTATGACAACCTGCTGAATTGACCCTTTTATTACTATAAAATTACCTTCCTTTTTCCTTGGTAATAGTCTTTGTTCAATACTATTGTCATTACGTAAGCTTTCTTTTGATGTCAGCTATGTATATTTTCTCCATCCTTCTTTTCTGTTTGAGTATTTATATTTAAAGTGGTTCCTTGTAGTTAGATTTTAGTGGGGTTTTGCTCGTTGAGCCAATCTGACCATCTCTGCCTTTTAATAATTGAGGCTGTTTAACCCATTTATATTTAATGCGATTATTTACATAGTTGGATTCAAATCTTCCATGTTGCTATTGTTTTTCTATTTATTTTTTTCATATTCTGCCTTCTTTTGGTTTAATTGAGTTTTCTTTATGATTTTATTTTGTCGCTTTATTGGCTTATTAGGGCTAACATTTTGGGGAATTTTTGTTTATTTTTTAGTGGTTGCTGTCAGTTTATAGTATACATCTTAGGTTATCACAGCTTATCTTCAAGTAATATTAAACTACCCCATATAATATAAGAGTCTGTCTATATTTTCATTTCCTTGCTACTTGCCTTTGAGTGACTTTTGTCATATATTATTACTTCTGCATAAGTTATGAATCCCATGATATATTTTTATTGTTTTTGCTTCAGTTAATTATCTTATAAGGAGATTTTTAAAAATAAGGAAAATTCTTACTTACCTGCACATGTCTGATTTCTGGTGCTTTTCATTCTTTTCTATAATCCAAATTCTTCTAGTATCACTTTCATTTTGCCTGGAATTTCTTTAACATTTTTTGTGGTATAAATCTTGGACTAATGAATTCTTTCAGCCTTTGTATGTATTCATAAAAAAATCTTTATTTTACCTTTAAAAAAATTTACTTTTTAAAATATTTCATTTTGAATGATTACATTTTAAAAGTTACATAATAGCTCACATTTGTCATTGCAAGTCATATTGTACAAAGTAATAAATAAGGAAATCCAATGATTAACTTTTCTGTTCTCCAACCTCCTCTCCCTCCAAATTAGATCAGCAATGTTTACTTTTGGTATTATATATCTTTTTTCATTTCGCACAACACTGAGACAGAGATAAGCAAAATTATACACATTTATGTTGTTTATTCTTATTTTTTCTTCTTTTAAAATTTTCTCCTGTCTACTTTTCTCCCTCCCTTTATTGCTTTCTTGCATTTTTACTTTATCAATGATGTCCCTCTAAGCTGGTGGGTCTTAACTCTAATTGCATGTCAGATTCACTTTGGGAATTTTTAAACATTTCCAAAGACTGTGCATTGAATCACTTTAGACATTGGCATTTTTAAAAGCTCTCTAGATGATTCTAACATGCAGCCAGGGTTGAGACCCTCTGATCTAATCCAATATATACAGATGTAACTCGTCCATTTTAATAGCTACTATATAATATTTCATAGCAAGAGTGCTTCAAAACCTGTTACCTGCTTCTCTATTCCTGTTCAATCAGATGACTCCTGACTTTTTTCCTTTATGCTCTGTTGTTTGGTGCAGAATGTTTCATTACTATTTTCTCCACAGGTTATACTTTTTATCATTTTATAATCTCTCATTTTGGCAAACTTTTGCTTTTGGTCTTGAATTGTATTCTATCTGACAATACTATTACCACTTTTGCTTTCAGTTGTTGTCTTGGCGTTTGCCGAGTGTATCTTTACCTATTGATTTAGTCACCTGCTTTTGCTGTTACTTGTTTTAGGCATAAGTAGCATCTAGCTGGAATTAAACAAAAAATCCATATATGAAAGTCTTTTCCTTTTTATAGGGAGATTAGCATTTTAAATAAGAATCCAAAAAGACCATAAAGTCTTCACACTTCACATGAATGGACGCCGTGGTGGAGTTTCAGGACCCTGCCAGCCTGATAGGACACCACACAGTTCTCAGCCTCCCCACCCGCTCAGTTCTTACATATGCAGCTGTTACACAAGGCACTTCTTATTGCAAATGCACGTAGCAAATGTAAACTGCTCTGCCTTAATTTTATCACTTTTTCCCTTTTAATTTTCAAGAAGCTTAAATTATTAGCACTTGTCTAAACAAGGCAGCTTTGCCTGGTATCTCTGAGGAAGTGTTACTGATAACTTCCAAGTGATGTCATCCCTGAGAGCAGCATTTCAAAGCACCCATTCTATCATGCACATTGTTCAGAAAGTTCTTGAATAATTCAGAGTGACCCACAGCCCCGACACATTTATAAAAGTGTAAATTGAAAAGTAACTCAGAAACTTCATTTCCATGTCTGGGGCTCTCGAAGCTGTGTGTATTCCCTGTGTACTGACACATCTCATCTGTGAGGGTGGGGAGAGGCGGAAGTGGTCTCCTAAGGGAGCTCAAGGATCCAATTCCTTACAGGATCTTTGTAAGGGCAGCTCCCTATGTACCTCTATCATTGTCATAGCCTCTGTACTTAGCACCTAGCACAGAATCAATGTTGGATCACTCTGCTTTCTACCACATGGAAAGTGAGATGAGGAAAAGAAACTTGGCCCAAGATGGCACTGATGGAAGCTGCTTAATCATCTTTTTATTAAATAAAAATTGTATGTATTTAGCCAAACATTATGTTTTGATGTACATAGACGTAGTGAAATGATTACTACAGCCAAACCAGTTAACATACCGTGTTCCCCCAAAAATAAGACCTAGCTTGACAGTCAGCTCTAATGTGTCTTTTGGAGCAAAAATTAAGACCTGATATTATATTATTATATTACATATCATATCATGTATCATATTATAGTAAAATAAGACCGTGTCTTATATTAATTTTTGGTCCACAAGACTCATTAGAGCTGATGGTCCAACACAGAGGTCTGTGTTGGTTTTAATCTCAGACAGTCTCCCTAAGTGGAGGAGGTAAGGTGACTGCTGGCAGCCTGGTTTTAGATCTTCCCAGGTGTAAACATTCTTGCCTTCTTCTGCAACAGTTGAAATTCTCAGTGACTCTGATTGGGTCATGTGTGCCTTTCCCTGTGGCTGGGAGAATGAGATGCTCTGATTGGCTGGGTTTGAGTCACACCCATGGTCCAGTCTGTCCCCTCTGAGCCATGCAAATTAAGAAGTGAGGAGAGAGTGGTTCCCTAGAGGAAGAAGAGAAAATAAATGCGGGTGAAAAACAGGGTTGTCTGCTCTTGACATCCGGGTCTGGATGATTTGAGTCTGTAAACGGCCCAGCTAACCTGCCTTTAGGAAGCTCCCACATCTCTCCATTCCTAAAGATGTACGTGGCTACAGACTGATAGTTCCTGGCTGCATATCCCCCCACACAGCAAGCCCAGGGCTGTTTTGGCTCAAGGCTAATGAGGCATGGGGCATTTGCAAACCCTTCTCCAGAGAGATGCAAAACACAGAAGAAATTTAAAAGTATCATCAAGTAATCACTGCTCACTGGGTTCTTTAAAATGCACCCCTTCTTCCCTTTGATCTTGCTTTAATGGATAATGCTCATGGTACTTGCTCCATCTAAATCCCCCCGCCCCCACCAGATTGCTGGAGAGGGAAAGTGCACTGGAAGGGACTAGCTGCCGGAATTTCAAGTGTGAGGGACCAGTTAGTCCTGCTCCTCGAGACCCTCAGTCCACCTGGCTTGCATATTCATGAGATCATAAATGCAGATAAGGTGGCAGCTGCTGATTACAATCGGTTCACTTTGTTGTGGGCCGGTTTGGGGATTCCAGGGAGACCTCCCGAAGCTGGTCAGTGGTAAAATGTCCTCTTTGGGGGTTGTTCTGTTCCCGCTCAGTGTGGTCCTTTGGAATAATAAAAACTCTGGATCTTTCAGCTCTCAGGAGCAGATGCTTGCCCTCCAGCTGTGTTGCATGTGGGGTTGGAAGTCTGAATATAGATCGGGAAGGACAGAGCCTTAGCTTACCTGCTGCAGAACTGTCCTAAATTAGATTTCCCCCTTTCAAAGAGATGGGAATGAGTGTGGAGTAGAGATTGGGGGCGTCTGTGGTCGAGTGATGGAGACCCAGTGTTTCCTGTTTAGGATGGTCGACGGTAGTGCTTCTGTAACGTAAATAGACACACAATCCCCTGAGTATCTTGTTAGGCAGATTCTGTTTTAGCAGGTCTGGGGTGAGGACTGAGATTCTGCATTTTCTACAAGCTCCCAGGTGGTGCCAGTTCTGCTGGCCCATGGGCCACTCTTTAAATACAAGGGTGTGGAGTGATGGTGACCAAACTTGGCTGCATATTAGAATCGCTTGGGGAGCTTTTGAAAGTCACGATGCCAGACCACACCCCAGAGCAGTTAGCTCAGAATCTCAGTGTGGCAGCCAGGGATCAGTATGTTTGTAAAGCCTGCCAGGTGACGCCTGTGCGCAGCCAAATCGGAGAATCACTGGTGTGGTGGTTCTCTTCCCTGCCGAGTGCACGTGATAATCATCTCGTGAGTTTAGAAAATACCACTGCTCAGACTCTCCCCACGGCGACTCTCTCCAGGGGTGTGTTTGTGGGGGTGGACCTGAGCATTTCTGTGTTTTGAAAGCTTCAGAGCTGATTATCTGCCGCCAGGTTGGTCATCAGAGATGTAGAGGGATGAGCCTCTGTGGTTCTCTCGAACCCTGAGATCTTGTGAATTGCTTCTGCTATTACCGTCGCTCTTGGACTCAGCGGATGTGCAGAACTGCCACATCTAGACTTCCCCACCTCTTTTGCCTCTCCCACTAATCCCATCATCGCAAAAGCAACACATGTTAATTAACACATGCTCATTGTTGGAAATTTGGAAATGCGGAAAAGCACACCAGGTAACATGCACCCCAGTGTAACCAGTGTCCCAGTAGTTCTCCCTGAATCTGACTGCTTCCATTTTGGCCTATCTTCTTTTGTATTTGATTTCATTTTATTGTGGCAAGGACACTTCACATGGTAACTGCCTTCTTAATGAGTGATATTAAGTGTACGACACTTACTGTGGACTGTAGGTCCACGGCAATGCTGCACGGCAGGTTTCCAGAGTGGATGCATCTTGCTTAACTGACACTTTAGGCCTGTTGACGAGTAACTCCATGCTCCTCCTTCCCCCAGCTCCTGGCAACCATCTTTCTAGTCTTTGATTCTATGACTTTGCCTGTTTCAGATACTTCAAATAAGTGAAATCATGCACTTGTCTTTCTGTGATGGGCTTATTTCACTTAGTCTTCAAGGTACATTCATGTTGTAGCACATTGCAGAATTTCCTTCTTTTTAAAGGCTGAATAGCATTCCACTGTGTATATAGACCACCTTTTCTTCATTCATCTGTTGATGGACATTTAGGTTGTTTCCACATCTTGGCTGCTGTGAGTGGTGCTGCAGAGAACACGGAGTGCTAATATCTAAGGCATTCTGATTTTAATTCTTCGGGATAAATAGCCAGTAGTAGGGTTGCTAGATAATATAAGAGTTTTAATTTTTGGCTTCTATTCTTCTAGTCTTTATCGCTTTGCAAGTTTGGAGTTGTTTCATAACAACATTTTCCCTCTTTTTAATATACTACTTCCCCATATCATATTGTCTATAGGATATTTCTTAATGACTATAGATTATCATCATCAATTAACTGTTTTTCCACTCTTGACAAATATTTATAATGCTCCTAACTTAAATATAATTTCTTTAAGAAAACTTCTTAGACATGAAATTGTGGACTCCATGGGAAGGCACATTTCTTTAGGAGAATGGATTCATAGCGTCAAATTAGGGCTTCAGATTGTAATACACTTTGACTATCCAGAGCTTTTCCTATAGTAATCGTCAATTGTTGAATGAATGAGAGACTAAATAAAATGAGTCATTGCATCTCCAGCATTTGACACCGGGCTCATTGGTGTCCTCAGCAAGCGTTCCTAGAGTGACTGATAAGTAAACTCTGAACAAAACATTAAAAGCATTAAAAAAAAATTATTCATAGCTGAGATATGCCAGAAGGCTGACTCTAGAATATAATTGACTTTCCCCCCTCACAAGCAGCCAAGCCCAAATACTTCCCAAAGTGAGGGCTGACATCATACTTCGCTCTTAGGAAGGTTTCAGGAAATTAATTGTGCCATTTCTCAAAGACTTTAACTGTGCACCAATAATAAAAAACCCTCCACCATGCAATTATCTATAATTACTAATGAAAACAGGTGTCTTAAAGGCCTTTTCAAACTGAGACCTGAATGGTTCATTATCATAAAAGGCGACTACCAATATCCAATTTTCAATGGGATGTTGAGATCAAACATAGTGTGGAGGGTTGTGGGGGCCGCACAAAGGGAACAGGCGCTTCCTGGATGCTGCTTATTAAAAGAAATTGGGTGGAAGGGCAGAGGTTGACAAGCATTAAGCTAAGAAGCAGAGTTGCTTGGGGATGTGGAGCTGAGAGAAGAATAAAATAGCAGCAGTGTAGGGGGATGGAAATTTCTCAGTCCAAAATCTGTTCCGTGGAGTGAAATTAGCTCAATCAAGCCATTGTCTCTGACCTCAGTTTCTGCATCTGTTGAGTGGCCATGAGAAAACAGACTTATTTGGCCACAGAACTCCTTTTATATGTAAGATAGAAGGCTGTTGTGGGGAAGTAACTGAGAGAATGAATCAGAAGGGAAGAGGTCAAGGTGTGATTCCATTCTCCTATTTTTCCTTTAAAGTTCCCTTTAAGTCCCAGTTTCTGTGAACTTGGGACCACAAAGGTGGACTAAGTATGACAGGGTATCTATGCGTTGCAGAAATTAGAGCTCTGCATCCATCCCTACACTTCCGATTGCATTGCATGCTGGGAGTTACAACTTATGAGCAAATGCATCAAACAGGGAGTTGGTGGGGGAGAAGTTGAGCGGTGTTAGAACTTGGCCTGGCTGGCTCAGGACGCAGTCTCCATGCATTTGAGGGAGGGGCACATTTATTTTCAGGCATTTGCAGTCTTTGCGTCTAGTTTAAGTTGGAAGTAGTAAAGTGGGGTCCATATTTCCTCTAATTTTGTTCTTTGGGGATACCCTGTTGTGTTTAGAGGTTGGAGCTTATGGAATCCATCCCATTGACAAGCAGAATGCCCACTGGACTTGGTGATTTCCACAAAATGCGAGCCCCAGGAGCTGTTCTGCTCTAAAAGGTTTCCATGGCCTAATGCATTTGAGGAAAACCACATACTCCATTTCCCTCCTGGGAAATTCACAATAGAAATTGACGTATTACTGCAATGAGTCCTACAGCAGAAAAACCCCGATTAATTGGATTTACCCAGTTTTTCCTAAACCTATTTGGCCACAGAACTCTTTTTATGTAAGAACTGTCAACATCCCACTGAACTAGTATTTGGTGGAATATGAGTTAAACACTGACTTATAGTTTTTTCTCTTTGGTTTCTTTACCAAGTTTTGAATTTCTGTGCATATCTGTGAGTATGTTAATGAGAAACGGGGCTGCAGAAGGTAGTTTTGTTTTTGTTCATCCAACAGCAGTCTGTGGATTTATCCTCCCTCATCTCTAGCAGGTGACTCGGCAGTTTTCCAATTACAGAACCTGCCCCTACCTCACTGTAGGATTGCCAGAAAAAGTGTAAGACACCCCTTTGAATGTGAATCACAGATAAACAGTGAATAATTTTTTGCTCCTTACTTATACATTCTTTTTTACTTGCTAACTTGGGCAGTCCTACCATTAGGGTACATGAGCCCCCGAAGGCTGCCACTGTGGAACTCCTTTTCTCCCATTCATAATGCCTGTTCCAGGGGGTGGCATCCTACCCATGCCAGGTTAGTCACATAACTTCTCCTGCAATTCCTGATTTGGTGCTGGAGGCAAAGGACTTTGCTTGCTTTTCATGTCACAAAGCTGACAGAATGGGCGTCAGCCCTCTTCCCCTGCACATAGACAGAAGCCGCCTGTGGAGCGTGAGGACGAAGCCACTGCCTACAGAGGAGCAAGCCGACAGATGGGGAGAGAGTTCTCACAGCTTCACTGGTGTCCCCGGGGGCTGCTCCTGCCTGAAACTAGTCCCGTCTTCCACTCGCCAGTTACACAAGCCAATACAACAAGTCCTTGGATAACATAATTTCATTCAACGGCATTTCATTATAACTTTGATGAAATGCCATAGAGACTTAACTCTTGCTTGTGTCAACCAGCCTGTGCGAAAATTTGTTCCATTATATGTCATTTTGCTTCACGTCGCAGAACCTATCAGTGC
The DNA here is from genome assembly GCF_004115265.2 of Rhinolophus ferrumequinum. NCBI lineage: Eukaryota > Metazoa > Chordata > Mammalia > Chiroptera > Rhinolophidae > Rhinolophus > Rhinolophus ferrumequinum. Next base: position 12,317,354 of record NW_022680357.1, on the reverse strand, counting down.
TATTAAGTGAGACCTTTACTGTCTGTCTATCTTTTGTGTTCCTGTTTTCTTTTCTTAAGCTAATTTCAGTTGCAACCAATACAGAAGAAGCGCACCCACACTTCTTTTCTGCTGTCCCAGTCCTACATAGTATTGAACATTTATTTAGCATTTACTATATTCCAGATATTGTACTAGGTGATTCCCTTAGCCCATAGCTTGACATTTAGAGCTACTCAGGTCACTGCCTTGACCTTGGTAGCACAATCAGACTCCCGGAGACAGCACTCCCTCTAGAGACCTCCCACCTTCCCCTCCACTTCCCACCCCAGCTTCCCACATCTGACCACCGCTGGATCGCTAGTGTCTGGATTTGAACGGAGTCCTGAAGGACCAGCATGCTTTAGCACAAAATCCAAGCAAACGTATCAGACACAATTTTGCTGCAAACCTCACCCCTCCTGATAGCTGTCAGTGGAACGAGGAGAGAGTCTTGTCCACAGTTGGCTGTCTCGCTTAGAATGCTTAACCGTGGAGCCGCCAATTGGCGTCTGTGTGTGCGAGAGTGAGGTCATAGGAATCTCTCTGATGGACTGGATGGGATGTGAGGCTGTTCAGGCTTCTGGGAGTTATATAAGTAATGAAGTGACTGGTGGGCGGAGGCAGCTGATTCTGTCAAAGACTTTCATTCGGATGAGCCAAGCTCTTCTATTCTGGGCCTAATAGTTGCCAAACGGAGTTCACTTGACAGTGCCAATTTCTGTCCCTAGTGTATATGTGATATTCAAAACGATGTTAAGAGAAGTAAATAACATGGGAACAGTTTTTTGCTCAGAGATTGAGATGGCCCTGTCATTTCTCTAGTTTCCTGTCCCCTTTTTCGCATAGAGCTTATGTTCCAGCCGTTGTGAGTCATCAGTCATTCTTTGCACGGTCCGTGTTCTCTCAGCCCTGGGTCTTTGAACACACCGTTTCCTCGCATTGGAAGAGCTTTTCCATGCCGACTCACACTGTGAAATCTAGCTGGGTAATTCCTAGCCCCTTTGGATATGAGGCCCCGTCGTTCTCTTCTCCTTGGCCCTCTCTTCAGCTTGCACGGGCGGCCTTCCCGCCTTGGTTCCACAGTATCCCAGTGATAGACTGTCATTGAACTTACAACATTATGTTCTTGATTTCATCTCTAGACGGTGAGCTTCTTTGGGGTGGCGATTGGGAGTTTTTTATCTCCATATTCCCAGAACCCAGCATGGAACCTGAAACAATATTGGTGGATTAATAATTTTTTTTAAAAAAATATAGCAATTTCTGAAATCTGTGGTCTTTTGGGAGTGTCTTGAGGGTGTTGGCCTCATGTGTGTGTCAGAGTGTACTGGAAAACGCTTGCTTTCCTGGTATCAATTTCCCTTTTTCCTCTTTGTACCAGCCTTGAATTTTGGGAGATTCCTTAGGTACTGGCAAAGCTGACACCGACCTCTGGCTCTAAGGTTAGAGCATGTGACCCGGCCCAGTCAATCAGCTGTGTCCATCGTGTGGCTATGGTGATTGGTTCAGAAGTGACCATGTGACCTAAGGTGATCCAATCAGAGTGAACCTTAGGTCTTTGGCCGGAGACTCTGGACCACAGAACTTCTTTTACTCTGGATGCTGTGTTGGATAGATGCTAAGTCTCAGACTCCTGCCGACATTTTACTACTGTGAGAGAAGCCGTCCTGAGGACACAGCGAAGAGAACTGCAGAGAACCCAAGGTACAAAATTACAAACCCAATGAGCTTTTCAATCTCTGTAGCAACCCACACTGGACTCCACCTTAGCTCTGGGCTCTTCTGTTGCACAAGTCAATAAATTCTCTGTCTTGCTCATTTTAAAGCCACTTTAAGTTTAGTTTTCCATTACTTGCAGCACTGTGTCTTGACTGACACTCAGCGCCCCTCTTTCTTCCCCATGAACTCGTCCTAGTGAGAGCTCCTTCTTCAAATCAAGTCCGTCATTCCACTCGGTGTGATTGACATTAGCTGAAGGTACAGACTGCATTTTGATCTTCTGGGAATACTCACCCCCTTTTTTGTAATCCACCTTGTTAGCATTTATTGAACACCTGCTCATTTCCAAGCACTGGGCCAGATACGCGGTGACGCCCCAATATTAGCGAAGATCTCATCTGCAAGATGCGGGCAGTACAGAGAAGTGGAAGGAGCCCTGAACCGGGGCTTAAGAAATACATGCTCGCTTTGATCCACTTTGCTTTGTGACCTTGGGCTGATCACCGCCCCTCCCTGGACTTCCCTTTCTCATTTATGATGTCAGGGCATCGGTTGACAATTCTCTAAAATCCTTCCCAGTATTAAACATGTCACTCTGTGCGCAAATAGCGTAAATAAGCTTGGGGCTTATTTATCTGACTAATATCTTTTAAAAGTCCTGTGTTCTAGGTGCTGGAGACACAGTGGTTAACAAAACAGACAAAAGCACCTGCTCTCTCGGAACTTACATTCTGGTGGGGGAGGCAGGTAATGAATATTGAAGTAAGGTATACAGCAGATCCTCAAAATTCGTGGATTTTGTATTTGCAAATTTGCCTACTTGCTAAAATTTCTCTGTAACCCCCAAATCAATACCTGCGGCACTTTCACAGCCATGGGCCAAATGATTGGCACAGTCCCGTGCAGAATGGTGAAAATGTTAAGTCACCTAATGCACTCGTTCCCAGCTGAGGTCGAGCAAATCGATGCCCTGCCCTCTCGTTTCAGTTCTCTCACTGTAAACAAATGTCATTTTAGCCGTCTCTTTAGTGCCATGGTTTTCAAATTGTTGTGCTTTTTGGTAGCAATTCGCCTTTAAAAATAGCCCCCAAGTGCAGTTCTGAAATTCTATCTAGGGTCCCTGAGTGCAGTGCAGGAAGGCTGTGCTGTACCTCACAGAGAAAATGCCTGTGTCAGATAAGCTTTGGTCTGGCACGAGTTACAATGCTGTTGGCCATGAGTTCAGTACTAATGAATCCATCTATATTATATTAGGTCCCTTTAAATTAAAACACAGAAAACAAAGTGATGTATCGATTGGTTGACAAAGATCTTGCGACCAGGGCCTCCTAGGAACCGAATCCTGTATGTCCCCTAGGAGCAAATGGTTCCGTATTTGCTAATTCGGAGCTCACAGCAACGTCATGAAACATCACTACAATAAACAAGAAGAAGCCACTGGGTGCTATATGAGATTGTACTGAGAGCTGTGGAGAAAAGCAAAGGGGGAAGTAGGAAGTGGTGGCCATATTTTTATAGCGTGTGAGAAAAGTGTTTCAGGCAGAGGAAATGGCAAGAAGGAGAACTCAGAGCCAGAGTGTGCTTTGCATGTTGGAGTTGTAGCCTGGAGGCTGGTGTGGCTGGAGAGGGGTGAGCTGGGGACCGTGGGAGTGAGGTTGGGAAAGTGGCAGAGGCTACGTCACGTAGGTCTTTGTGAGCCACTGCAAGACTGTGGCTTCGCTCCGAGCCAAGTGGGAAACCATCGGAGGGCTTTGACAGGCAGGGGTGTGATCTGAGTTAATTTTAACGGGGTCCCTCTGTCTGCATCTTTGAGAACAGACTAAAGCAGGGCAAGGGAGAGGGGAGGAGGCCAGTGAGACGGCTTCTGCAGTAACTGGGGCGAGAGCTGGTGCTGATCCGTGAACGGCAGACCTTGCACTGTCACCATTAGCCTCCTCACTGGGCAGGTGGCTGGGAGTGGGAGCGGCTCTCTCTTGTTGCAAAAGTCCTTGAACTTGAGCAGTAAATTATCTCCCAAGTTCCATTAGTGCACCTTGGCATGGCTGTCTCCTCAGACGCCCTGTGCCATGCTCCTCCTGAGAAGTGGCTATAAATAACCTGTGATTCTGCTCTCATCAGGGAAACAGGACCTGGAGTCGCCTTCCGGACACATTAATAACCACCCTCTCCTCGCCCCCAGATTAATCTTGTTATGAGGCAGCTTTGCCACTGGTACCTTCTAATCATCCTTTAATCCCAGCCCTCAGCCACCCTGTTCCCCATCGGGCTGTGCTTCTCCTCCATGGCTTTCAGAGGAGCACTGGGTTCAACTGAATTTCCAGCCAAATGTCTTTTCTAGACAAATCCATTGCATTGCAATATGGGGAGGGTATTCTTGATCAAATTAACTGAATTCATCTTTATGATTGATCCATGATTATATGTAATGTTGGACTAATTGTGCACGAAATCTAAGATTCAAGGAGAAGGCACGAGATTTGAATTCAACTTGCACTAACTCCTTAGGGACAGCAAGGGAGTGGAAGGAAGAGGAAGGTGACATTTGTTGAACATGTACTCCGTTCATTCATTCATTCATTCATTCATTCATTCATTCATTCAGTGTTTATTGAACACCTGTTCTGTGCTAGGCATTGTTCTAAGCGCTGGGGGTAGAGCAGAAGGCCAAGACATATTTTAGTCAATTAAATGAGAAGCAGAATGGTGCACTGGTTAAGAGCGTGGACTGTCAGCCAGTCTGTTCTGAAATCCCAACGCTGTGCCTTAGTGTCAGCCTCCCTGTGCCTCAATCTCACCGTCCTGTAAAACAGGAGATAATAAAACTTAAATTCAATGAATTCATGTTTAATGTGTTTGGTACCAGTGTGAGTGACAGTGCTTGATAAGTGAAGTGAATAAACACATATCCTGCTGGAAGAATTTAGGGAGACCTGAGAGCGTAGAGGGGGGCTGGCCTTGTCCAGTTAGGCATGTGTTGAGTGCTTTGCTCATCTCTGAATATCTGCAGAGTCTCCTGAAGTCAGCCATATTTCCTGTTTATGACACAGACGAGGAAACTGAGAACCAGCAGTATGAAGCAGCTTGGCGTTGAGCCCACAGAATGAGGTCTGTGTGGCAGAGTAAGGAACTGAGCCTCGATCGGTTAGGTTGCAAAGTCCTGCTCCCCCAGGCTGCACCTCACTGTGGGCTGGAGGTGGGAGGTTATAGTACCCCTAAATACAAAATACCCAGTGCGTGCCCTCCCTCTGCGTAACCTGGGGATGGGTCTCTAGGAAGAGAACAGTGGGATATCAGTATAGCAGGCAGCCATAAAACTCAGCTGGTCCCACTCGCCCTTTATACTCTATTACAACAAATGGCCATGATGTGTTTCTTAAACTCCTCTGGGGGTGGGGAGCTCACTACCTCCCCAGGCAGTCTGCCTCGTTCTGCCTTCTTGGTTCGTCTGAGATGCCTGTTGCACAAGTTAGTACATTCTCTCTCTTGCTTACTTTTAAAGCAATTTGACTTCTTGTTCATTCAAAAATGGCTTATTCTCATTCAGCTCATGCGTACCCTTTGTTTTCCCTGGATTGAAAGCAGCCACCAAACCTTCTTGGATTTAGGTAAAAGAATTTGTTTACTTCTCCTCAGCGTTTTTTTTTTTTTTTTTAGGAAGGCTCTGCGGGTGGTTTTATCATCTTTATTCAAAAAGGGGCCTCTCTATGGGGAGCAGAACTGATGAGTTCTAAGCCCAGATTAGGTGTTTGGTCCATGTACAAGTTTGTACAGGAAGAATATCCTAGAGATAAGAACAGCTAACATGTAGGAAGCACTCATTAGCACCAAGCACTGTGCATGGATTATTTGCTCACTTAATCCTCACAACAGTCTTATAACACTATTATTAGCCCTGGTTAGGAGATGTGGAAATCGAGACCCATAGAACTCAACTTTCTTGTTTAATCTCATGTGATAAGTGGCGGAGCCATTTCTTGAACTCATGTCATCTGACCCGAGAGTCCACTGTTTTAATCAGCAGACCAGAGCCTCCCTAGTTCATGAAAGTTCTAATGAGGCAATGTTAAAGAATATCTATATTCTAAATTACTACATGGCTGTAAGGCTGACAGTTTGCCTGTGCACCTAGCGGCATACTTAGTAAGTACTCAGTAAGCACTGAATGAATGAATGAATGAATGAATGAATGAGATTCATAAGATTGAATCTCATGCATAAGGTTGGCACAGCCTTTGAGTGGCTTTTAAAACTTGCTTTAAAAAGTCACTTTTCCTTCATTGACCACACAAGTTAATATTGAATAGGGAAAGCCTAATTTCTTGGAGTTGGGGTTTGGGAAGCATCCTGGTAACAGTAAATTGGAGCATTTTTTGGCCCCGGAAACCTACAGCGACCCTCCTTCCCTGCTCATGTAGGCTTAACCTTGATAATTCCCAGGTCTCCTCTTAGGTTCAACCTGGGCATTAGAAGAACAAATTTTGGAGCTTCAGGGTCAAAGAGATTTTTTTGCTATTTATTTTTTCATGAGTTTATTATAAATAGGGTACTTGAAGGAGCCAAGAACTGCGGATCCTTTGTGTACTCACATAGCCCATTCATTTGTTCATTGGCCCAGCTATGAAATAGAATGAGGGGAATGACACCAATTTTGCTAAAAGTAACTGTAGAGAACGTGCCACCTCAGGCTCCCAACGAATGTGTCATAGGAGCTGGTGAGTCAGAGGTGTGAGGTCTGGGGAACGGGGCAGCTGAAATTTGAATCTCCATTCGTACTTGCCGAGGCCCTCCTGGAATCCCAGTCGTGAGTGTGGACACCAGCTCCTGAAATGGCTCTCTCCGCAAGTCACTAACCCTATTTAAAGCCTTGTTTGTGCCAGTTGTACTGTCATCTGAACAAGTCCCCAAAACCAAGTTTCCAGAAGCAGGAGGCTGCAGTGTTTTGCAGGCAGGGCGTCTTTGGGTCCCAGCTCCTCTACTTCTTAGTTGTTTGAGTTCCTTGTCAGGATGTCCGTCTGTGTGGAATCTGGGTGAGGCAAGATGGTTTAATAAAACCCTTTAAAGACAAAGCTGGTTTAGAAATGATCAAACTGGGTTTCGAATCCTGATTCCACCCCTGACCAGCCATGAGTCCTGAGCCAAGCCTCTCCTCCTTCCTAAGCCTCAGTTTCCTTACCTGAAAAATGGCAACGGGATATTTACTCATTCAGGATTGATTGTTAGAGGACATTGCAATGATGCATGTAAAGTTTCTGGCATAGACATGATTTTCAAGGTTGGGTCTCATTCTCTTCTCAAGTTCCTCCTACATGCTGTCAGTGCAAAACAACATATTCTGTTGTTAGCGAAGCCCTGTTCTTGAAGTTAATAGAAAAATCCAACTAAGGTTGCCTTGAACAGCAAAAGGGACTCACTGACCTGGGTAAATGAGCCTCCCGGAAGATTTGGCTTCCAGCAGGGTTTGATACAGCTTGCACGAATACTTTCCATCTCTCCCCTCCGAATTCCATTTTTCTGCCTCATCCTAAGCGTAACTCCTTTCATGATTCAGAATGGCTGCCAGGAGCTGGCAGGAACCCTAGGCTTCCTTGTGCCCAGGCAACAGGAGCCAAGAATGCCTTTTGCTATAGCTATCCCAGGTAGGTGGGGAAGATTTTTTTCCTCTAGCAAATAGATGTCTTCTGTCATTGATTCAAAAGGTATCAGATGCACTGAGCCAATCAGAGTGGCTTCGTGGAGCGTTTTGAGCCAATCAGAGCCCATTCTTGGAGAGGGGGTGGGGCTGTGTGTGTAGGAGCTGGATGACACCTAACCCTGAACTGCAGTGTCATTACCAACAGGAAAGGGGTTATAGATACTAGTTGCTTTTTAACTTTTTACTTTCACCCAGGACAGAATAAGAGTGTTCCTCTAGAACATTCTAATTTGTGGTCTTGCCCCATTTTAGAAGACTTCATAGGATGCTAGATTTTAATAGGATGTTATTTTTAATCTTCCACGGCCCTGATTCATTTATTTTGTGTCACAAAGAGTTGATCGTCGTCTGGGTCAGACTCTGAGTTTAGTCTCTGGGTATTCTCAGCTGGAGGATTTCACACAACCTCTGTAATAGTGGAAAACATGCTCAAATGTAAGGGAGTTAATTGGTATTAACTAAAGCATGGTGCTACAATTTGATGGCGGTTCAGAGGGAAATGGTGGTGATGCCACAAGAAACTGGCTTTACAATTTGGTTGCACAATTAATATTATTTTTTTAAGTAATGGCTCAGACACTCAAAATCACCGCCTGCTCTCAAGCCAAGAAATGTTCACGTAAAAGCTTGCGTTCTGGTCTGGGAGTTTCAGTGTAGTCTTTTCTCTCTGCGATGGCAGTTGTATTTTAGGCCTGGAAGTGTCCAGACTGCAAGTCACATGGCACGAGTCCGAATCCCTGCCCCACCTTTTACGAGGTGGACCCCTATTTTCTCACCTGAAATGTGAGGATGTTAGTGGCATTTACTGCAAAGAGTTATGGTGAAATGGAAAAGAGGTTGTGTAAGCCATGATGCTTGACACCGAGTGAGTGCTCAGTGAAGCTGCTAGTATCAGAAGTAGTAGCAGGAGACTCGAGGGGAATAACTGTAACCTTCATCAGTTACAATGTACCCTCTTTGTGCTTCAGTTTCCCCACCGATAGAATGGGGGTATTGATTGTACCTACTTTACAGAGTTGTTGGGAAGAGAAAGTGAGTTAAAATCCATCCTTCAGTGCCTGGCACGTAGTAGGTGTTCAGGAAGGATACAGTGCAGTGGTTCTCAACCATGGATGATTGTGTGCCCCAGGGGACATTGGCAATGTCTGGAGAAGCTTTTGGTTGTTACAGCTGATGGAGTGTGCAGAGGCCAGGCATGTAGCTAAATATCCTACAATATGCAGGACAGCCCCTCCCACCCCCCCCCACCAAAATTATCGGGTTCAACATTTCAAGAGTGCTCAAGGCTGAGAAACTCTTCTATAGTTCAAAGCCTGAATGTGGTCATGTTTTGCTCCTTTTGTGGCTTTTGTGACTTCTGCTTCTCATGGAAAATTGTTCCCAAAGGCTAGAGGCCAACTATCAGAAGAAAAAAAGAACGAGACTGGCCTTGGAAGGGGGCCAGTTGGAAGCGGGTTTTGGTTATGCTCATTAAACAAGACTGTTTAAATATAAAGTTTTCTTTAAAAAAAAAAAGTCTCATTATTCTAAAGCGCACCAGGCCCTACCACCTCCCGTGTCTGTCTGTCTGTCCACATCTGACCTGGGTTCGGATACCAGCCTCATTAACTATGACCTTGAGCAAGTTGTTACCTCTCTTTTCCTCGCTTGACTCAACTGCAAAAGGGTGATAGTAACACGTTTACCCCCTCGGGTGGTTGCAGGATTTCTATGAGTTAAGGTAGTAGAAGCACCCGCACAACACTGGGCACCGTAGGCTGTGCGAAAGCTACTGCGTCTTGGTGGCTGTCACCTCTGACGTGGCATCGTGACACCTGCTCTGCCCACCTTTTGTTGCGGCTTAGGAATAAAAAGAGAGCATAGATACGAAAGCGTTTTCCCCTCCAAAGTCAAAAGGAATCATAACTGTAAGGCTGCGGTTAATATTAATTTGCAGGATGGGGAGGAACATTCTGGGAGACTCCCTCTGGTGAGAATTTCATGAATTTCAAGAGCGCAGATCCAGCTCCCCGCTGAGCCTGACCTCCTCATTCTCCACTTCTTTGCAGAGACGGATACCAGGCCCCTTGTTCCCTAGGAGCCTGCATCTTCTTTTCTGACTGCTTGGCTTATTCCACTACAATTGATTTCCCATTTTGTAGCAGAAAAAATGTATATAAAGCAGAAACAAAAAATAATGTATATAAAACAGAAATGTATATAAAGTAGAGACTGTATCCTCAGTCCTTTACCAGTGGTGTTTCTTTTGACCTGATCATCCAGGAAAACAGGTTTATCCCTGGACCCCCAAACTGGAAACTATCCAAATGTCCATTCACAGAGATTGCACAAGCAGTGATCCATCCATGCCATGAAATACTCTTCAGCAATAAAAAAAGATCAAATAGTCGTTACATGCAACAACATGGATAAATCTCAAAAATATTCTCGCCGAGAGAAAGAAGACGGACACAAAAGAGGACATACTGGATGATTTCATTCATAAGAAAATTTAGAGCAAAGCCGAGCTCCAGTTACAGAAAACAGAAAGTGATTGCTTCTGCAGTTGGGTGGGAGAGGTATTGGCTGGAAAGAGACACCGAGGAATATTCCGGGGTAATGGACATATTCTGTAAGTTGACTATAATGACGGTTACTCAGGTGTATATATCCAAAGTCCTCAAACTTCACTTAAGTGGCTGTGCTGTACGTAAATTACATCTTCAATCAAATTGATTTTAAACTCAACTAAAAAAAACAGAGTGAGGGACCATGAGGGGGCACTGAGAGTGTCTGTATAAGAGGTTTAACGTGTGCGTACATGCATGCTTGTGTATGTATGACGAGACATTGGGTTGAGGAAAGGATATAAGCATTGGGTGGGAGGTTAGACTAATAGCCCTTCCAGGTCCGTCGAGCCCTAGTGTTACGTGACATTCCAATACTGTCAGGACATACTGGTTGCTGGGCCTTATCCTCCATGGGTCATCCCCTCTGACCCCCACGATGATGTCAGAGACCGTCAGGGAGCATTAGAACTCACGTTCAGAGCGGGCTCCTTGAATGATCCACTTCCAACTGTCAAAGTTCTGGCTTTGCAATTAACGCAGTGAAGCCATTTTTATCCTCAGTGTGTGTCAACAGCCTTTTCTTATCGTCCCTGTACACATTTTGCATCCAGTGGCTTTTTTTCATCCAAAAAATTGTGTTATTAAAGTTTTGTGTGAAGCTGTGATTGCCATCCTTGGAACTGGAGATGCAATCAGGGGAGAGAATTGATGTCTTATAATTCAATGAATGGATGTGCTTCTGTGGTAATTTCTTCAGTAATTACATGTGCAAACTGTGTGTTTCTGTAATTGAAACTCGGCAGTGTGGGGTAATTTATCAAAATCTATAATTTATTATAGCTTTTGCGTCTTGTTTCTTGGTTTCTCTGTTTGTCCTCATTAGGCTGTTGTCCCCTCTCCACCACTTCACTCCACCGTAACCATTTAGACAAGGAAGCAAAAACATACATTGCATTTGGGGAAAAGTTTCTGATGGACTTGGATAGAAGTGTAAAATCCATTTTCCAAAGGACACAATTGTTATTGTCGTTTGCAATATGTATTTTCTGGCCGGCTCCAAGATGTTATTTATGAAATGGTTTTGAAGAGACTGTCTACCTCAAGTGTCTAGATAATAACATCATTTTTCTGTTGTGGTCAACAAGCATTCTGAGTGTGTCTCAGGTTCATTCACAGAAGCCTGGAGAGGGAGGCAGGGACCGGGGTGTGTGTTTGCTAGCAGAAGGCATTCAGTTACCCAGCCTTCTGAGAAAAAAGCTGGGCTCCTCACCTGAGGAATTGCATTCAGGTGATGGGAGGGGAGAGCTGTTTTGTTTCATTCCAAACCGGAGCAAAAGCCATCCTGGCAAATTCCCGGGAGCTGTCCGTGGTGCTTACCGTTTCCTCTCCAGTAGATCACACATAGTAGATATCAAAGTGGCGTGTGGTGTTGGAAGGCCTCGAAACTCAAAGACAAGGGAAAGAAACTTTAGAGAAACTTCCATCGCCTAACATATTTTAAATCAAAGTTTACTCGTTTCATCATCAGGATAAAGTGCAGAAAAGAAGAAAAAAAAGTAGAAAACAACATTTGCTCTCCCACCCCCAAAAGATAACCTGTTCGTACTTTGACATAGTTACTTCTAGTAGTTTTTTTTCTCTTCATAGTTTCTATATTACTTGGTATTATTTCCTATTGCATATGTAATTTCTCCATGGCATCCAAAATACAGTTTTAAAATTTTCTTCAGGATTTTTTGAGGTATAATTTATACACGGTAACATTCACCCATTTTAGTGTGAAGTTCTCTGAATTTTGCTAGATGTGTATCACCACCACAATGAAGATATAGACCCCCGCCCCCCAAAACCAAATCAGCCTCTTTCTGCACCCCCCACCCCTGGTAACCCTGGTAACCACTGATCTTTTTTCTGTCCTTCCAGAAAAACATTATTTTAATGATTGCATAGTACTACAATAAGCAGATGTACCATATTTTTCTTAATAATGTTGTTCCTGTAAAATATTTAGTTTATTCTAATTTTTCCTATTATACATACTATGTGATGGACATTTTTGTACATATAGCTCTTCCATGATTTAGGTAATGATCTTATTATGGAATTCCAGAAATGGGATTGCTGCATGAGAGATTATGAAAAATTTTAATCTTGACCCTAGAACAATTAATACCTAATTATACCTAGAATACCTATAATATTAATATATATTAATATCCTAATTAATACCCTTGATACTGAAAATCCAGAGGAACTTTTTATACAATCTTTGTAGTAGAGGGGAGAGAATGCGGAATTTGGAGTAGGACAACACTTCAGCTGGATACTAGTATTTCTCATCATGCCACTATTCTATTTAGTCTTCAGTAACTTCTCAGTGACCTCAGAAAAATATAAATATCTTAACTTGACGTTCTAGGTCTTTTATCATCTACCCTATGCCTATTTCCACACCCAAATCCTGATCTATGTGTATATCTGTGGCATACTCTATATGCGCCCACTTTTTTCATGCTCTCTTAAATGTGCCACCTTCTGTCATGGTTTTTGTCTTTGCACGTGTTAGCCCCCTTTCTGAAAAACCTCCTTCCCTGTTCACTGCCTCCTTCTTTTCTAGCCTCTTCACCATCCCTTAGTGCTCGGATGGACGAGGCTCCCTTGCTCTGTTCTCCCCGGTCCCTTCTGCTTATCCCTGTGTTAGGAGTCATTCGTTCATCTACTCAACAATTATATCTTGAGAGCGTACAGCGTGCTGAGTGCTGACGACATGGCAGTGAGAGAGAGACAGACATCCCTGTCAAATGGGAAGTGACGTTCTGACAGGTGAGGAGATGATCCTGGAGCAGAGACCTGAGTGATGAACAGAAGCAGCCATAGGGATGTGTGGATGAAAACTGGTGCAGGCAGATGGCAGAACACACGCAAAGGCCCTGAAGAATGAATGAGCTTGTCCTGTTTGAGGAACAGTAAAAAGGCGATGTGGCTGGAGTCGGGTGAAGGAGGAGGAAAGTTGTGGGAAAACAAGTTGGAGAAGATGGTACAGATCATTTAAGGCTTTAGAGGCCATCACACAGAGTGTAACTTTTATTGCAAATAGGATAGAAAAATTAGAGCTTTTTAATTAGGAGAGTGACAAGATGCAATTTATGTTTTAAGAACATCATTCTGACTTCTGGTTGAAGAAGAGGGGAAAATAATAGAAGAAAGAGTCTCAAGTAGGAGACTGTGGCAGTCACATAGGCATGAAGCAATGGTGGCTTAGGCCGGCGGGCAGACACACTGTTTCTGTAATGGACCAAACGGTAAACATTTTAGATTTTGTGGGTCGATGATTTCTGTCCCAACCACTCAATTCTGTCATTGTAGCATGAAAGCAGCTGTAGCAATATACAAACAAATGAGGGTGGCTGTTTTCCAATAAAACTTTATTTACAAAAATAGATGGTGGGCCAGATTTGGCCCAAGGGCCATAGTTTGTTGACTCCTGTCTTACTGAGACTTAGGATGAAGATAATTATAAATGATTAAATTAATCATATATATATATATATTAATCAGAATATATATATATATATATATATATATATATATATATATATATTTTACTTTTTTTTTGGATAGGGAGTAGGTTTTCTCAAAGAAATCAAAGGTTCTACTTTTGACCTAAGGAATTTAAAATGCCCATTGGATGTCTACATGAGATTTTGAATCAGCAACTGGAGAGTTGAGTGGAGACTAGAATACTGGGGAAAGGTCAGCCAGCAATATTAATTCCGGGATTATCAATGTACAGGCAATATTTAAAATAATAAGAATGGATGTGGCCGTCTAGGGAAAGAGTTTAAATGGACAAGGAAGGAAGAAGAGGAAAGATGAGGTTAAGAGCTGAGCCGTGGAGCAGTTCAGCATTTCGAAGTTGGTGTATGAGGAAGATCCAGCCCTAGAGACTGCAGAGCAGCTTCCAGAAGAAGGGTATTGCATCTCCAAATTCTGGTGAAAATGGTGTTTATCAAGAAGGAAGAGTGGCCACATGTGTCAAAGATTGCTGAGAACTCGTGTAAGAGGAGGACTGAGAATTGACTGGTAATTTGGCAACATGGAGATTATGGGCAAGCTTGATAAATAGTGTCGATAAGAGTCATGGAAACAACAGATAGAATAAGCCTGGAATGAGAGGTTGTTCCTGTAAATGACAAAGGGAAATGGAATGGTGGATAGAAGGAGATGTATTACCAAGGGAAGTGTTCTTAGAAATGAGAGTTACCGTAGCTTGTCTATATGTTTATGGGAATGGTCCACAAGGAGGGTGAATTGATGCAGTCGGGAAAAGCGACCATTGAAGCAGTAGAGTCTTCGAGGAGGAACGCGTCGCAGTGGGGGGTTGGACTGCCGTAGACAGTCCATCCAGCATGACAGGGGAGTCAGAATCAGTCGTACAGATGCTTAGAAATTTGGCGGTAGGGGTGGGACGATGAAAACATTCCTTTGAATGCTTCTCGATTGTCAGTGAAATAAGAGAAGGGTCATCAGTTTTCCAAGGATGGGAGTAAACACACTGGAGGTTGGGAGTCCTCCTGAAAAAACACAAACATTCCAGGGAAACGCAGTAAGATTTTCTGGTAGGACTGTGCCCATCAGGGTGAAGGGAGGTCAGTCAGCTGCGTATGTGTTTCTGCAGCCACGCTGAGCGACTGGGCTGCAGGCACAGACGAGGCCAAGTGCTAGGCTTCACCTGGGCTGGGCTTGGCTAGGGAGACAGGCTAGAGGGAATGGGAGGTAAAAGAATTAAGGGTGTCCCCAAGCGATTCGGTTTAGTAATGCTTGACCGTGAGCATAACGTGTGTGAAGCAGGAAGTAGGATGGACAAGAGATGGTCAGTAGGGAGGTAGTGGTGGGCGGCCATGGTTGAGAAGCCTCAGGGGTGAGGAAGAATGATTGGATTAGAGGGTTCCCCAGGGTGTGAGCTGGAATGCTAAGGGGGTGTACTTGGAGAATGGAATACTTAATTTAACTGTGAGGTCTTAGATCCAGTGCATTCAAAGTTCTAGGGTGTAACTGTGCAAATGGATGGCTGAGGTGAGGCAGAAGAACAGCTATGTGGAGGTCAGGTCCCGGCGTGGATAATTGCATGGGTAATTTGTGGATATTGGAGTCACAAGGAAGGAGGACAAGGGTGGACGATGGTGGACAGGAAGACTGTGACCCAGGTTCTAGAATCTTCAGTGAATGAGAAGGACTGTGAGGTCCGCAGAAGACTGGAAAGCAGGGGCTGTGGATGGTAAAGGCTTGGCATGGACTTCAAAGGAGCTGAGCTTTTGGAAGCAGGGAGAAAGGGAACTGCTGGGAAGCGGCCACGTGAAGCAACATTTCCCCAACTTGTGGCACATGAGAAAAAAATAATCGTTCCCAGACGATAGTCATGTTTCAGTTAGCGCGTGTACATATGTAGCATTACTCCATTATACTGGCAGGAAAACTGAGGCTCAGTGTGATTGGGCCACAGCGCAGCTTGAATCCGAGCCCACATCTGCCTGATTCTGGAACCGTGCTCGGGATTGGTGTGACTCACGAATCTGAGCATGACACTATTCAGCTCTGCCGTATGTTACCTCTTCTGCCCTGGCTGTGTGGCTTCCTCCTTCAAAGGTCGTTCCCTGAGGTTACCCAGGAGGTTCTTGCCATTTGCAGCCTTATCCGGGGCTGAGATTGGCCGTGAAGCCTTGACTGTTGTCCTCAAGGCTAACGACCTGCACAGGGGGTTCACCCTTGACTTCTCCCTCCACGATTCTATTCCGAGCGGGACAAGCTGGTCATGACAGCTGGTTTTCATTCTGTTGGTGCTGACAGGGAGCTAATGAGTCAAATTGGCCTTGGTTATGAAATGAAGCCCTGGAAGGGAATTATCAGACTCCTTTGCGGGGAGAGCAGAGGAAGGGATTTAAATGAACGTGGTAACTGCCAACTTGGTTGGCATTCAGACAGACTCCTTAAGTCTTCTTCTTCATGTCACCATTAAAGCAGGCACCTGCTAGCTGGGAGAAAGGTGGGAAAATGCTCAAATACTGTGATAGTTCATCATTAAGAGCTCTCTACCCAGTCCCCACAGCAATCCTGCACGGTGGGATTTCCTCCTGCCCATTTTACAGGTAGGAAATTGGATTACACTGTGATCTGACTGGAGGTCACACATATGTCTCTGCCTCCACAATCAGTGCCCTCTCCACCTCACGGTGGTCCCTCCCCGGGGAGCTTCCCACCTACCTTGAGTTTGCCTAGAAGCTGGAGGGAAGAAGAGAAGCTATACCAGGAGGCCACATCAAATTTCCCTGGGGTCTTTTTTTCTTCTGTATTATGGACCCGAGTGCTTGGCTGCCTGGGTGTAAATATTGCCTCCGTCACTTACCAGCTCTGTGACCTTTGGGGAATGACTTAGGCTCTCTCTGAACTCCATTTTCTCCATCTGTAAAATTGGAACTATTGTGACATTTACCTCACGGGCTTGTCGTGAGGATTCCATGATGTAAGTACGTTAAGCACTGAAAACTGGCACAGAGGACGTGTTCGCTCTTCTTTTTCTAATTGCTGCTGTTTCCGTTGTTAGCTAAGAATGATGGTTGTGATTCTGATGGCATCAATGATAAGACCTAGTGGTTTGTTGTCCCTTTACTGGGGGGGTGCCAGGGTTGACTGTGACAAGTCATTACCTGTCATAGCTTAATGAACTCTCCTCAGTCAGGATTCTTTGGGGTGTAAGTAACAGAAATGACACTTCCAGCTGGCTTAAATGGTAGGTCACTTACTACTGCCTGTAACTGGAAATTCAGAGATAAGGCAGGTTTCAACGTAGTTTGATTCAGAGGATAAACGGTGATCCAAAGATCCAGGCTCTTTTCATCTTTCTTCTCTGCTTTCCTCAGTGTCGGCTTCTCCCATAGGCTGGTCACACATGGTTGAACTAGTTACAGGCAACACCTGGACCAGGCAACAGCCAGAAATGAGAGAGACTCTTGGAAGAAGGCAACTCTTCCCAGAAGCCGCCCAAGTGACCTTCTGTTCTTACTTCACTGACCAAAGTTGTGTCACGTGCCCATTCTGAACCAACCAAAGAGTAGGGTTCCCTCCAGACAACTCAGGTGACCCTTGGAGCTGAGGGTGAGATCAGCTCTCCAGAGGCATATGACTACCTGGGAAAATCATGGTATGGTGTCTGACGAAAATCATGCTTCTGTGAGGAAGAAAGAAGGGGAAATGGATCTGGGTGGGCAAAATCAAGGCCCATTATAGGTTGGTGATGTTATTCCTTTTTAATAGAGAAGGAAACGGAGGGTCTGGAAGGTTAAGCAATTTAACATGGTCATCAGATCAGAAGTGGAACTCGAACTTAACTGTGTCTGACCCTAAAATGATGTTTAGGGCCACACTAAAGCTTTGTGGGGTATGGAGAGGAGCGGTGACAATTTTTATTGAGCACATACCATGTGCTGGGCATTTTGGAGACACTTTAAAGAATCTTATTCTTTAATCAACCCAATGAATTTGGCATTTTAGTTCCTAATGTATCCAAACTGAAGTTAAAACAGAGATGTGGCTTGCTGCAGGCCACTAATCTAGTAAGTGACAAAGCCAAAATTTGAACCCAGATCTGTCTGGCTTCCAAGCCCAAACTTTTCCTGACTCCAAAATAATAAAATATCATTCTTACTTTCCTCTAGTATTTGGGATTCATATGAGGAAAAAAATCAAACTTTTAATGAGGATCCTGACCAATTGCAATTCAATGACCCAGTTTTTTTTTTCTAGTTTTTGCTTTAGAATAAGACTTTCAAAGCACATACCGCAGTGAACTTTTCTCTTTTTTTGCACTCCAAGCTCTGTGACCTCCCCTTTCCACCTGCCTTCGCTGAAAACTTTTAGGAGAAAACTATCTTAATTAGCTGCTCTGATGCCCTCTGGGCTGCGTGGGGTCAGGATTGTGGGGATGGCTTCGCTGGGTTATGGGGGGGGGACACCCCTCCTCTTTTCCCTTAGCCATGAGCAAGGGGAGAGGTGAGGAGATTATGGAACCCAGGTCACACTCAGATCCTGGGTGGAAAGCCCTTAGCAGTTTCTCCTCTTTGTTCCCTGAGATCCCTTCTACTTCTAAAACAGGTCAAGGAATTCTGGTTAGTTGAGACCCCAGTGAAGTGCCAGGCAGTATATTAGTATTTAATATTCAAAACATCCACGTGAAATATTGCTATCTTTGTAGAGCTGTAAAAACTCTGGTTCACAGAGGTAAAACAACTACCACAGCTGGTGAGTGAGGGTTTGAGCTGACTTGTGTCTGACTCCAGAGCTTTCATTTTTCTGTTCTGTTCCCTGGATTGTAAATCCCCATTGGGAATTTGCCAAAGTTTTACATGTCTGTGTACCCCTCCTCTATATTCTATGCATAATCATATTATTTTGGTTGCAAGTAACAGAAACCCACTCAGACTAGCGTAAGCAAAAAGAGGAATTAATTTTAAGAATACGGATACCTCATAGAGCCCAAAAGCATGTCTGCGTCTTAGGAGCGAATGGGTATTTTCAGGATCTTAAATGCCAAGTAAACTTTCTCTCCATTATATGAGCTTCTCCGTGTGTTTGCTACATCTTCTTGTTCACTCTGCAACAGCCTCCTTTACTTCCCACAAAATTAAAAAATACATATGATCGTCGGCACCTCTAGTTTACGTGTGACTAGATTGTCAATGCAAAACCTTTCATTTTCCTTTCTTCCCCCATTCTCTCTCCCCGTCTTAACTCCCTACAAATGCCGTATTTCTCAGGGAAGGGATTAGTTGGCCTCAGTAAAGATTGTATTCAACACGAGCCCAACCATCTTTGTCTAAAGTAATGTTGTACCAAAATGACGGCTCCCCGGGAACTTCCTGGATGAAGGGAAGGGGACATTAGCTCAGAAGAAAAGGGAGATTCTAGCTGTGGCTGTGCTGGAAAGACAACATAATAGTTCTCCTTTATAATAAACATTTTAATAGTATTTACTAATTAAGAAGATCCAGTGAATTACATGTAAAGCATGTAGAAGAGTGTCTGCTGAAGTCAGTGCTGGAGAAATGCAGCAGGTTAGAATATTGGTCACTCAACAGTGTTGATGTATTCCATTTTTTGAGACTTGAGGTGGAAAACAGATAGAGTTGCCATTGGGAGAAGAGAAGAAGTCAGTGTATCAGCTCAATAGGACGTGGATCGAAGGTCATGGAGTTCTTAGAACTGAAATTGGTGCGTGCTTATCTCTAAGGCACAGGTCCTTTGGTGACAGGGAGACTCAAAGTATTTGCGGATTTTTTCTACCTTCACGTAAAACTGTGTTCTTAACCATGGATGCGCATGTGGATTTTTAATGCAGAAGTCATCTCAGCTTCATAAATCCTGGTGCTGAGGTCCAACCTCCAGGGATTCTGAGTCAGTTGATCTGGGTTGCGTCACATGCATCAGTTTTTCACAAAACTTCCCAGGCAAGTCAAATACACACAGAAGAGAGAGCCACTGACTTAACGTGAGAAGCAGTTGCTTGAGGACCTGAGCCTCTTCCGAGGAGATACTAGGACCGAGAAGCCACATGATCACAGGCAGGCAGGGCTGCCATCTTGCCAAAGGTAGACACTGGCAAGGCTCTTGAGCGACGTCCTCTCCAGGAGGTGCTGTGCTGAATCCATTGATGGATCATTCTGGACCAAGACCTGTTTTTGATAATTACAAGAAAACTAAGTGAAACTTGGGTGGATCTTGTTAGTGTCAAGTACACTCCTGGCCCCAATTTTTTCTGCCCTTTTAATTTATCATCTTCCGTGTGAACCCGTATTACAGCATATTAGGAAGAGCTCTTGAGAAATACGGTGATGGCATCCCAGGCTCTAGTGGCCATTCTGACATAACAGCCAAACTTCAAGAACCAACGCAGAACATACACTTGCTGCCTTAGCTGACACCAGGGAAGGCCACCACCGGCTCATCGCTTTCTCACTTTCTAGACAGTTACAGCTCCCCCGCCTAGACAAAGCTGGTAACAGTGCCTTGACTCTGTACAACAGTTTGCAACCTAGAAGCCTCCCTCACAAATACCTCAGTGCTCCCCAAAGTGTGATAACATGAACCAGAGCAGGTAAGTAGAGGATTTTAAGTAGTGCATGGAGATTTTTCACAGTTATCTTAATGCATAGTAGGGAAAACATAATTATCAAGTGAACATCAGGATTTCACAGATATTATTTCGTAGGATACAGAAGATGATTGAGTTATTTTTCTCCCTCTTTTTGTGAGTTGATTTAAAGAGAAGTATTAATTTCAAGTGGTGGGTAGATGTGGTAACAAATTACAATGTGTTTTGAGGATGATCGAAGTTTGGGGAACACTGTGTTACTTCACTGACTCATCAGCAATCCAGAGTAAGTAGGTTGTCACTTGTTCTTAGCTTCATTTTATAGGTTAGGAAATTGGGCTTTGGGAGCTTAAATAACTCATCCAGTTTTTTCACAGGCATAAATCCATGTCTTCTGAATCTAAACCCAGGCTTTTTTTTTCGTTTGTTTTCTTCGTGCCCTGACTCCTCTACAGAGAGTCAATATCTAAGTCGGAGCCTTTGTTTTTCCAGCAGGTGAGGAAGGGCTTTCCAGGGTCATCCACACTCCCTCTGTTGTGCCTTTTTAGGATCCATGATGCACATGGCTCTGGATGTGAACAGAGTGGACTAATGCAGTGGTTCTCTAAGGGTGGTTCCTGGGTCAGTAGCTGACGCATCCCCTGGAGCATATTAGAAATACAATTTCTTAGACCCTTTCTAGGACTACTGGGTCAGAAAGTCTGGGAATGGGGCCCAGAAGTCTCTCTTCTATGAAGCCCGTGCACAGGGTGATTGTGATGCATACAAAACTCTGGGAACTAGACTATGTTTTGCAACAGAGGATGATTTTTGCCCCCTAGGAGACATTGATCAGTGTCTGGGAACATTTTGGGTTGTCCCACCCGGGTCACGAGCATCCAGTGACTAGAGGCCGGGGATGGTGCTGCACATCCCACGGTGCACAGGTCAGTCTCCCACAGTGAAGAGTTACCGTCCCCAGATGTCAATAGTGCTGCGATCCAGAGACCCTACGCCAGACTGCCTGATCCTGCCTTGATTATCACTGTGTAGGCCAGTGGAGCTACACTCGGGAGGCAAGCCGTAGTCTGAAATCCGCGGCTTCCTTTGGCCTCTGGTTGACTGAGTAGCATGATTTCCATTTGCCGGTTCTCAGAGATGAAAGGCCAGTGTGCAGGAATCTTCTCCAGGCCGACTGTGGCCCTGATACCTGAAATAGAGAATTGTAGTCAGAGTTTGTAGTGGAGTCCAGCCCAAGAAACCAGGGTGCCCCAGGCAAATGTGGGGGGGCTTATGTTTGGTGCTCCCTACTTTGTCTCTCTCAGCACCTAGTCTTCAAACTATCCCTTGGATGCTAAGGTCCCACCCCCTCCAGAAAAGAATGCATATTCATTTCCCTGCTAATGAGGCAGGATAGCAGAATGGTCATCTGTGTCATTTGGAGAGCCAGAATATTTGGAGTCAAATTCCAACTTCACCATTTCTTGGCTGTGTGAATCTAGACACATTTTCCACTTTCCTCAGCCTCGATTTCCCCATCTGTAAAATAGGGGTGGTGATCACAGTCGTACTTTCCTCTCAGCATTGTTATGAGGGTTGAATTGGACAGTGCATGTAAAGCTCTTAGATCGGTGCCAGGCCCATAGAAAATGCTTGCCATACGCTGACTGTAATTATTACGAATGCTCTGCGTAGCCTCTTTAAGTCTTACATCTTTAAAATGGCAACTCTGTCCCTTTGGTGCTCAATAAGGATGCTTGATGCCCACCTCTTGGGCTCCTTCCAGCTCCGGTCTTCTCACTCACTCCACCTCGGATTTGACATTGGATGCTGCCTAAGCAGGGCCACCTTTCCCTCCCCTCTCCTTCCTCACCTCTGATATGCCACGTGATGAATCGCATCAGACACCGCCTGCTTCTTGGACTTCATCCCTGGCCTCGGAAGGTTGGTGTTATCACCAGTGGGGATGGAACAGGTGCCTGGCGCTGCGTTAGCTGTCCTAAATCTCAAATGCATTTGGAATGCTGGGCTATCAGCATCAGAGAAGATGTTTTCAGGCAAAAGATGGCTTCACCTAGGCAGCCTCTCCCTGTGGCTTTCATAAGGTCAGCCTAGCCCAGGTTAATAGGGCTTTCAAACTAAGAAAGGGGAAGAATCAAAATCTGTCTGCTTTCATTAAGCACAGCCCTTGCCTGCATATTAGAATATGTGTAAATCAGCACACTGTAGAGGGCTGGCTCGCCTCCAGGTCAAGCTAGGTACAAGGAAGGGGGTGCGGCTCCTCAGTAATGGTCCAGGAGGCAAACGAGGTCACCATCAGTAATAGGAGAGCATTTGTCTGCAGATGATCAAACCACAGAGGGAGGCGATGATGGGAGAGGCTCTGGAACGTGTCTTCCGGATAAGAACTGTTCAAGGTTCTCTCTCTTCTGTGTAACCTCAGGAATATGCCAAAGGTCTCCCAAAAGGCTCCCAGCTCATACCGTCAGCTCCCGGATGCAAAAGCCTCTTTCTGTCTTTGCATCTGAGCATCACAGTGGGAAATGTCCTCCAAGGCAAAACAGAAGAAAGGGACTGGGAGATATTCCCCAGACACCTACTCAGCCTTCCTGATTGCCATCCCTTCGTCTCCGGTGTAATTATTAGAAAGCAGTTTGAACAGTCTTCAGATTCTGAGTGAGGAATTCGCACATCAGCGGAGCTCCAGTCAGACTTGTTGTTGTTTCAGACTTTTGTTTCTGGGCCACAGAGTATCTCCCAAGATATATGTGGGCTTCCTACAAAAACAATAAAGTCAACAGCTAGCCTCACTTCTTCAGAGGGAGTTATTTCTTGAGCATTTTTATGAGCCACGCTCGGAGGAGAGCACCGATAGGTGGAGTCTTCTGTTTCAAAGGTTTGTTTCGTTTTTCAGGGAGAAGTGATATTTTGGTGACTCATCCTAACAGCAGTGGCAGGGAAATCCGCTGAAGATTAAGAACATTAGACATAAGGTACATGAAAAGGTTAAATAGCAAATAGTAATATATACGGAACCCTATGCTGGGCCCAGGGCTAGTGGTTCTTAACCTTGGCGGTGCATTAGAATCATCCTTGGAATTCAAAAACAATCCAACAAAAAATGTACAATTCAGTGGCACACCCCAGACTAATTAAACCGGAACATCTGGGGATTCTCCTGGGCATCCATAGTTTTTAAAGCTTCTCAGGTGATTTCAGTGTGAAGTTGGATAGAGAACTGTTGGCCTAAATGGACAGAGTTGAATAGGACATAATTTGCTCCCTTGAGAAAGTAGAAGCAATCATGTAAATAAATGCATGTGATACAGGGTCTTAGCTGCACTGATGGGAACGCGTACAGGGTGTAGAGGTTTTGGAGAGAACGGAATGACTCATTTTCCTTGGGAGGTTCAGGGAATACATCATGGGAGAGAACTTGTCAGACTAATTTTGAAGAAGATAGAGCATTTTACCAACTCGGTAGGTGGAAACGAAGGTTGGAGGAAAGAAGCACACACGCTGTGCACACAAGTAGAGTGAAGCCAGGAAGGGGCTGGAATCGTGTGAGCCAGAACTAGCAGATCGGGAGCAGTTTGTGCAGAAGGGCCACACCCAGCCTGAAACCAGTCACCAGAAAAAGCCCCTTTTCTCTTCAATGGAGCTCAGGCAGCTAAGAGGGCAGTGCAAGTGCAGATGCCTTTCCAAGAGTAAGAGGTGACATAGATGACACTCAATGACGTCCAACTTTTTGTGCTGTTACTTTTTATTTAAAAGCGTTTGTTAGCAATTAACGAACTGCATGTGGCTTCAAACCAGGACACCAGACCCTCCACCTGCTCTTAATCTTCTTGTCGGTTCTTCTGCTGAAGAATTTGATCTTGAGGATGACAGGTGACTTGCGGAGACTTCTCTGTCCCAGAACATTTTCGTGGTCCCATCTCGCCACATCGGTGACGGGGGCATCTCCAGTTGTTTTTGGCAGCATTCACCAGTGTCTGCTCACTGACCATGGTCCACAATTTATTGAGGTTGACAGTTGGGCAGAAGTACTGGCTCCCTTGAAGTGGCAGTGCCTCACACTGACTTTGCCCAGGTAACCTGGGTGGTGTTTGTCAGAGGTGGTGGGGATGGCTGTGGGGATGGCTGCCACCTGCGTTCCCCTGGCCCCCCGGGTGCTTCTGCTGTTTGCTGATGTGGCTCATATGGCCCTAACATTTGTGGGTCTCCCTCAATCTGGATGGCGTGTCAGTGATCAAGACAAATGAGATATTACTGTTTCGGAAGTTGCAGCATTTCCACGAGTAGATGCTGCAGCTCATAGAAACAAAGATGGCTGTGGCTACAGACACACAGTTCACAAAAACTTGGTACTTGGCGCAAATTTTGGAGCTGTGCTGTGACTTTTGGCAGTGACATTCATGTTCAGAAATACTGCTGGGGTCAACACCGGCCAAACCATACCCCCATCGCTGGTTGAGTTGTGAACAGGCTTATCCATCATCTGACATCTCGTCAGGTGCCACAGTCAACAGTGGAATCACCCACAGCGATGCCACAAATAACGCTGCAACTACAATAATTTGTTTTTAATTACTGAAGGCTTACTATGTCCTCAGTGTGTTAACTATTTCAAGAAATCTTTGATTAGTTTCTGTCACTTCCACTCCATTTATTTTATTCTAATGCTCATCAAGTGTTTGACTTGCATCTTGGTTTACTCATCTAACGAAGGGAATATTTTGAAAATTTTAAAGATGTTTTTCTTCTTGATGTGGCGAATCATGTTCTTTGAATACAGCCTTCGAGTATGAGGGAAGAAAGAGGCCCCCTGGAGGAGGGGAGGATGTAGCACAGGAACGTCATGGTGAGAGAGGCGGAAGTAGCTGAGCGCTGGTCCTGCTGTGTCAGGTGGGGTGGTAAGGAACAGGTCAGTGGAGCAGGTGGCAAAACACACATTTCATTATCAGCCTCTCTGGGCTGAGGTGTGGGGAGGGAAAGCAGCTAGATAGAGTGAGTGGGGAAGAGGAAAGCAGAAGAGGGTGTTTTTCTCTTCCTGCTTCCTGTTTGGGATCTGAGAGGAGAGAGATTTATAAGATGTCCCCAACATCAACTTGGGGAGGCTGCCTAGCCAAGTGGGAGGCACTGTGGCTCGGGTAAGAGTTAGTCTGAGGCAGCATCCTCAGCCTCCACTGGTTCTTCTGAAGTCTGAAAAAAGTCAGAGTTTTCCCGAAATACGGAGGCAACCAAGTGGTAGCTGAGAAAATGACAAGGAAGCTTGCCTTAGGGGTGACTCTTCCAGAGGCAAAGACATGTATGATAGGGAGCTTGCAGGGTGGGCCACCTGGGATGGGTGCTGAAGGGGCGTGGTCACCCTCACAGGGACCTGCAGCTCGAGGGGAAGCGAGGAGGGACCCATCACAGGCTCTGACCACATTTCGAGAGCAGTTCTCAAGTTCACCAGTCACTGGTTTCCATGGTATCCATCCTTCCAAGAGGGATGGCCAGACACCAGGCAGCCAGGGACACTGCCATGGAGGCCAGAGGAGGCTGGACCCAGGGCCCTGGCCTGAGGGGAGGACCTGAGGGGCCCCCCTCCCCTGTGACCACCACGCCTGTTCTCCTGCCTCCTTCTCCCCATTCAACACCCAATAGAAAGGAAGTGTAAGGGGAGAGGGAGGAAGTTGGAAACGCTGGGGAGAAGCTGTTACGGTAAGAGATTGTTGCAAGGATTGCATCAGACTGAGTTACCTGGATTAAAGGAAATTTGGGTTTTCCCCAAATTTCAGGATGAGGATCTGTGAGGATTATCAGATTAGTGCAGGAAATTTCAATGGTGCGTTTCCTTGAAATCTGAGTATAACGTGCAAATTTGTGACCCAACTGGATTATTTTTCAGGACGGCAGCCACAAATCACCACAAACTGGGTGGCTTAAAACAACAGAAATTTGTACTCTCGTGGTTCAGGAGGCCAGAGGTGAAACCAAGGTGTCGGCAGGGCTGGTTCTTTCTGGAGCCTCCACGCCAGCTTCTGGTGGTTGCCTCAATCCTGGGTGTTACGTGGCGTGTACACTTGTCTCTCTAAACTCTGCCTCCGTCTTCACATAGTGTTCTCTAGGTATGTCTGCGTCTCGTCCCCTTTTCTTAGGGAGAGACCAGTTCTTGGTTTGGGCCTGCCTCAATCAAGCATGACCTCACCGTAGCTAATTATATCTGTAAAGACCCTCTTTTCAAACATTCTGAGGTTCTGGGTAGATACGAATATTTGGGGACACCATTCAACCCACTGCAGTAACGATACTCTCCCTCACTACCTGTAAGCTCTCTAAGGGCAGGGACCAGGTCAGTTGTTTTTTGTTGTTTTTTAAATTAGTTTCAGTTTTACCATATTTGGCAACTCACACAGGGTGTTCCCAGCATGTATTTATTGACTAAATGAAAGACTACGTTTACCCCATCAGTTATCACTTTGGCTCCTTCCCTATAATCCTTCCACCCATCCCGGCAGCACCCCTTCAGTACCTCTTGGGTCAGACGACTCTCTTGATCACCCTGAACCCGCATCTTCAACTTCTTCCCTTTCCTGCAGGAGGTTCCTCCAACAACATGGCTTCAGTCTTATGAGCAAGTCCTCGAAGTTTGTTTCCTTCTACTTCTAAGTAAAGGGGGTTACTGAACCTTTATTCTGCCTCCGCTAGCGTTTGTTGAGAAAGAGAGATTCCTGCCTGAGTGCACATAGGAAGGATGTTTATTCCTGGCTTTGCATGACTGGGAGAGGTCAAGGTCGCATCCACCCTTCCTGATCTCCGCTCTTTCTCTGAGCTGAGGATTAGCCTGGGCAAGATACTTCTTCTACAGGAGGCAATGTCTCCCTGCAGAATTTCGGAAGGCTTTTGATCAGCCTGCTATGTCATTAGGAGATAAAGTAGGTCATAGACAACTGATGGAAAATGAGAAAACAGTTGGCTCTTCAGTCAGTTTGGAGGCATTGTACCTCAGCCACAGTACAACGATGGTTACTTCTTGTGGCTTATTTTACTGTATGCTTGCAGCAAAGGAGATTGCCTCGGCAGCCTTGGTCAAATACTTAGGGCCTGCAGGCTAAACTCAGTTAGTGACCAGGTGCCACACCTGCTCGCAAAGCCCTGGCAACCTGCATTTTCGCTGCAAGAATTGCATTCCAACCCCAGATCTAAATGTGGTCAAAATCAGATACCTCTTCCATCTCCAGCTCTGCCAACCTACTTTAACCCATCTCTCTCTAAAATGCTTTTCCCTTTGCTTACAGACAGTGAAGCGCAAGGTTAAAGCGCTGGCCACGGAGTCAGCTCCAGCTGTACACGTAGTTGTGTGTCCTGGACCAGTCCTCCTGGTCCTGGCTGTGTGTTACAGCTCCTGGGGAGCTTAAAATTCCTGATACCCAAGCCTCACTCCAAACAAAGAAATCTTAATCTTTGGGGAGTGGGGTCCAGGCATCAATCAATATTTCTTAAAACTCCCCAGGCAATTACAATATGTGTCTACATTTCAGAATCAGTGACCTTGGACAAGTCATTTGTCTTTGCGTCTCAGTCTGCTCTTCTATAAGTGGGTATAACTTCCCTTCTCGTAGAGTTTTTGCAAGGATTAAATGACAGTGTGTGCAGACAATAGTTTAGTGGTTACCAGAGGGTAAGGGGTGAGGAGAGTGTTAGATGAGGGTAAAGGGGGTCAAATATATGCTGATGGAAGGAGAACTGACTCCGGGTGGTGAACACACAATGGGATTTATAGATGATGTAATACAGAATTGTACACCTGAAATCTATGTAACTTTACTAACAGTTGTCATCCTGATAAACTTTGATTAAAAAAAAACTATATATCAAGAATAAAAAAGAAATGACAGTGTGTGAAACATGCCTGGAATTTAATAATCTCTCAGGACATGATAGTTATTTTTATTATTTTTAGTCTTGTGTCTTTCTCAAGTGGTTTCTGAAGTCTTGTTTTCCAAAATAGATGGTCAATTCTTCTCTAGAGACTGTATAATACCTGTTGTTTATAATTAACTAATTAAGCAAGTATTATGGTATGTCTCTGCATTAAGTGCCGTAGGGAACAGGATTTTAAAATGGGTTACCACCCGGCCTCTTATCTCCAAGAGCTAACCGGGGAAGGTGACGTACGCTCCCCACAATGATCATGTGGGCACAAGCAGCCGTGACATGCCGTGAAGGAGAGCCCAGTTCATTTGGTGGGGTTCTTGGAATGCCTCGCAGAGAAAGGAGAGCCTAACGAACTGCACTTTGCAGAACGAGTCAATCGAGATAGATATCTCAGTGCCAGACAGTGCAGGGAGAAAGAACCGCTTTCACAAAGATAAAAGGGATGAAGAAGGTTGATTTCTTATGTTTCCTAGAAAAGCAAGTAACTCATGTCTCAAGAGTGCATTTTGCGCTATGTCATACACCTCAAACTAATAAAATATTGTATGTCAACTGTAATTGAAAATTTTTTTAATTAAAGTTTTTTTTTAAAATATAAACTGGAAAAAAACCCAAAATAATAAACAAAGAGTGTATTGTGTGAGGGACCACAGTGGCACAAAAGCACATACAGGTGTAGGGAGCGGTGATTTATGGGTAGCCTGGAAATCCAAGGTAAAGAGTTTGAACTCTTTTGTCTGCTTTACTAGTTGGGAGCACAGGTTGTTAGTCGTTAGTTGTTATGATCTTCGTGCGTCTTGGGTTGAGTTGTGCAAATAACGAACAGTCCTGCCGGCAGCGTCCCGGGAGACCCCTTAGCAACAACGTATCCGTGAAGTGTCTTCGTCCTGAGTTGAAACATGGTGGGAACAGTACATTAAACAGGCTGATTTCCTATTGGAGACCACAGAATCTTACATATGTTAGCAGACGTTACAAGTCTCTCAGAGAGGAAAGGAAATAATGGTAGTTCCCATATTAATTGTACCCTAGGAAATTTATTTGTAGAACTCTTAGCAATAGAGTGTGACTTCAGTAATCTTTGTCGGGGATCAGCGGAGGACACAATTCTTCAGACTTAGGGACTCTTTGTGGTTTTGCTGAACTTGGGAACACGCATGTGTATGCCTCTGAAAGAAGTCCCTGGTTGCAGGACTGCCTGGATCTACTGGTGACTTCCGCAGCATTAATAAGTAAAGACTGCATGCTAAAACCTGAGGAGGCTCCAAAAGAAGAAACTGGTTTCACCACGAGAGACTTCTGGAAACAAACATTTATAAATCGGGGGTAAAGTTTTTATTAGCCAGCTTTCTCTCTTCATCCTTTCTGCTTGATTATTATGGGATTATTATGGGATCCTTATTGATTATTATGGGATACAAGTTGTTACGGTGATGAGAGAAGTGCTCAACTGGATGGAGATTGGGTAAGAGACTAGTAGGCCAATGTTTCATAAATGTTGATGTATGTATGAATGAGGATCTTGTGAAAATCCAGCTGTATCCTGACTAGGTCAGGGGTAGGGTCTAAGACCGTGCAGGTGGATCCCATGTTGACCAGTGTCCATGTTGATCCACTGACCAAGATCAGTGGATCCCATGTTGACCAGTGTCCATCCTGCACACGTTCTGGGAAGGAGATTTTCAACTCTGGCTGGAAGAAATAGGAGCTTGTCCTGGTTCTTTGTAAGCTCTGGGGATTATGCCTTCGGCTCCTGTTAGGTGGCTCTTGCCCGAGACCATGATAGTTGTCTCAGTAATGCCATGAGTAGTCAGCCTGAGACTAGAGACTAGATCTGAAGACTATAGAGGAGTCTTCTTCAGATCTCTGTGTCTCTCTATGCGTGTGTGTGAGTGTGTGTGTGTGTGTGTGTGTGTGTGTGTGTGTGTGTGTGGTCTCTCCTCTCCAGTACTCTTCCCCGGGAACGCTAGTTACCCTGGTCTCTCTGAATTTTCAGCTTCATATCAACTCAGAGACATCACTACTCTGCCTGAGTTCTCCCTTCCTCCACCGCAGCCTGAAAATGCTCTCCAGTAGGAAATTGCGACAGTTTGTGGCACTTACTGGTTTGGTTCCTTTCTCTTACGGATTGCTGTCTTGCACTGCTTGGTGTCCAATGTCTGAAAACAGGTGTTTCATTTATTGCACCCAGGTTTTTAGTTGTTTTGGGAAGAAGATAAATCTGGTCCGTGTGATTTATCCTTGGTGACATGCAAAAGAGTCTATCAAGAGGGCTAAAAGTAAAAATGTATGTGAAAAATGGTGAATGCAGGCAGACAATAGATAAACAATATTCATTTACATTTTATGTTATAGTTTGTAATCTAAACTGAGGTCTCCTTCATTATTCTCGACATTTGTTTCTTTGTTCAAAATAATGCTTTCTATATCACAACCATGTGTGAACTCCCCAAGTTTATTTTAACAATAGGGCCTTATATCAGTGATCAGTTTTCCCAAATGATTTACAGAGAAGTACGAGGGTATGATTTAACTTATAAATTACTTTTTTTGGGGGGGGAGAGGGGAACTACAACTTGGCTGTCATTGATTTATTAGTAGTTACCCTCAATTTATGAACATTAGCCAAAGTTTTGTCTTTAGCCAAGATACGTGGTTAATGTAGAAATATGCCCCAAAAGTGAATCATGTGCCACATTTTGCTTTCTCTAGGTGGCCATGCCTGGAGAAAAACCGGATTGGCCTGTGCCGGCAGAGCCCGATATCACCTGGTGGCTGCTGTACAAATTGCAGGTATAGTTCTGATGCACATTCACATGTTTTACAACAGTAGTTCCCAGGCTAAATTACCTGGATGACAAAGGTCCTTGACTTCAGCGATAGTAACCCCTGAACTATTCTTATATTACAAAAACCACAGAAAATTTACGTTCCTCAACAATCAGTCTACACAGGTAACTAAAGTGCCATTCATCATTACTGTTTCTTTGGGCTGAAATTATAAAATATAAAAATAATGACTACTACTTAGTAAGCAAATGGGACCAAAGCTTCATTTCTAAGCCTCCAAACAACCGTGTCAGAAAAGCACAAGAGAGAAAACTGGGGTCCTGTTTTCAACACAGTGTGCTTGTCACATCGTGCGTGTCTGCTCGTCATGAACTGGTGAGAAAGTCTGTTTTCCACTTTAGTTTGACTGATAAGATTATGAGAATGAATAAATAATTACCATACTAGTACAGTTCGTCCACATGATAGAGGAAATGGATATGGCCTTGGAAATCAGACACTAATCTAGTGTCGGCCCAGACACAAATTGGTTGTGTGATCCTGGGAACATTGTTTAACTTAATGCGTCTCAGTTACTACTAGTAAAGTAAATAATTAGTAAATAATAAGACTCAGCATTTTTGAGCACTTACACTGTGCCAGCCATCCTAGTGAGGGGGAATTGGGGTGATTATTATCCCCATTGTACAGGTGAGGAAAATGAGGCTTGGAGAGGTCACTTGCCCTAAACCACATGGACAGTAAATGGAGAACCAGGATTTGAACCCTGACTGACAATGGTATTGTGCAAAAAGAAGGCAAAATGATACCTGTCTTTAAAAGTAACTGGCAAGGATTCAATATCATGATATGTTCCTGATACATAGTGGGTCTTCAGGGAGTACTTCCCCTTTTCCTCACTGTAATTTCTTAAAACAAGGACTCCATAGAGGGCGGTCTCATAATTAAAAAAAAAAAATAGTTCTTGGTGGTGAGACGATGTGAGATCAATGGGCAAATTCAAATTCAGGAACTGGAACCTTTTAGGGTATCTTAGAACATTGATTTACTTTACGTGGCCTCGTACCTGATCGTCTTTGCAGCAGTCATGGGACAGACTCTATTGCCATCATCATTGCTGTTGAGACTTGTGGAAGGCATGTCTCCTTTTTACAGGTTTACCCAGGAAGGGCTGGGGACTCGGGCAGTCCGAGTCCAGAGTTCCAGTTCTAACCCTAATCCATACTGCCTCGTCACAGCTCTTACACATTGCTCTTACACATTTTTACTTTGGTGACTGAAACCAGCTATGGGCTTGCTGCCAGCATTGTCATAACCACCCAAGAAGATGCTACCCCACTCGTGGAGGCAGCCTCCCATTTAAAGTTCACACCTCAAGTTCATGACAGGTTATGCAAACATTTCTACCACCCTTTCCATTGTGTAATTACCCTCCTGCCACGGCCTGATTTCGAATTCCCATTCACGAAAGTCAGTTTGGAGCCAAGGAGGGTCGAATGCACGAAATCCTGGCAATCGTGTGAGAAATCCCTTTTCGTCCAGATTGATGGCAATTAAAACCTTGATAATGAATTGCTCATCAGTTCTGCAGGCGACGGAAGTGATTGCCTCTGCAGGTAGCAGTCATTTTGTGCAATTGCCACAATTACCAGTCCCCTTCAGAGTGACTGGAATTTAGCAATAGGGGCCAGAAGACTAGAAGGGGTTTCAAGATAAGGGCTAATAGTAGAAACTTGCCAATGAGAAGTTATGTCTTTCCCCGATGAAGGTCTCTTACAAAGTGAGCAGTGGTTAGAAATGATCAGCATTTCTGAGTTTCTTCCCTCACGTAGTTCAGTGCACTGTAGTTACCCCAAAAGACTTGCTGGGTTTTAAGATCTATCCTGGATTTTATCTTTCCTCTTCACTACTCCCACCAATTACTATGCTGGCGCACGTTCGTTTCTGACCTAAGTGTTAAATTCTAGGTAATTTTTAATGCTAGTGATGATATTGGAAGTATAAACTCCCCCTGCCACACACACACTGGAAAGAGAATTTGGCAGCCTGCATAAAAAGCCTTAAAATGTTTATATACATTGTCTTGTCGTTCCTGTTCTGGAAGTCTCTCCTAAGGGAAGCAGAGAGGTGGGGAAAGGTTTAAATAGGAAAATATTAGAAAACACTTCAAAGCTCATTTAAGTGAATTATGGTTCATTAAATGATGGCGTATTATGCAGCCATTAAAAGTCATGTTTTTGAAGAGCAGTTAATGACACATGGAAAATGTTCATTATAGAATGTCAAGTGGAAAAAATAAACACAATCAAAGTTGAATAATAGTAGGTGTAATGTAATTTATTAAGCTTTCATTCTATAGCCCTGAAAGGTCGGTATTTTAATCCTCATATTAAAAGGAAATAAAGGCTCACAGATGTTGAGGGGGGAGAGGGAGAAAAAGAGGAAAAGGGAGAAAGAAAGGGGGGGAAGATGAGCAAGAAAAGAGAGAATGAATTAAAAAATGTGAGCTGGAAAGACAGTTTATGTGTGGTTACCCTGGAGGCGTGAACTAAAAGCAGGTTTTTCTCCTTATGCATGGTGACAATTTCCACCACAAGCATATGTCATATTTGTAGTCAGGAAAGAATAAATATAACAGCTTTGGAAAAGAACGTTTTCTTGAGCCGGGCTAAGTGAGGGAGAAAACACACCTCATTTGAAGCCTTCAAACACACAGAGCTGTGCACAATCTTCCAGGCTCCTCTGGCCCCTGGTTAGGGGAGATTCGGACACAGCCTGGTATAGGGCTGGCCGTCTACCCCTGTGGTGGTCTCCGCTCATTATGAATTCTGCCCTGTATCAGAAGGAACATCTGGTAAACTCACCCACCCTCCGGTGTTTGGCACTGATAAGAGTGTTTCTCAAAAGCGTGGTCCTGGAGCCCCTGACATAGGAATGCCCTGGGCTCCTCATTAGAAACATTGCTTCCTGGGCCTTTATGACCTGGATGCAACAGACCAGACCAGGGCCATCGTGAGCTCCATAGAGACAAGCTCGCGCCATACTGATCGCACCACAAAAGCCTCTGGACATCCCGACTCGAATAAAATTGCTCAAATTATGAAAACCAGTTCAGACTCGCTGTCTTCTCTAGGTTTCTCTCAAGTCCCTCAGAAAAAGAGGCCTATTGGCTCCAAAATCGGAATGTGTTTAGCGAGGAACTAGTGTAGCCTGGGAAACGTACCACATCTTCATGGCGGGCGGTGGTTTTATTATTACAGTTTTCGTCGTCATTATTTATTTTCCCTCCACTGTACATGGAGACACTTGGTAACTGGTCCTGCTTCCCTTCTCTAAAAGCATTCATATTTGCCCCAAGTTGGACTGAGTGATGCAATTAGCCCAAGACAGCCACTCGTTGTTATCCTGATAAAAGCAAATTTTCTCCAGACCAGCTTGCTTTTTCATTACCCCAGTCTTCCTTCCACGGGGGTGATCAATAAGGATATATAAAGCACCCGGAAGGACACCATTCCCAGGAGAGGGGACCAGGGGACAGAGCCGCAGACAGCTTCTCAGGGCTGCTTGGATGCCCTATGCCAGGCCCGCTTGACTTGAATGATTGTTCTTTTCATTCTGCACAGCAAGATCCAGTTTATCTTTTCTGCCATTTCAACACGAGGTGCTCTTCTGTGCTTGGGTTTCTTTTTTTATTCCGGATAGCCATACTTGAGTTCATTAGCAGTCGCTTGCAGTGGCACAAATCAAAAAGCAGAAAGAGAAGAAATGAGAAACCCCAGGACCGCGCAAACTCCATCTAGCAGCCTTTCCCTAATTCCTAGCATGTAGGGCACAGATCAGGAAGCCGGGGGATCAGGTCGTAAAACCTCGGGTGACGAACACCTTGATGCCAATCTTGGTTCTGCTACTTTCCATCAACACGAACTTGAGCAATTTATTGAAACTTCCTGTGACTCAGTTTCTTCATCTGTAAGATAAGAGCAGTAATACTTTGTGTAGAGTTGACGTGGGGACTAGAGGTGATTACTTCAAGATCTTGGCACACAGTAGGTGTAGAACACATTATAATTATGTGGACAAATGCCTGTTTTGAATCCCCGGAGAGCTGGTAGCCCGTATGTTGTGAAGAGTGGGTTTCCTCATATCACAACTAAAGTCCCTCTATTTCTCAGCCCTTCTGTAATCACTGGTTATTTTTCCCTCTTAGGCAAAGATCTCCTGTGATGGCGGTGATTTCCATAATCATGTCACCTTAATTGCTGCTGTCACTGTAAGTATTGAAATTAATTTTGATTTCTTTTTGTTTCTGCTCAAGTGCTTCGAATGTGACTAATGGGATTATTTTTGGATTTGGCTTGGAGCAGTGTTCTCGGCAGCGTGAACAGCAATGCTGGCCTGAGCTTTCCATGGGGGCCACTTCCTGCCCAGGGACTGCGAGAGAGCTCAGGGAAGGGAATCCGTTGCTTGTGGTCATTTACGTGGTCACCAAATGTCACATAAATGGCGTGTGCGTTCCGATTGTCGATCCCCTCTGGTACGTCTCAGTGAAACCGTAGGTGCTGGTCATACCACCATCTGGGTACCATAAGGAAGATAAGAAAGAAAAATGTATCAAATGCCTGGGTATTATGTTGCTTTATAGGAATTAGGTGACTCTTCGTAAAAACTCCAGGAGCAAGGGAGTGGCTACGTCACTCATGCTAGAACCTTCCAAGGCTCCTTCCCTGGAATTTAGTCTGTAATGAAACAGTGGATCAGCCCTGTGGCAGCTTCCAGAAGAGACCAGTGTAACATTCTAAATCTTTTGGAGCCTGGTTTGTCAATTTTCTTGGTGATTCTTGGAGCTGCCCTACATTCTTCCAGCAAATTCGCTTTTTTCTTAGTTAGAGTCAGTTTCTGTGATCTATGAGTAAAGAACCCTCACTGACATTCTCCTGTCCTCCTGCGCACTTTACACTTGTTACAGGTAAGGAGTTACATTCTCTTCCTCGCTCCCTCCCTTCTTCTCTCCCTCCCTCTCCCCGGTCCTCTTCCCCTCCCTTCCTCCTTCCCTCCTTCCTTCTCTCCCTCCCATTGCTGTGCCTGGAATGTCTTGCCCACCTGGCTCATCCACCATCCTTCAAGACTCAGATCAAATGTTATTTCCTTCCCTGAATATCCTAGGGAGACTGCATGTGGGCTCCTCCATTGCCCACAGGCCGTGAGCCCAGTACCTACTGTGTTACGCTGCCACAGTTGTTCGCGTGTCTGCCTTCCTGCTACTTGACATTCCTTTGGGGGTGAGAATGGGACCTGAGCACAGTGTCAGGCCCTGGGTCCCTGCTCAGTCCTTGGCCCGTGTTAGTAAATGACGGGTACAGTGACCCTGTGCAGCGACAGAGGTCTGAGAGTTGTCAAGTGCCCTGACTGAGAGCCGTTGCTCTGAATTGTCTTGGAATCAACCTTTACTGGGTTTGTACTCATGTTCAAAGTGCCATGGGCCAAAATCAGAGTTTATTCTTCTTGATACGCAGAGGAAAAATAGTGCAAAGTCACGTGACCTCTAAGATTCTTCTTTCTTCAAAAATAACTTTTTTTTTCTTCTGATTATAAAAGCAGTACAAACATATTGTAGAGAATTTATATAATACAAAGAGGCAGAAAGGAAGACATAGGACTCACCCATGGCCCCAGCACCCAGAGATAAATGCTGACATTCTTCTGGTACTTTCTTCTGGTCTTTCTTCCCTCCCATCTCTCACAATTTGTAGATGTATTTTTTATGCAGTTATTGTTGCGTGCTTTCTCCACTTTGGTCTTAAATCCTGCCGTTTTCCTTTACCAGCATTAGCATCTGTATGATATTCAGTCCTATGGAAACTAATACTGAGTTAATCCCCTCACTTGCTATATATGCTGTTGTCCTGTTTCTGGGGGCATGGTTGTAAGGAACACAGAATTGGGGCTTGACAGTGGGGTGAATTAACAGCGTCGTTCTTGTTGCAGCCCAACTTCATAGCCAACTGAGGTTAGCCACACAGGGGGTTCGGGCAGG
The DNA here is from genome assembly GCF_004115265.2 of Rhinolophus ferrumequinum. Taxonomy (NCBI): domain Eukaryota; kingdom Metazoa; phylum Chordata; class Mammalia; order Chiroptera; family Rhinolophidae; genus Rhinolophus; species Rhinolophus ferrumequinum. The sequence continues at coordinate 12,280,500 of NW_022680357.1, read as the reverse complement.
TGGGGATCAAACCGTCAACTTGGTTAGTAATTTGGAGGCTGTGGCTTAGGACGGTGTCAAAATTCATGACAGAGACCATCACCAAGACAAGAATCGGGAGGGCGTGTGGGAGGAGCTCTCACACAGTGTCAGTGACAAAGGCGGCAGTGGTGAACAGCAGAGCTCTGTGATGACAGCCCGCCCCTTCACGTCCTCTTCCCCTCTAGAAACAACTGCCCTTTTTTCTCCCCAGAAGTACTTTCTTAAGGTGGATTTCTGGAAGAGTTACTGGGTCAAGGTGATTGAATATTTTTAAGACTTTTGAAACTTATTTCCAACTTACTGCAAAGTCTGTTCCAGTTTACCTTGCCACTACGAGTGTATGCAGGTGATCATGTTACTGAAGCTACATCAGTAGTCACCTTCAGACTTTGCTTTATTTGATAGGAAAAAAGGAAGCTAATTTTTTCATTGTTGTTTATCTGAATAGTAACAAAACTGATCATTTTTTTCATCAGTCTTTCATTTGAGCTTCCTTTGCTTAGAATTAATTGTTCATTCTTGTCCTTTGGCCATTTTTCTGTGGCATTTTAATATTATTATGGGTTTATATGCTAAATATACCAAATTTACCTGATACAGTTAAAAATTTAAAAATAAAATAAAAATTTTATTTTTACTTTGTTTATAGTTTAAATAAGTTATGCATTGTTGACTTTCTTGAGTGTTTGCTTTGTGATTCTTCCATCGCTTACAAATTTCTTCCTTTTCAGGGATAAAATAAATATTTATCTACACATTTTTATGATTTTATTCATATATTTGCATTTTACATTTTAATATCGTTAGACTTTATTCTGGTGTGCATTGTCAGGTTAAAGCTCCTTTTTCTTCACAGCAAATAGATACTTATTCCGTCACCATTCATCTTTCACAGCTGTTTTGTGTAGAATCTTACTGGAATTTTAATATTTAGCAGGACAAGATGACTCTCACGTTACCTCTCACCCACTTTCCCCAAAAATTTCTTGGTCAGTCTCATCCATTTATATTTTAAAGTGAACTTTAGAATAATTTTATTAAGTTCTGAAACAGCCCCTTTTAGAATTCTGGTTTTCATTGAATTAAATGCATTTATTAATTTTCGAAGAAGTGATATTTTAATAATATTGAGCTGTCCTAGTCAGGAAAATGGCATGTTGAGCTCTTCAAATCTTCATGTATACCCCCCAGCCAAGATTGTATGCGTACGTTTGTGTTTTGCCCATTAGTTTTTGGGTGTTTTCTTTCTTTTTAAAATGATTGTTACCATAAATCAGTTGTTTTTTTGTATTTTCTAATTCCTTTATTTCAAATATATAGAGAAAATGTAGACATATTGATTTTTGCAACTCATCACTTTCAAACATATTATTACCATATTATTCCAGCTCATTTTTTTCCAAGTAGGCAATCGTATCTTATGGAAGTAGTAATAAATTTCCTTACTCCTTTATTCCTCATGACCTATTAGATAGACTAGAATATCCAACACATTAATAAATGATTGTGGGTTTCCTTACCTTATTATTAATGTTAATGGTAATATCTTCCTATGCTATTGACCATTGACTTAAAACAATTAAAAGATTTGTGTTGAGGCACTTTCATGTTATTCTAGTTGCGCTAAGCTTCTGTTAGTAACGTAATGAGTATTGACTAAATCAAATGCCTATTGTTGATTATTAGAATGATTTTATCATTGTCCCATAAATTAATAGCTTGGAGATTTAGTGGGGATTCTTGGGTTATAATCTTTCTAACTCAAATCTTTTTTTTATTAGTTTCAGGTGTACAAAACAATGTAATAGTTAGACATTTCACCTGTCACAAAGTGGTGACACCCCTCCCCCAATCTATTGCCCCTCTGAAGTCATATATAGCGGTTACAGTTCCATTGACTCTGTTCCCTATGCTGTACTCCCTATGCTGTTTTCCCTATGCTGTGACTATATACATATTAAATTATAGTTGACATACAATATCATTTAGCGTCAGGTGTACACTGCGGTTTTCAGGCATCTATATTGTCCATGAAGTGGTCTCCCTAATAAGACAAGTGCCCATCGGACACCCTACAAAATCTTTACAACATTATTAATTATATTCCCCAAACTGTCTTTCGTATCCCGTGGCGATCTTGTAGTTAACGAATTTGTGCTTTCTAATCCCCTCTCCTTCTCCTTTTTCCCTACCCCCCTCCATCTAGTTTCCTCCTCTAATCTTGATGTTACAGAAGAAAACTTTGAAACCAGTTTGATGTTTTAATTTGTCGGGGTAAACCACTTTAAGTTTTTTGTCTTGTTTTCTGCATGGCTGCATGTAGATATTTATATTTATTTTATTTAAGTATAGTTGGTATACAATATTATATTAGTTTCAGGTGTACAGTATAGTGAGTGGACATTTTTATACCTGACAGTGTGATCACCTCACTAATTCTAGTAATCACCTCTCACTGTGCAGACTCAATATTATTGACTATATTTCCCTTTGCCTTTTACACCCATTCCCCACCCCTCCCCTCTGGTAAACATCCCTTTGGTTTCTGTTTCTATGAATTTGGTATGTTTATGTTGTTGTTGTTTTTAGATTTCATATATTAGTGAAACCATATGGTAATTCTCCTTCTCTGTCTTATTCATTTCACTTAGCATAATACCTTCTAGGTCCATCCATGTTGTAGTAAATAGTAAGATATCATTCTTTTTTATGGCCAAGTAATATTCCAGTGTGTGTGTGTATGTGTGTGTGTGTGTGTGTGTCTTTCTCAGATCTTCTTTATCCATTAATCTATCGATGGACATTTAGGTTGCTTTCATATCTTGGCTGTTGTAAATAGTGCTGCAGTGAACATAGGGGTGCATATATCTTTTTAAATTGGTGTTATTAGTTTCTTTGGATCCTTGAAATTTTAAAATTTTATCAGGTTATTTCTAGGTCATGTGATTCAGTGTATCTATTAGAATTATGAATTCTGGTCATCCATAAGTCTGGAAGGTGTTTTGCTATTTTATCTCTCTAATTGTTGCTTTTATTCTTTTTTTTTTTTTTTGACCAAGAGATATTTATTAGGATGCTTATAGAATGACATAACAAAGAACAACCCAAATGTCCAAGACTTAGACATATCTGTACTGTAAATATGTAGCAATGATATGCTCATTGAGAAGAATGAGTCAAAACCATGTTGAATACAGGATAAGTAAGTCACAGAGAAATACAGTGAGTATGATTCCATGTCGTCAAGATCAAAAAACAAAGGATGCACATACATGCCAACCTTTGTTCAATTTTTTAGGATGCTGAATCTTTGTTCCTACACATCTGTCATCACGTCTCTTGCTATTTCATGTTTGGTCTGTTACATTGCATTCTGGGAAAGGTTTGTTTGTGTTACACATCATTAGTTTCTTCGTATTCTGCACTGCTTTCAATGTATAACTAACTTTGCCATTATTTGTATTTCCTTGCAAAGTTTTTATATTTTATCAGGACATTTTCTTGTCTGCCCTTCTTTCACCAAATTTTCTGTTATAACACTATCATATTTTTTTCTTAAATGGCCTTGATTGATCAAATATTTTATTGCACTCACTAAACTTTTCATTAATAAGTTATTTTCAGATTTTAAAAGTAACGTATATTTATGGTAGAACATTTAATAAATACAGAATACTACACCGAATATAAAAATGACCATTATCCCACTAGCCAAAAAAATGAAGTATTTTCTTTTAGTCAAAATCTGTATTACTTTGGTTATATATTTTTTTTCTTAACTTTTATTGTGAAATAATGATAGACTCAGAAAAGAAATTGCAAAAATGGCATAGAGTCCCACAAGCCTTTTATTCTGCTTCCTCGTGTGGTGCCATCTCTTAGAACTTGAGCCTGATATCCAAACCAGGAAGTCGAGATTGGTAAAATACCATTTTCTAGACACAGACCTCATGCAGTTTTCATCATCTTTTACGTGCATTCATGTGTGTGTATGTGTCTAGGCAGTTTTATTCCATGTGTAGAGTCATGGAACCACTAGTACAATCAAGGCACAGAACTGTTGCATCACCACACAGGAGCGCCCTCAGACTACCTACCCTTTGTACTTACATTCTTCCATCCTTGTACCTTGGCAACCATTCATCTGTTTCCATTTCTGTAGTCATTTCACAGATGTTGCATGAATGGAATCATAGAGTTTATAGCCTTTTGGGATTGACTTATTTTGCTGGGCCCTTGAGATCCATCCAGGATGTTGCATGTATCTGTTCATGGGAGGGCCAAAGTCTATATAGCCATTGGCCCATCGAGTTGTTTCCAGATTTTTTCTATTATGAATAAAGCTGCTATGAACATTCACGCACAGACTGGAATTCTTTGGCATTCGTAGCTTTTAAATCCCACTTTAAAAATATAGCATTCTAAGTATTACTTTGTCTTGTGCACCTGAAACTAATAAAAAAAAATATATAGCATTCTGTGGTAAGCATTTCTCCATGTCATTCTTTAGTCTTTGAGAACATGGTTTTTAATGGCTGCATAATATTCTACCATATGGATGTACCTCAATTTATTTAACCATTTCCCTTTAAGTTCACGTTTCCTTGAATTTTATTGAGAGCCTACCAGATGCTTTAAAAATTTTCCTTCTTGTTCTCGGTAAATCTTTTACAGTTGTAGGCGCTTTCTATGCATTTTGAATGCAGTGTTCCATGTTTTTATGGTAGGAAGTAGTTTCACAGACCCCACTTTGTTGGGTTTTTTTTCCCCCATTGTCTCAAAAATAAAGAGAGGCTTAGGCAGTTTTGGTATTTTCTGATAGACAGGGTGGGTGGATTTGCCTCTGTGTCTGTAATTGTTCACCTGGGTCCAGTTGGACCTCCCTCCCTCAGACCTTTTGATGGATGGCTGATGAATGTACTCTGCTGCCGACCATATTTCTGGAGCCCGGTGGCTACATATTGAATGTGGGTGGAAGAGCAATCTCTGCTCCACTGGTGTTGCGGTGGGAATTTATTTATGGATTATGTACATGGTGTGTAATCCTTCCCTTGTCAGAAGCAGGGTATTAAACGCTACCCAGACTACACCGTTCCCACTGCTCTTTCTCTCTCCTCTACGCCTCTGACGTTAGTTCTTACATCTTACATCCCAGGTGGCAATAAGCAACCGTGTTCACTCTTTCTCTTTGGACCCTCCACCATGTCACACTGGCCAGCCATCACAGTCTTCAATTGACTGTATTCATTAAGGTAGTACCGGTGGGATGGGGGTCAGTGAAAGAGTCATGGCTTTATCAGAGCCCCATGTGTCCCAGATATGAGGTGTGGGGTCAGGGAATATCTATTACCGTTTTCCTTCCTGATCTTGCTGTTCTGCCTCAGGTGGCTGAGAGTGAATTCTTCATGGAGATTGGCCAGTCTGTGTATGCATCTTGGTAGGTTTGAAATTATTTTAACAGAAGAGATGTGCTGTAACAATCAGGTGCCTCTAGATTGCCACCCTCATTATCCAAAAGTCTGGAATCGCTTTGTGATCTAAGAGAATAAAACTGGGGGTAGCGTCTTATTCTTCTCCATATGATAATGACTGTCAATTCTGAAACGCTTCATTGTTTAAAATGCATTTGATATGCATTATCTCAGCTCATTCATCCAGTTTCTGAGCACCTGTTAAATGCCAAGCATTGGGGACACTGAGTGAATGGCACATCTTTTTTTCTTAAAATCCTTCAATGACTTCACGTAGCACTTAGAAGAAATGTTCTGTTCCATGCCCTCACTGTAGGAGCTGGCCCTTTCTGTGTCTCCAACCTTCTCTCCTTTCACTCTATCCATTCTGCATTTCTCTCCAGACACAGAGGCCTCTGGCTGGTTCTCCAATATATGCTCCTTCCCACTTCTGAATCTGTTATTTCTTTTGCCCCAAATTCTCTTTCTTCATCATTGTATAACTTGATGCTTTTTGACATTCAGATCTCAGCTTAAATGTCACCTCCCGGAGAGGTCAAACCATTCTGCTTTGAATTATCTAATATTGGAAACAAAAGCGTTCCCTCCCAGCCAAATCATTGCTTGTGTTATCTGCAATCATTCAATTGATCAATAATTAGTAAGGGCCCACTGTGAGTCAGTCACTATTAGGCACTGTGTATCCAGTGATGAATAGCTTAATATGGTCTCTGAATCTCCATTCTTTTGGGACTTGACCGTCTTCAAGCAGATCAGGCCTTGATAGAGGACGGGCAGCAGTTGAGACAAAATGAGGTCAGTCTCAGGACAAAGCTGTGATGCTCCAAAATCCCTTGCCGGGAACTCTCATCCCTTTCTCCCCTTTGATTTCTAATGTGCTCGTTTTTGAGCTCAGATTCTGAAGGAAAAAGGATTAATTTTCAAAGTGACCCAAAGGCTCTCCAAGAGCACCATTAACTTGACCTATTTAGGAAGCTGGCCCGCCTCCCAGCTCTGATTCCAGGAACGATTCACCCTATTGGAGTGAGGACGCAGAGGCCCAAGTGCACTGGCCCCGGTGGTTGCCCATACAATGTTCGCCCCCGGAAGCTCTGTTTGACTTTTGCTTTTCCCCTCCTCACGAGGAAATTGACTGGGGCTCGTTGTCATGGTGACACAGGATGCTGAGAACCTTGCTCTGAGAGAGGAGAGGTTTTCTTTGTTCTTCCTTCTCCGTGGAGGAGGAGGAGTGAGAAGGGCAGGGCCAGGAGTGGGGTCTGGAATCTAAAACAGGCAGATATGTCGATTCATGAGGCCACTGGCTCTGGTTTAAAAGCCCTCCCCTGTCGCAAATGCCATCAGCCATTTGAGCCCAGAAGGTTGCTTAACCCTTGTCAGCCTCAGTTTGGACAAATGGGGCCTAACAAAGAGGTTTGTTTCAGAAGATCTCTGAGAAATAAGTGAGGCTGTTCCTTTAAGTGCTTAGGACAGAACCTGGTACTCAGCATCGTCACCGTTGTTTTCATCGATGGATTCCCAGTAGTGTCTTTGAAAAGAACCAGGGCAAAGAGCAGAGAGAACCGAGTTGACATCCTAACTCCACCATTTATGAGCACATCCACTAATGTGTCTGTCTCAGCTTCCCTATCTTAAAAAGGAGGCAATAAAATCTATTTTTCTTTAGGTTTATTTTAAAGTTTCAATGAACTTAAGTGAAAGTATCGGGCACTTAAGTGCTTAATAGAAATTAGTGGAGCCTGACTCGGAATACAGATCTTTTAGCGATGTAGCTTTTGTGGGTTGAGGATCTCTTTCACTGATAAAACTTGAAAGGGGCTTAATAATTACAGACAAAATAAATAAAAACAGCTACCGTCCTTCCAGGTAGTGAATACCTGTTTGAAATAATAATTAATCCCATGTCAGCTTCTCTGACAGATGTTATCATCGCCACAGTACAGTGGTGGGCAGGCTACTGGCTGATCCCCAGACATTTGTTCAGCACCTCTGTTAAGTGTTGTACGTGGCACTCGACGTAAAGGAGGAAAGAAGACACAGAGGCCCCAAAGAACTGGAATAAATCAGCACATATATTGTGCCAGGAAGAAATTGGGCAAGGAATCAGAAGTTCCCATAGATCCCAGCTGAGAGACTCAGACTCAGTTTACTCCAAGCACCTCCAGGTTCTGGCCTCTCTCTGTCTTCCTAGCCTGATTTCCTACCATTCTTCACACACACCCCGAGCCCTGGTTAGTACAATTGTGCTAAGCCCTTTTATGCCCCAGTAACTTTATGCCTGCTATGGCTTCTGCCTAGACCACCCTGTCCAAACTTTCTTTGTTTCTTCATCTTTGCAAACTCAGTGAAGCCCCGAATCTCCCAAGGATGCCCTTTTTGGTGTGCCATCCTGTGCGTCTACCATATTTCTATGTATTTTCTGTTCAATTGAGCCATACAAAATTGCCATTTTGTAGGTTAAAAATGGTTGGACATTGTCAATTTCATTTGCTTGGATTAAATCTCCTAGAATTCTGTGTTTACCTCTGTGCACTGGTTCCAACCCCTGCTCTGCCTCTGTGCCTCAATTTCCCCACTTGTGAAGTAGAGATAATATGACCTATCTCCTAACATTCATGGGATTAAATGAGAAAATATATATGTGTGTGTATATATATATATATATATATATATATATATATATATATATATAAAGCGTACCATATAATAATAACAAATACTGTTATGTTATAATCATTGCTTTATTTTACTGGACTCCTCTTTTACACTATTAGCTCATTGAGGGCATGTACTGAATATTATTTGACCTTATTACTCTGTTGTCAAAAATATCAATGATAAGTGACTAATAGATGTTTATTGAATAAATACAGATTTAGGTTTGAGTTCCAGTTCAGATATATACTAGCTGTGTGATCTTAGGCAAGCCACTCAATCTCTCTGAGCCGCTTCTTTTTTTTTCCATCTGTAATGAAAATTTTAAAATGCCTTTTCTATCTGCTAACATTTCTGTAACTAGCGAATGGCATTTATTAGTTCTACAAGTATTTTTTAGTGCCTGCTATGTATGTACTTGGAAATACACATTCTGCCAAAACATTTTAGAGGCGAAGGTGCTTGTTAGCTGTAACACTCCAATCATATGTAAGAGATTACTTACAGAAAGAATCAGCCATTGAACATGAGAAAAAAGGTGTCTGAATATGAAAGCTTCCCAGACGATAGAGACAAACGAGGCATTTATACCGAATCTGAGACCCGAGCTCTGGCAGCAGGTCAATAACAGACCGTAATTAAATTTTTAAAAATTGTCCTCAAATACACATTTCAAACTCTTTGGCGTAAAAGTAGAAGTAATTCTTTTCTCTACAGTCTGAGAAAGTTTGATGTCCTTAGGCCACGTAGATTTAATGTGGAGGCAAGAAGGGCATGGTAATAAAGCCATCAGGGGTTGAGGTGGGAAGAAAGGAGAGGGATGGCCGCTGGAGTCGAGTTCGCTGGCTAACAGGCCTCCCTCAGGGCCTGTCGTTCTCTGAAACGTCAGATGGCGTGGTTGGAATGGACACTGTGGTGTGTTACTTTGAATGTGAGCCACGTTCAAGTACTAACCTTGTTAGAAGTTCTTTTTGTCCTTACTGAGATTGGGGGTTCTAAAAGGGATTCTCCTCTCCCATTCTAGACTATCCCTACCGTCCCACACTCCCAAAAGTATCTCAATTGTCCCAACACAAACTGTCCCAGTCAAGTGCATATAAAGGAATGGGGAAGGAGGTAGGACCCATTCATTCAGAAAAGGGATCGAGAAGATGGACAAGCAACCCTTTAGCCTGGCACGTAACCCAGAAGCAAACATCTTCAGGAGAAAGGGTGTGTGGAGAGAATGATGGGAGTCCCCACTGAGGGTCTTCTCTGTGCCTTGCCCTTGAGTAATGATTTACACACATCCTGCTACCAAAGGATTGTTCTAGCAAATCGTATAAATGGGCGCATTCAAAGCAGAAAAACTAATGGGGAGGAAAAATGAGTTCGCAGTAAGTAAAATTATTTCAAAACAAAAATGAAAGAAAAGTCGATAGATATTAATCTGCTACCTGGGTGTCGACTCTTGATTGCAAGTCAAAGAAACCCAGTGAGTTTGAGGAAAGTGGAATACTGGGGTGACACCTGGAAGCCAAGAGAGCAATGTCACTGTGCCTCAAGTCTAATTGGAACCAGGGACTCGAATGCTCTCAAGATGGTCTCTTCTCTCCATCCACCCCCTCTCTGAAAGTGGTTAGGCCATTTTCTTTCTCTCTCCCCAGACTGGCTTTCTCCAATTCTTACCAAAATCTATCAAGCATTACAATTTTCTTTTCTTTTCTTTTCTTTTTTTAAAGATTTGATTGGGGAAGGGGAACAGGACTTTATTGGGGAACAGTGTGTACTTCCAGGACTTTTTTCCAAGTCAAGTTGTTGTCCTTTCACTCTTAGTTGTGGAGGGCGCAGCTCAGCTCCAAGTCCAGTTGCCGTTGCTAGTTGCAGGGGGCACAGCCCACCATCCCTGCCGGGGGTCAAACCGGCAACCTTGTGGTTGAGAGGACGTGCTCCAACCAACTGAGCCAGCCGGGAGCTCAGCGGCAGCTCAGCTCAAGGTGCCGTGTTCAATCTTAGTTGCAGGGGACGGAGCCCACCATCCCTTGCGGGACTCGAGGAATCGAACTGGCAACCTTGTGGTTTGAGAGCCCACTGGCCCATGTGGGAATCGAACCAGCAGCCTTCAGAGTTAGGAGCATGGAGCTCTAACTGCCTGAGCCACTGGGCCGGCCCCACAATTTTCTAATCTCAAAGACAGATAGGGTTTCTTTCTCAGTTCCAGATCCCTAATTCTCAGGGAAGGAATCTGATTGGATTAGATGCCCGTCTGTGGACCATCTGGAATCCACTCTGCCCAGAGTTGGGATAACATTTTTCAAACATGGCAGCTTCTAGGATAACCCCCTGAATGGAGTGGAGAGGGGTGACAAAGGATGTCTAGGTGGACGCTCAGTGTGGGGATGAAGAGGCCATATGGTGTAACTGCAAGGAGTTAAGTGTCGTTACTGCAGCACAACTGGGCCGATACACCTACCATTCGGGAGCTTTCTATACTAGCAGAGAGGCAACAATTGTAAACCTGTGAGGCCGGTGTAAGTGTGATGGACTCAGATTTGGCTGTGGACTGGAACACGTGAAAGGGAGAAGGAGGGTGGTCAGCAGTTAGGTATGTGTGATCTGTGCCTGTTCAGATGCTTTATGTAACTACATCTCATTCAGCTCTTACCCCCATTTTGCAGATGTGGAAACTGAGGCTCCGAGAAGTGAGGTGACTTGCTCCAAGTTGGAATTGTAGCAAGTGATAAAAAAAAATTCTAAAAGCTTTGCAATGTCTCAAACCTTTATCAATAGCTCTGAAATCAAGCTTAGCTGTGACTGTTTTTCTTTCCTCCCTGGTATCTTTTCAAACTTAAAAGAAGTTCTCAGAATAAAGTTAGGCAGCAAATATCTGGTTTCTTTCCAATTTCTGCAAAGCCTTTGGTTCCACTCTGGCCTTGCGGCTGGGTGCTTGCCAACATCTCTGAGTCAGTCCAGCTATCCCTTCAAAAAATGAAAACTGCAACCAACCCAGCCCTGAATGATTCATGGGACCTAACATACATATTTATAGGCTGCACCCAAGAGTGAACCACTCGAAGCCCTCTTGTTCACACCCCCACCCATCTGCGTGCCTGTATCTGGTACTTGGAAGAACCAAAGACCCTGCCGTTTATTCACCCACACGTGTCTGTGCTGGGGTGTGAACTCTCAGTGAACCACCACCAAGCGCAGAGCCAAGGTCTAAGTGCCCATCTGTGGAAGCACAGTTCTGAAAGGAGAATTCAGCTTTTGGCCCCACCGTGCGTTCTTCAAGTCGGGGTTTCTGTGAGTTGCATCTCAAGCTTGAGGCACCAGCCTCTCCCCTTGGCAAGAGGGGCAGGGTGCAGGCATAGGCATTGGAGTCAGACAGGTCCAGGTTTGAGGATCTGCGCCTGCTGACTCTGACCTTGGACATACCCCTAATCTCTGCGAGACTGAACGTCCTCTCTTTAAAACGGAGCTATTAATAACCTGTCCCACGGGACTGTTGTCAGGAGGAAAACGTGAACAGGGTCTATGGGAAAACCCACCAGGCATAGTGAGCGCCCCTGGGGTAGCAATGGAAGGCTTTCCGAAGCCTGCAAGGACAAGAGGAAGAGGTGGTTACCGACCGCAGAGGGCAGTGGTACGGAGAGGGCTGCCAGATAGCGGTGGTCTTCAGCAGCGTGATGCAGCCAGCTCGTCTCTGGTGACCCTGCAGGGAGGGAGCCAGGGGACCGAACACCGGACCATGCTCTACTCCTTCCCTCTGACTTCTGCTGGTGCCTCCCACTGGTTGAATCCATCTAGAAGCTGGAGGGTGAAAAGACCCATGCAGTCTATACAGGTTCACCTCCTGGCACCAGAGCAGGGTGGAGAGGGGTGGAGGGTGAAACTGGAGGGCCAGTGGAAGACCGCTAACCCAAGCACCCAGCAGAGGGAGGGATGTGTGTGGGGTGTTTCACCACCGTGGTTGGCGTGCGATAGGTGCGGAATAGTGGCCCTGATTATTTCATCAAAGTGTGCAGACTTAGCGATCTACCTTTTTGCAGTTCTTTTCTGCTTCTTTTTTTTTTACGTTCAATTCTATAGAAAATTTGGTTAGTTTCCATTCTTAGTGTTATTTGCAGATCCTCTTCACTCCAGCAATGACCTCTAGCACTGTGTACCTTTCTTCTGAGGGAAGACATTTACTCATCTATTGGTTTACCCAGCAGTGGTTTTCTCAGCACCTTCCTTGTGCCAGGTGCAGTACAAGGCACTGAGCCTGTGGTGGTGGACACACAGCTGGTCTCAGTGCTTACAGGCTGCGGGAGGGCAGGGACACATCAGACAGTGAGAGACGTGGGATGCGGGAAGGACGGGTGGCTGCGGTGGAAGCATGGGGGCTGACCCCCACCCCCCGCCAACAGCACAACTGGGGCTCCAGCCCGATGCTGTCACTGCTGAACCCTTGAAAAGGCACTTTCAGGGATTAGCCAAGAGGAGAAGCTTTTCAGGAAGGAAAATCAGTCTTTAAATACAAAGGTCTGAAGATCAGCCAACGCCGTTATCAGCCTCAATATCGGTGTCTTTCCGACTCTGTGATGGGGTGTGTATTTAAATGAGTAAGATTAGGGTTGTGTCTAATTGCTTATAGAAAAAAGGCTCTTGTTATTGTGGTGAGTGCGTTCTTGTCCAACTAATTAGGTTGCCAAAGCCGAGCCAAGAGTAATTTCTGACCCTCCCTGGGCAATTAAATGTCAAGTGTTTTACTGTCTACAACCTTTCACCGCCTTCTGCATTTCTGCTGCCAGGGAGTGGTGTAGGATGGGCACGCATATAGTGTCTTTTCTAGCAAAGGAATCGCCATGGCATCAGGAGCTCTGGTTGTGATGGTTGCCTCGCACCCTTCTCAGGTTCTTATCTGCTTGTCTCCAGAAGAAAGCAGCTGAGATGAGACTCTGACTTGGTTTGGGGCAGAGAGAGCACAGCTCCAAGATGACAAGACCCTGGAATGCCCCCTGCCCCGTTACCTGGGAGTAGCACAGGATAAACAGAAGCAGACAATCGTCCTGAAATAGACGCCTAGAGGTTTCCAAGATTCCAAGTGATGATTGTGGTGCAGAGAGCAGGGGGTGCTGACAGACGGGGGCGCGCCTGGGGCGTCTCCCTCTTCCCCAAGCCCTGAGAAAGAGCGGCCGAAGGGCTCCCCTGCTCAGGGGAGGCCGAGAGTGGCAGAAGCCTGGAGTGCCGTGGCGTTGACCCTAAGGGATAGGACACTTCTCAGGGGCGTAGGAGCAGAAACTGATCACGATAGAAAAATAGGACACTTCCTCCTTTAAAACCGTGTCACTCTAGAAGCTCTAGAATTTAGTCACAACCCCTGAGAAAGAAGAGGAAAAGAACCCTTTGTTTTCTCTACTTGGTGGAATTGAGGCTCGAGACAAAGATTAAGGTGTATTAGAGAAGAAGAAAGAAATGTTCCTTTCTTGGTATCAGTCTCTCTGCCACATGCACTCAGGGTCAGGGGTCAGAATCTCTAGGTGTAGGGCTCTAGTGCTAACTGCCAGTTAATAGCTTGAAAACCCACTTTGCAGGTGAGGAAAATGAGGGCCAGAAAAGTTAAGTAACGTGGGGCAAGTAAGTGACAGGCAGGATGCTAATTCAGCTCAGTCTGGCCCTTACACTGGCGTGTTTGACTAGATATGACTCTGTCCTCTGAGAAGACTAGGTTTGCATTCATTAAGTGGGGGGAGGTTCTAAGTGACATATGATGCAGGCAATTGCTGATTACGTGGGGGAGGGGATACAGATTGTTATTGGCAAGGGTTTCAGTGGCTTCTTCTATAGTCAGTTCAATTTTTACAAGAGAAAAATTACAGCAGCAAATTCTGAGACCCTATCATGTGCAGGGGGCACATGATAGATGAATAGTGGTCTCCAAAGCTGTTCACATCCTAATGCCCAGAATCTGTGAACGTGTGACCTTACGTGGCCATAGGGACTTGCAGATGTGAGTCAGTGTCGGGTCTTGAGATAGGAAGACCATCCTGGATTGTCTGAGGGCCCCAAGGGTCATCACAAGGGTCCTTCAAAGAGGGTGACAGGAGGGTCAGAGTCTGAGAGGACGACGTGACAGAAGAAACAGTAGACTGAGAGATACAGGGCCACAAGCCGAGGGATTTGATCAGCTGCTAGAAGCTGGAAAAAGCAAGGAAGTTAATTCTTCCAGGAGGCCTTGCCGACACCTTGATTTTACTCCAGTGAAGCTAACTTAGGACTTCTAAACCTCCAGAACTGAAAATAATAAATTTGTGTTGTTTTCAATGGGAAACTAATGGGTATCACCTATGGAAACATGCCCGATGGGTAGTGTATCAGAACCACGTGGGCAGATTGTTAAATGCTTATCCCCAGGCACCACCCTGGACGTTCGGGTTCATCAAATCTGAGTCCAGCGAGTGAACCAGAACCAGCTCCCCAGGTGGTTCTGATTCAGGAGCAGAAGTCCTCAGTTAGGGGCATGGAGACTAAGAACATCTGGAAGGTAGTTTTTTCAGGAAATGGTGATGGTTTTTGAAATGTGTTTGGCAGAATCACTAAACCATAAGTTATTTATAAAATCCTCGACTATTAGAGCTGGAACAGACCTTTGAGGGATGATCTAGTTCAATGCCTATTTTTACAGACACGGGAACAAATGCAACAGGAGGTCCAGGGTTTCTCTGGGGCAAACTGTGGAGCCCAAGTCTGGACCAGAATCCAATGCTGCAGGATGATTCCTTTTGAACAAAGCAAGACGGAAACACTGGTTCCTCCTGGGTGTGGTGTTTCGTTTGGGAAGACAACAGCGATTTGCAAGTGTATATTTTTGTAGGTGTAAGTGTTTTTTCTTGGGTCTCCAGACAGATCAAAAGCAAATTAAAAACCCGTATATAATTTTATGGACTGAATATTTACATCTTTTCTTTTTGTCTTATTATCTGTCATCTATCTATCTACCTATCTATTTCCCTGGCTTTTCAAAAAGTTTTCTATTACTTGAATTTTATGAATTTTACAGATCATCTTGAGTTCCTAGTGGAATGAAAAGAGATGTATTTTTAAAATTCTCTAAGCAGTTTCTCCAAAAGTGGGATAAAAGACATTAAAATCAACTATGAAATAAAATAACTGTAGGGGGTCCTCTCTGAAGTGCTGTGCAGTAGAATCAGGAGCAGACAGAATTCTCCTACAAGTTATAGCTCAGATCCGGGTAGACGAGAATCCCCAAATGAGGCACTGTTCTCAGACAGCCCTGCAAGGGAACATTTCTGTAAAAAAAATGAAAAAGATAAAAAACTTGGCAATGTGCGTGTGTGTGACTGTGTGCATGTGTGTCTCTGTGTGTGTATTCCTGTATATGTGCACGTGTGTGGTGCACATATGTGCATGTGCGCCTTGGAGAGCTGAACGGATGAGAGCACTCAGGAGAAGAATTAAATATATTTGTCCCTACAAGGTGAAAACCTTCAAGGGCCTAAACCAGGAGCGTTCCCTAAACATTTCTTTCTAACTCTGTGGAGAAGCCCCAAAACTCTCAGCATTGAGAGGCGACATCTCCTGGAACTGAAGCAAAAGGGACAGGGGGATGCCCCTAAGTAGCCCAGGATGCCTTTTAAATGTTTAAAATACACACAGGCAGAAAATTCTGTTAAGATCCAGACATGCTCCCCTAACAGTTTCCCTTTTTAGTTAAAGAAGTTGCCCAATGGGAGAGGGATGGAAAGAATTTCAAATGCAGATGCTGAGAGGCCTCCCAAACAGAAAGGGGTCCATGACCAGTTTATAGCAGGTCCCCTTAAAATAAGATGGGGAGCAAACCAACAAAGTCTAGTCTGTTAAATGCAGATTCTAGTTTGCATGGGGAAGTCCTTCTCCTCTTTTGTAGAAGAAGAAAAGGAAAAAGGGAGAAAGAGAGGAGGGAGGAAGGAGTGTGGGGAAAAAGGCTTTGTAATGAATTTCGTGTGGGGCCGGGCTGGGTGGATCCCTGTCTCCAACCTCCTCTCCTTCCATCCCTTCTTTCACTTTATGGTCTGAGTACGAGCCATAGTCCCCTGAACGTGTGTGCTATCAAACCTCTGTGGTTTCACCTGGACTGCTCTGTGTGCCTTAGAATTCTTTTTCTCTCCATTTTTATATGGCAAAATCCTTCTCCTTCTTCTCTTCATAGCTTCCTCTAAGAGAGTCTTTCTAAGTGCCTTTATCCTGCCTAGGTGAGGTCCCCTCCACAGTGATCCAGTGATGTCTGCTGCTTGTCTTTGCCATGGTGCCAATCATACTGGATTGTAAGAATCGTTTTGGAATCTATTTTCCAATTAGACCAGGGGTGTCCAAACTTTTTTCAATGTTTTTTACCAAGGGCCATATGCAATAAAATACACAAACAGCCGGGCCACTCACTCGAGCTGAAGTATGTATTGCCTCACGTGGTTTATTTAAGTAAACTAAATATATTTTTGGAATTTGCTGCGGGCCAATTAACAGTGGATTGCGGGCTGCAGTTGGCCCGCAGGCCGCAGTTTGGATACCCCTGCATTACACTATAGGCTCCTTAAAGACAGGAAGCTTTCTTACTGATTTTTGATTCTCCAGTGACCAGCCCAGGGCTTGACACATAGTAGGCATTCAGTAAATGTTTGCCAAGACTCCTGCAGTTACCACCAGTCGAGCATGTGAGCAGAAAGATAGGCGGTCAGATCTGAGTGAAAACAACCCAAGGGAAGAACAAGACGGGCTGAGTAGGATGGCAGGGAGGCTGTACAGAACCCTGACTCCTGGGTTTCTCCTTTTAAACCCGGGGACATTCAGTTAAACATAACATGAGGTATCGCATGAGCTTTGGGTTATAAAGACTGAGTCTGAATTTCAGGTTCTTTTAAGCACTTGAATAAGGAAGAAAAATATTCTCTGTGTGTTTAGGTATGTGTGTGTAATTATTTATACATTCTTTTCTCCTCTGTAACAGAATTCCATCAGGGACAACGACTGTCTTGACAACTCATATTTTTGCTGTATCTCACACATGTTTGTTAAATGAATAAATAAGTAAAAATGAATTTTATGAGGTATAACCTTTGGCAAGGTACACATCTCTCTCACATGTATTCAGTCTCTCTCTCTCTCTCTCTCTCTCTCTCTCTCTCTCTCTCTATATATATATATATATATATATATATATATATATATATATATTTTTTTTTTCCCTCATATATAAAATGGGGGTGATAATTTCTTAGCCCAAATCCTAAGAGCAAGTCTTAATTCTCCTCTCAGAGTTTATAGCCAATCCATGAGTGAGCTCTAAAAACTTCACCTTCAAAACACATTTCAATTTCATCTCCAACCCTCCATCTTTACAATCACCATATCCAAGCTGAGCTTTTCATCCTCCGGACAGCTGCAAAGCTTCCTAATTCACTTCTTTACTTCCATTCTCATCCCTTATAGTCTATTCACTAAAGAGCAGCCAGATTGATTTTATGAAATATAAATCAAATTATAGCACTACCTTGCTTAAAGTTCTCCAATGATCTACCATTGCACTTGGAGTGGAATACAAATTCCTGACCTTGGTTTACTAAATCCTTCATGACCGCCGTGACCGGGCTCCTCCTAACACCCACAGTGTCTCTCTCTCTCTCTCTCTGTCTCTCTCTGTCTCTTTCTCTCTCTCTCTCCTCCCCCCACCCACCCATCCACCCACCCTCCAGCCACAATAGATTTTTTTTCTTTTTTTTTTTGCTATTCTTTGAACCCACCATGCTTGTTCTCAGTGTAAGACCTTTGCACTAGCTGTAACCTCAGCCTGGAACGCCCTGATTTTCACATGGTTATCTCACTCTTGTCATTCAGATTTCACCTCAAATGATACCTCAGAGGTAACTTCCACAATGTTCTGTATTTAGCAACACATGTTCTGTCTTCATCACGTGTCTTAATGATCTTCAGAGACCTGCTCATAGCCTTCCATTTTTATTGTCTGTATGTATTGCCTGCTGTCTGTCTCCCTCACCAGAGTGTGACTCCATGGATAGGAAGTGCCTTGCATTATTCATGGCAGTGTCCACAGTATCTAGAACAGTTCTTTTTTAAAAAAAAAAAAATACTTTTATTAAAATATAGCTAACACAAAATATCATATTGGTTTCAGGGGTACACCATAGTTATTCAACATTTATGTAAGTCCAGCAACCATCTGACACTGTACCCTGCTACCACAGTATTTTTTGACTATACTCCCTATGCTGTGCAGTACATCCCCATGACTTTTTTATTTGATTTGATATTAGTTTCAGGTGTACAGTGCAGTGACTAGGCAGTTGTATAATCTATGAAGTGATTCCCCCCGGATAAGGCCAGTAGCCATCTGGCACCCTACGTAGTCTTTACAACATTACTGATTATATTCCCCATACTGTATTTCACATCCCTGGGACTATTTTGTGACTACCAATTTGTACTTCCTAATCCCTTCACCTTTCTCACCCAACCCCCCCATCTAGCAACCATCAGTAGAACAGTTCTAAAAACCCAGCAATATGTCTTAAGTAAATAGATAAATCCCTACATCTTAGGGTAGTTTTGAAGATTAAGTGTATAATTTATAATTTATGTAAAGCACTTAGCCCAGTGTCTTGACACGTAAATAACATGTAATAAATGTAGTTTCTCTAATCATTTATTACCTAAATAAAAAAATTCCCATCTCTAAGTTTCTATTTCCACATCAATTCTATCAAGTCCATTGGGAGCTGGGGAGGGGGTGTCCTCCAAGCAGAATTGACTTGTTTCTGCTTTTTATGTTTGGGGGATGGTACAGACCAAAGCTGTAACTTATGGAAGAAAGGAATGGATTATGCTCAGCTATAAGTCACAGAAACCAAGAAAAGCAGTGATTTATGCATGTGAGGGGTATTTGTTCCTCACATAGCAAAATCTGAAGAGCGTGCCTTTTGAATGTTTGGCTGAATACTGATTAGCCCCTGTATGCGAGGAAACTACCTGGAATACTGGAGAAAGAACCACCCAAAGGATTAGAGGTAGTAGTGCTTCTTGCCCACGTGGGCCTGTTCCCACCAGCCGAATTAGGAAAACTCTGATTTATGAGGCACTGGGATAGGTACACAGAAGGATCTTGCCTCATAATGGAGACTAATTAGCCCAAGGCTGAGAATTGCTCTGGTTCTACCTAACAAAATATTAAAAACAAAATCTGAAAGGATAATACTTTTCCAAGGAATTGCACTGTGTGCCATAATAAAGCTCAAGAATATTTATAGAAATACAAAGATATTCAAAAGCCAACAAGCCATAATTCACAATGTCTGACATCCAACTGAAAATTAACAGGCAGGAAAAAATGACAGATAGTGATGAGACATACTTGCAATGAAAATTACAATGTGTGAAATTTAAAAACAAAAGACACAAAATACTAGATGGCATTAACAGGAGATTAGATGTGGAAGAAAAAATGATTAGTGGACTTAAAGACATAGCAATAAAAACTACCCAAAATTAAAGAAAGAGAAAAAAGAAAAAAATTAAATATGAACAGAACATTAGTGAGCTATGGGATGAATTCAGTCAAATATATGTGCGATTAGATTCCCCAACGGGGGAGCAGAACAGAACAGTATTTGAACAAGAGTTACAGAGCCAGGATTTAAGAGCTAGTTTTCACAGGAAAATGTACTGAAAGCAAATTAGGATAATCCAGGGTAGGAGACATTACTTCAATCACTCATATCTATAGGCCGACAAGTTTATGTTTTATAGATCAGTGAGTCCATCTAAAGAGTCAAGAGCACAGCACTCAGATCCCTGTGCTTTGCAGGAAGAGATTGATCCATATCCGCTCCCACCAAACTGAACACCTCCCTCTTGACTATCTCATTCTGCAGAAATAAGGCATTTCCGTGCAGCGCTTGGGCCACTTGTCTGACCCTTTCTTCAGCTGTCTTTATGATTCTCTGTTAGTTACACTAAGAAGCACAGATGAGTTCAGTGTTTCTTTATCCTCTCCTGTTTTCTGCTATAACCCCAGCTGACCCATATCGGATATCACGTAGAAGGGATATCCTAGAAATGACAGCGACCTTCGCTTCTTGGAGGCTGCTGTGTTACTGAGAGGAGGCTGGGCTTTGCTGTGATCCACACAAAAGCCTGACATTCCAGAGGATTGACCCATAAAAGCTGATTTGTTGTTCACTCAAAATCCATGGCAGAGCATTCAGCTCACTGAGGTAGTCCCTTCCAGGGTCACTCAGGGATCCCGGCTGCTTCCTTCTATGGCCACCTCAGGTGCATTCAGAGTTGGCCACTACAGGGGAAGAGAAAGATGGAGAGGTGGACAGAGACCATTAGTGCCTCAGTTCGGGAGTGACGTACGCAACTCTACTCTTAATCTATTGACGAGCATTGGTCACCACAAGGGGCCTGGAAGTGGAGTCGTTTATGTTCTTGGGAGGTAAAAAAGGGAGAACTAGGTATAGGTGAGCACTGCAGTGTTTCCTAAATTATATGTGTGGAATGTGGGTGTTTGAGAAGTCAATAACTTAGAATTCTGATGCTTCTAAAGGTTGTGTAATAGAGCAGGTGCTTGTGATCGCCATGCCACACCCTTTTAGCCTGGTGATTTCAGCACTGCTGTGGTAGCCAGCTCCATGGCCCGTGTTTCGTGTTTCGTGTTGCATCATGGAGTCTCTCCATTCTGCTTTCCCCAAGCTGGAGAAGGCTTATCAACTGATCAACTCAGTAGTACCTAAAGGTTAAAGTGCCTTAGGGCAACTCCCAAACAATCAGGGATGTGAGTCAGTGACTAAATAGCTCAGTGTTTCTGTCCTCCAGCAGGACAATTCCGTGATGCATTCTATGTGAATCTTTAGGGGGCCCTCAGCAAGACTAAGCCCCAACTGTCTATAGCTGTAATGAGTTCATTAATACACTCTTGGTCGGCCGTCTTACCTACCCTGCCTCACTTATCTCACTCCCTCACTTCTGTTTTCTGAGATCTCCTGTCAATAAACTAACTGTACTCAAGTCCTTATCTTAGGGTCACCTTTTGGGGAAAACAAAACTAAAGTATATAGTAAAATAAATTTGGAAAATGTTGGGCTAACTGTAGTTGAAGATGTTTTCTTTGTTACAGGGTTTTGAGAGCTTTAATATGCTAATGTTCATGATGACTCTTCAAGAAAGGAATATAGAAATTTGAGTTTTCCAAACTTGGATGGTAGACACTTATCCCCAAGGCAACTTGCAGAATTAGCACTCCCTGAGTGCTAAGGATGCTTGCTCTAAAGTTTTTACAACTTTTCTTGTATTTGAACAAAGAGGAATATTTAAAAATTTTAAAGGCGTTTAAATGTAGTAGGGGAAGAAAAATATTTTAAAATGAATGAAAATATCAGTGCCTCATTTTGTACCTCTATCAAGAAAAACATTGGCAGTGATGCTGGTACCCAGCCCTACGAAGTTCAGGGGAAGGTCCCCAGAGTGGAAATTAAGTTGCCAGACATTCCCTAGAAAACCTCCTGCAACTTCCATTGGAGGATGGAACAAAGTGCTCCTTGGTTGAAAAGAGCAAACTCTCCCCTCCCTTCCCCCTTAATTACTGTGCTGGATGGTGAAATTAAACCCAGCAGGTAGGCAGTTCCCATACAGATTTCTGGAGCTATCTTCTGCTCTGGTTAATTGTGTCAGCCTGTGGAGGCTGGTTAGCATAATTAATCTTATCCTGTGATTACCCTGAGGAGGGAGTTCTGAATGCACAGGTGGGATGTGGTGAACGAGTGACTGTGCCTGTCTCCAAGTCACCCAGAAGCATGGGCTAGAGAAGGTTGGAGAAGCAGAGTCATTGGGTGAGCACGGAGCTGGGCTTCGTGGGACAGGAGAAAGGAGGAGGAGAGAGGCAATTTGTGCAAGTCAAGACCCACTGGCCAGGATGTGGCCGCATATCTTGACATATTTGCAGAGTTCCGGGTCTCCTCTCTTTGCTAGGAGCTCCCTGAGAACTAGGTCTTCCTCTTCTACATGTCCTAGAATTCTCTCCTCACTTGGCACAGTGATGGATCTCCTCTTAGTTTTGGGTAGAGTAAGATGGTTAGGGTAAGATGGGGAAAGCAAATAAAAGAGAATAGGGTGGAATCAGATGAAGAATTGAGAGTACTATGTTAGAAAAGATGGAGGAAGATAGATGGTTAGGCAGATGGGTGGTTAAGTGGACGGAAAGATGGGCTGGCGTGGGGGGGGTGGCACTGACCACGTGTCAGTCTCTGCTAGAGAGCAGCCCCAAACTGCTGTATATGGAGCATCTTGCTTAACCATCACAGCAGTGAACTACACCCAACTTAAAGGTGCGCAACAGTCACCAAAAGTGCTTATTAAAATGAGGATTGCTTTAGTTGCACATAAAGAGGTTTTCGTTCTATAATCTTCATATTGGAGCTCGGAGTTTGCGTCATTAATAAGTGGCTTAGGAGGTTCCCATGTAGTTGGTCCTAGGACCTCACTTTGAGAAATACTCTTGAATGAAAGAATGAATGCATGGGTGAATGAATGAACGAATGAACCTGCACTTTGAGGCAGTTGCTCTAGTAATCATTTTGGAAAGGTAGTGACTAAGGAACAGAGTAAGTGAGTAGCTTGTTCGGCTCTCACAGGTAGTAATTGAGGGTACACACGCACACACATACGCGCGCACACACGCACACACCTTACTGTAGAAGATATTTAGGGAAGGATATACAAGAGACCCTCTATATTCTTCAGCCAAGAGTAGCAAAGGGGGTAGAGGCTCAAGGTGGATGCACCCAATTTGAAGACTTTCTTCACTTGTTCAGCCAATGTTTTAAGGACATGCTCTGTGGCAGACATGGAGGCTACAGTAATGAACAAAAACAACAAAGAAACCATGATTCTAGCCTTTTCAGCGTTTGCAGTCTAGAATAGACATTAATGAGAATAATCTCACAAATGCAACCTTATAAACTGCTCCAAATATTTTTTACAAATACAGTGTTTACGATGTTAAGAGAAGATGTAACGGGGTCTGACGTGACCTTGAGCATCTGGGAAGGGCGCCCGTTTGAGTTGGTGTCTTAAAGGTGAGTCTGAGGTAACCAAGAGGACAGGGGAGGGAGATGAGCACTCTGCACAGTGGAAAACCATGTGCAAAGCTCTGGTGGAAGGAACAGAGAACTTGGGAGACTGAGCGGCTAGGAATGAGGCTGAGCGTCCATAGAGCTGCGTTGCTCGGTCTGGGCAATTGGACAGGGCACATCTTCAGCTAAGAAGGCTGGAGCCCCAGTCATGCTTTGGGGATGGAGAAAGGCAGAACTACCTGAAGGTGGGTCATCTGTTGGAGAAAGTAAATCAGAGAAGGAGGATCTCAGAGGTCAGCAGCTGGTCTAAAACATACGGAGGTTCTAAGGAGAAGAGGTTCAGTTTATAAGCTTGTGAACGAAGTGAGGGGGTTAGAGACCCGCTTTATTTGGTGCCTGCTGCAAAATCCAGAGGCTTAAAGGGGCCCTGAGGGATCAAAGGAGCCGTTTGAAAGGCTTGTAAAGGAGAGTAGGAGGGCCACTTCCCGCCAGGCCCACTCTCCATTACGAGCAAAGCACCTGCTTTTCTCCTCTACCCCATAGCTGGAAGGCCACATTGTCTAGTTTATCAACACAAGTATACTTACACGGCAGGGGACTGAATGACTAGCTCAGTTCCTGCTTTCGTGACGTTTACAGAGAAATGGGAGAGACTCTTATTAAATAAATAAATACAAATACAATCAGTGTGACGAATGAGTAGTGCAGGAAGCGATGTCTCAGCGAGTCTGAGAAGTCAGTGATTGGGGGTGGGGGCCTTGAGGACATTTAAATCAAGACCAAAACAGTGATAGAGGGTTAGGTGAGTAAAAAGTGGCTGGTACGGCGGGTTGGGATGATTGCATGTGGAGGATGCATAAATGCATAGACCTCGTGCGGGTGGGTGCTGTGAACAGTACCAGCAACCAACGGGGGTGGGGTGGGGCTGCATAGTCCAACTATGTGTTTGGACTATGTGGGGGGCTTGCAGCCATGGTCCAGTGAGGGACTCTTTCAAGGGAAATGGGTGAATACTGAGAGAGCTACGCCAGAGAAAGGCAAGAGCTGAAAGTTTTTATTCTTTGGGGTACTACATGTCAGCAGAACCGGGCAGGAATTTTTGTTCCAGCCAGAGTCTGTGCCTCACCCCAAGGGGATGGAGGGACCCAGTAACTATAGGAAGGAAGGCTGTGCACAGGTGTCCTGACACAGGCTTAGCTGTGTGACTCGGAGCAAGTCACGTCTCCTTTCCGAACCTCATCTCCTCCTCTGGCCACCAAGACTTTGGGTCCAGCACTCAGTAAGCATTTGTTGAATCACTGGAGCTAAATATACTTGCTCCCCAGCCATGAACTTCCTCTAGAGTGGAGTTGTCTCCACCCCTCACACCCCCTTTAAAAGGCCTCTTGAAATACAAGAACCTCGTTTAAAACGGAGATCTTGCTGTAGATTGATACGTTCCAATATTAGACGAGACAGGCAATAAAACTACGTCGGTTTAAAATCTGACAGAGGAACAGGGAGAATAAAACCTTCCCAGTCTAATGGAGGGACTGAGATGGATTTTCTTAGGATATGAGTTGCTGTTGAGTCTCTCTGTTCTTTTGAAGGGAGATAAAACAGCTGCAGAAAGAGAGATTTGTGTAACTGCAGTTTCAGGAGCAATTCACATGTGCAATTTGTGTTGCAAGTCTTTCTTCCTGAATTGTTTTCACTTTTCAACTGAGAGAGTCTTCTAGTGGAGACAGGTGAACCTGGGAGATGAATAGAGAAGAAGGCAAGAAACGTGGCTGGCGACCCCAGATTCCATGTAAAAGGAGAAGTAGGAGTGAAATGAGACAAGCCCACCATCTTTTTTGTCCTGAGGTACAGAAAGCCTGCTATAAAGTTAATGGCTAATAGGCAAGTTCTCTTGATAACAGGTTATGTTTTAGAATGGGGCCTCCATTATCCTCTACAACAAAATCTAGGGATTGCCCGAGCTCCCCAAATATCAACATTAGAAGGGCACTGGCCACTTCTCTGAGGTTTTATGAAAGTCTTGTTTATGAAAGTTATGAGAGTTTATGAAAGTCTAGATGTACAACTTAATGAATTTCTTGGGTCCTTATTTTTCTCAGCTGTAAAATGGGGATAGGTATAGAACGTACTTCAGGAATTTTATGAGGACTAAAGGATACTAACACATGAATCCCTTAGCAGAGTTCCCAGTATATAGTAAGCACTCAACTTCAGCCACCATTATTATTATTATTACTATTACTATTATGTACTGTGAAAATGTCCCAGCTGTTCTACTCAGAGGAAATGGATCAGCAGTTTTGGGAATAAAGGAGGCGATTTCAACTTGAGCCGAAACAAAATGTAAATGACGTCCCAAGAAGGAGGTTTTGCTTAAGACAAGGAAGTCTAGCTCAGACTCTAGTTATAAAGCTGAACTTTATACAGAAAGCATCAGAGCAGTTAGGTTGAGGTATAAAGACCAGAATGGGGCCAGTCAAGCCCGCACTGGGCTTGTGGGGCTGTGAAGTTTGGACTCATCTCGGATGATGCTTAGCAGCCATCCATGAGGAAACCAAGGTGAGATAGACCAGTACAGAGCTGACAAAACCTACCGAGAGCGATTCTGAAATGTTGGAGACTTCTAACAGAGCCGGGAGGCTTCGGTAACATCTCCCTGCACGGGGGTGGTTATAATTTGTAGCCACCAATCATTAAACGCTCTCTGAGGGCCAGGCAATACATTCAGCTGGAAAGCTTCTTCTATTCCTCACAGTTACTCTATGAAGGAAATGAAAGAGTTAATAGAATTATGCCTATTTCACAGGTATGATAACTGAGGTGCAAAAGGTTTAAGTAACGAATCTGCTATGTAATTCTCATAACACACATGTAGTGAAATGAGGAGAAAGGAATATGTACTTTGAGTCTGGGAGAGCCTGGACCTTCCTATTAATTAACACTCCCTTAGGGCAGGAGATAACTAGGAAAATGAAAAAAAGAACAACAACCTTGCCAACTAAATACTGAAGTAATTAGATGAAAGTCAATATTAACAAGCTTCTGTGATTCCAGGGAGCCAAAGGCAAGGATTCAGAAGCCTCTGCCACTTAGCGATTTTGTAGATTTGTGGCCTAAGGGGAAGGGATATGACACAGGAATCGATTCTTTGCCAGCTGACTAGTTTCTCCATATTTCCTGAGCAGCCAACAGTCCCGTCCCAGCCAGAAGCATGAGGACGCTACCAGCAGTCACTGGTTAAAGGCAGAACCTGCTAAGGAAGCTCTTTCCTTTAGGAAACAGGCCCCTGTCCTGCACATATATACAGTCTGCGAAGGTGTTTTTCCTGCTTTGGACGTTGGCCACCCACAGCTCCAAGCCAAGAACAGGCTCATCCCTCTCAAGCTCGTTGAAATCAAATACCCCCATTTTTGCAACTGCAGAAGGTAACGCAGCTCAAGGGCTCTTCTTCAGAGAGGAGGTCAAGCCCTCCAGCCAGAGCAGGCCCGGAATCTTGCAGACTCTTCTCTCTGCTCCACAACTTTTAAGGAGTCTGTCTCCCAGGCCTCTCGGCTCTACCTCTGCACCCCTTCTCCTGCCCACCAGGTCTTCCCTCCCCACGCCAGCAGGGTTAGTTCCCATCCTCAGTTACCTAGAATTACTGCCGCTGCATCCAAATTGGCCCCCCAACTCCACGCTCATTCTTCCCAATTTGTGTATTCATTACAGGAAAGCCACAGTGAGCTTTCCACAGTGAAGTTTTGACCCCCTATTCAGAGGGTCCCAATACAATAGGGCAAAACCAGGCTCCTCAACGGGACAGCTGGGCCTCACCTCCTCTCCAGCCGCATCTCACCCCTACTGCCTCCAGTGCCCCATTATATTGCGAGATTGTCAGCTCTCCATCCCTTGTTACCTTTGCACATGCGGCTGCTTCCGTCTGAATGACCTTTTCCTTCCTCCTCTAAGCTCAATAGGAATCAACAAATGGTTTAATTCTATTCACTTTTTAAAAAAATATTCAAGGGTTAAAAATCCACTGCACTGACTCAGGCACTTGTCCTTCTGCATTTCTCTGGCCTCTTCTTCTTACCTCTTGTGGTGGTTTAAATGCATATCAATACATTCTTTGACATGCCTTCTTCCTCCAAGATGTAAAGACTAATTCCCCACCTCTTGAATGTGGACCAAATTTAGTGCTTCTAAGAAATACCAGGCGGCAGAACTGATGGCGGATGACTTCTGAGGCTAGATCATAAAAAAATATCACTGCCCCCCACCTCCTTGCTCCTTCTTGGATCGCTCACTCTAGAGCAGCCTGGCTGCCGTGTTGTGAGGACACTGAGGCAGCCGGTGGAGAGGCCCAGATGGAGAGTAATTGGACTCCACCAATAACAGTGACGTGTGAGTGGGCTGTCCTAGACGAGGGTCTCCCAGTGCCACTCACACCTTCAGATGATGTGGCCCAGCCGACATCTTGACTGTACCCGCCTCAGAGCCCCTGAGCTAAGCCACTCCTGAGTTCCTGACTCACAGAAACTAAGCACAATGCACTGTGGTTTTAAGTCACTGACTTTTGGGGTCATTTGTCATGCAGCAATGGATAACTGATACACCTCCAGAGCCAGACTGCCTCATTACAAATGCAGTCAACCTAGGACAGGTCACAGCAGAGATAAGAGGACAGTTCACGTCCATTATGGCAGGTTTATGGACCTCACTTACCTCGGGCCACTTCATGTCAGAGCTTCCTGAATAAGCTCTGCCCCAGTCTTTTAAGTATCTGAGGAGCCTGTTGGAACTTACTCCATGTGACAAACTGTGTGCTTATCCCCAAAATATGAACTACTGGAAAAAACATGGGCTTTGGAGGGATTCGACGTTCTTGAATGCCAGCCCTGATCTTGGAATTTATCAACTGTGTGACATCGGGCAGTGCACATGACTTCTAAACTTGAGCTTCCTCATCTGTAAAATGGGACTAATATGATAGATCTCGGGAGCTTGTTGGGAAGATACAAGAACAGCATAAAGCTTACAGCATACGGTGAACAATCAATAAATGCTAAGTCTTCACATTGTTACTATTGTGACCCCAGTGATACTGTCTGCTCCTCAAAGCACCCCCAGAGCTGCCTTATTCTGAGGGTTTTTTAATGGGTGTTCTGTTTCTGTACCAGTGGACTCCATCTCCAAGAGGGCAGACTCTGTATCTCTCCTTTGGTGTCTTCCATGAATCCAGTGTTGCTGGGTTTGCAGGAGACACTCAATTACTGCCCATTGGATACGTACGACGTGCCTGTGTTTAGGGATCTTATTAATAGTCAGGAAGCTTGATCCTGACCGAAAGGTATCTAATGGCTCATGCAAAACTGCTGCCTCTCCATATTCACGATCTTAAGGTAGAGTCGCTTTTAATGGCCAGAGACCAGCACAGCACCTTCCTTTTCCCCTTTGCTTCTAAGTTAGTTGTGTTAGAACACTTCCACTGAGATCTCCAGGTAAGACATGTGACATGTGGGTCAGAGGAGCCTGGAGTTAGTAACCGCCAGACTAGTAAAGGTAAAGAGGAATGCACATTTCCCGCCCCTCTGAAATGTAAACTTTCCCTATCTGATATATACACCGCAGTGATTTCAGATTTTGATGCATGGCGTGAGGCACCAAATAATCTGGTTATGACTTACGAGGAAAAACAAAAAAGATAAGACGCCCTGAAAAAAAAAAAAGAATACAAAATCAATAGGCTAGGACATCTCCAGGCAAAAGGTGAAGATTATACACTAACTTACCTTGTGTCCCTTAGTAATGCTCCTTTGTGTCCTATTCCTCTTGTCATATAAGTGGTGACAGAGGGGAAGGAGGGGGAAATGGAGGGAGGGAAAATGGAGGTTTGCTTTAGAAAGTGTTTGTGAAACCCTTTCTCCCTGGGGCGTGCCTAGCCCAGGACTGTGCTTGGCTTATAAGGCCTGGGCACGAGCTAAGAATATCTAAGGCCCTTCCAAAAGAGTCTCCATAACTTCTGCGATATCCCATGACTCCAAGAGAGCCCGTTATTGGGAAGGGAGGGCGAGCCATACCCAAATAAATGTCCCCCGAGCTTATTCTTCTGATCCCCTGTGTTTCCTTTAGCTCTTTCCTGGTTCAACAGGTTGCCTTCCATCAGAGTCGGAACATGTCTTTATTATCTGCCACTGTATCTCCAGTGCCCAGAAGCGTGTACAAAATGGGATAGGCGCTTGGCAGGTTAGTGCATCTAGTCATTGAACAAATGCTGCAAATATTTGTTGAGCGTCTAATGACATGTCAGACATTGTCTTGACGTGAAGAAAGAAAGGAGGGAGGGAGGGAGAAAAGGAGGGATTAAGGGAAGGAAGGCAGACAGACAAGTGAGGATTCTCCCTAAGCTCTTGCCTGGAGGTCCGGTCCCAGTCACATTATTTCTCATATGGAACCATTCATCCGCTTTTCTTCTTGTTTCTCAGGTACGTTTCCTGGACCTTCAGTGCAGGTTGGGGGCTGTCCTAAATATGGAGGGTAGCCATAGGAAGTTCTGGCTGAGTAGCCAATACAGAGCAACCCAATTCAAGAGGAATTAATGTTACCGATGGTAAAATGGTTCTAGATCAAACAAAAAGGGCAGAGGAGAACACGCAGACGCTGGGAGTGTGACAGGCTGTGCAGAGGGTATCTGCGGAGAATCAGAGTGGGGGCATTCGGAACTTAGGCTGTGCGTGGCAGGTATGTGCAGCTCTTTGTTTGTGGTGACATGGGGCAGACATTGGCTGCAAGAGTCAGACAACTGTGTAGTTAGAGGAACCAACGTCCCCACAAGGAGGCCCTCATTTCTGACCCAACTGCAAGTTCAAGGGGTCCCAAAAACTACCCTTAGTTTTGATAATTGGCTAGAAGGATTCATGGAAGTCTCTGGCAGCTGTTTATGCGTGGTTACAGTTTGTCGCAGGGAAAGGACACACATTCAAATCAGTCAAGGGAGGACGTGCCTGGGCGGAGTCCAGGGAAAAGTTCAAAAGTGGAGCTTCAGTTGTCTTCTCTCCACGGAGCAATGGACAGTGTGACATTCCCAGGATCGATGTGTGACCACCTGTGCAGGGTATTGTCCACCAGGGAAGCTTACCTGAGCTTCTAGAGTTTCTACTGGGGCTTGATCACATGTGACCTTTCTGGAGTTAGAATTTATAACTGGGCATTAGTGTTCTGTTCCTTCAGAGGTGAAACTGATACTCCGTGGCCCAAAGCATCTGTTATAAATCACATTGTTAGAACATCTTGTGGCCGTGGTCCCCAGGCAAACAAAGACACTTTCATCAGGCAGGATATTTCATGGGATTACATGCCAGTAGCCAAGGGCAAGGCTAGACTTCCCTTTGGGTGAGGTTAATTCTGTACTGCACAGTGGCCTTGAAGAGCAGACATGGGTGTCCCAGAATTGCCCGAGTGAATCATTCATTCGTTTATTTCTCTGTGGAAAATACTGTGCTGGGCACTGGAGGGGGAGCAGGGGTGAAAAAGGTATGTCCTGACACAGATGTGAGCAGTAGTGGCCGAGACGGAGCGGGTGGGAAGGTGGTCTAGCTGGAGAGGGTGTCAGTGACAAGGAGACAGTGCAGTTGGGTGCACAGTCTCAGGGAGCGGCACTCCCAGCTCTTAGTCCAGAAAGGTGGGAATGAGAGCCCAGGTGTGTGGCCAGGGAATGGTGACAAGTCATTTAGATCCGTAGGACCCGGGCAGGGAGGAGTCACCAGGCAAGTGTTACCCTGTTTTGTTTTCTTCCTTCTTAGCATTTCCTCCATCTGAAATGATGTTGTTTACCTATTTGTTCGTTTAGCGTTTGTCTTTCCTGGTAGAACAAGGGAGGACGTTGGCCCGTCTTACTCGCCACTGGATTCCCAGGTCCTGGGAGAGTGCCTACCACAGGGCAGACACTTATTAAGTGAATTTTGTTCCAACTCCATGCCGCAGGACGGCTCTCTGAACTTGCCTCCTCCAGGGCTGAGGCTCCTCCAGCCAAATCAAAGAGAAACTCACAGCCACCAGCAATGTCTAGCTCCATCTCAACTCCTGTTTGTTTACTTCCAGCAGGAGAATGATGCTTTGTATAAAGGGGGTTAGGGGGTTGCGGGTAGTGGGGTTCACACGTTCATTTAGATCTGCTTGAAAGTTGAGGGGTAACTGTAGATGCAAACCTGCTGCCTTTCACTGAAAACTCTGCACCATGTTGATCAGAAACGGGCACTTAGCTTCATGATTTCACATCTCAGCACACGAAGGCGTTCTGCAAAGGCTCGGGTGGACGTGAGTATCCATTTCCTCGTGCACATTACGATTTGGCTGGGCTTCCTAACACGGGCGGTGGGCAGTGGCAGGGAGCGCTTTCACTCGCTTCTCTCATGCACCACGGGCAGATGTGTGTCACCTTCTTTTGACTCCATTATAGCAGTTTCCACAGAAATCCCTGGCAAATGCAGAACACAGAAGCTGTTCTTGAAATCAGTCCAATTGGGAGCTGGGGCTTTGCTTTCTGTAGAGGAATTAGAGGTCCATCTGGATTGGGAGGGGTGTATACATTGGCAGCGAATGACTTGGAGGCACTACAGAGGTGGACCCCTCTCCTTTACGGGGAGACAAGAAATCCAGACAAAGACAGGGACAGGAGATGGTGCAAAATATTGGATAGAAGGGGAATCTTTTGTCTTGGAGAGGGAAGATGTACTAAATTATACAAAATAAATTTGGAAAATGGTTTACAGAGGTATACTGTTGGGGTTCTCCATCTTTGGAAATAGTCTGGTACAGAAATTGAATGGACTGAAACAGCAGAGTTAGAACATGACTTGGGCAGTAAGACGAAGAAAAAGAAAAGAGGTGTCTGGTTACATTTCTGTGAAAACAGTGGGGTGAGCCAAGCACACGGGTGGGATTTGGGCAAGGAGAGTGGAGTGTTCCCTGAAGGGTGAAAACACAGGCAAAGCTCCAAAGTGCCTGGCTCTGAGACCTCCCCTCCTGGAGGCGAATGCCTTTCGAAGGAGGAAAGCCTCGTGCCTCGGTGTACACATAAGCACCAGCACGGCGGCGTGGCTCCAGCGGCTTTAACTGGGGAGAAGGCCTGAGGTGGGGTACAGAGACATAACGCCCCTTCCTTCTGTCCCTCCCTGTTGACCCACATCCAGTGTCTGAAGCCACAAAGCGGGCCACAAGGCACATTACGTGTGGCTTCTGTCCTTGAGGCCGTGTATACACAGGCACCAGAGCCTGGACTTGAATCCCACATTCCATCCCTTTCCTACCTGTGGGACTTCAGGTAAGTGCCCTTCTGACTCGTTTTCCCTCACCTGTAAAATGACAGCGACAGCGCATTGTGAGCCTGAAATGAGCTTGTCCAGCGCCTGGCATGGAGCAGGCACTCATCTTGTTCTAATAGGTAGTACTTTAAAGAGGCGACCCATGGTGGGAGTGAAGGCTGAAACCCCTTCCTGAAGTGCCAGCACCTCTTAGTTCTTTCTCCTTCTGCCTGAACCTTTCCCCTCCGTAGTGATTTCCATTCACACAGGTTCTCCTACATTTCCAAAACAAACACAGCCTTTTAGGGAAAGGGGGTGTACATTGGTTCTGGAAACTTCAACTTTTATGTCTGTGCCTGGTTGTTCAGATATGTCCTGTAGGGGGAGCCATTCCCTTTCCTGCCCATCTTCTTACAACCAGCCGGTTAGAGAGAACGTTCTATCCTATCAACAGGGTCAAGTAGATATGGTTGCCATCTCGTTACCTCTCACTGGTACCCCTTGAAGGGGGAAGATTTCTTTCTTTGACTTATGAGATGAAGGGAATTATAACATAAATTGGACCAGCCTTCTCTGTTGGAAAAAAAATGAATGTGCTAAATAAAGGCAGTGGACCCCTCTTTTACTCACATCTCTCCTCCTAATGAAGTGAAATAAGCTGGTCTTTCATGCAGCTGGTTGGACCTCAGCCTTCCTCTGTGTGGGCTTCTATATCACGTAGCCATTGGCATAAAACAAAGTCCTGAAAACTTAGTGGCTTAAACAACAGCCATTTATTATGGTTTTTTACAAGTCCGCAGACTTGGTGGTTTTACCAATTTGCGTGGGCTCACTTATGCCTCTTCATCAGCAGAGGGCTGGCTAGGGGCTCGTTGGTCTGTGATGGCCTCGGTCTGTGCCATGTGTGTCTCATCCTCCAACGGGCCAGTCCGGGCTTGTTCTTGTGGTGGCAGAGATCCAAGAATGAGTACATCCAGCTGTATGAGAGGGCAAGAAAAGACCCACACATGCATTCAAGCCTCTGACTGCACGACACTTGCTATGAACTTACCTTACGAAACAGGTCACACGATTGAGCCAGGGAACTGCAGAATTACAGGCAAAAGGTTGTGGATACAAGCAGGTCATGAATACAATCAACCTACCCCAAAGTCTGCAATATGGGGTTGGGGTGCATATAGGTCGCAAGGGTGAGAACAAAGCGCCTTACCTGGGGAGGCTAGGACAGCTTTGTAAGGGAGGAGATTGAGCCCAGCTTTAGAAGACGAGCGCGTATTATTCCTTAAGAGGACAGAGCCCGGCTCACACGAGAGCTCCGAGGCCTGACCCAGCTGGGCACATCGGAGGAACTGGCAGTAGCCCAGCAGAGGAAGTACAGAGGCGCGTGGTGAAAGCTGAGGTTGGCAGAGTCAAGCTGAATAGCTTAGGTTTTATCTTACAGTCCCCTGAAAACCACCGAAGGTTTTTATATTGCTGAATGATGTGATCTGCCTTCCTTTGGAAAGATCACCCTGTCCAAGGGGGAGGGAGAGGAGGAAGAGCCTTCCACTGCCCTGAACTGGAAGTCAGGAGACTTTTGTTGTCAAATAATGTTCCCTCCGCCTCCGCCCACCCCACTTTGTTTAGCTCTATTGTTCCTCTCAGGAATACAGCCAAGTGGTTCTAATTCACAGACCTGGCTGCCGGCTCTCTTCATACTTGTCAGACAATAACATAGCCGGACTCGGGCCACAAACACACACACACACAAAGAACCTTCAGAAATAACAGCAGGACTAAGAAGCATGGCCCTGGTCTGAGGCTCTTTCTTGCCTTTTCATCCTGAAGCATCTGTAATTAGCCTGGAGAGAAATGATGTATTTAATTCACGTTGTTTCTTGCGAGATCATTAGCGCCATTCAGTCCTATCTCTATTACTCCTGTGCACACTAGCTCTGTAACAGTAGAGAGCAACAACGGAGTTTTACTTATCTTCAGGAAGCCAGCCCATTCTTTTGAGGAAGGGAAAGTGGCCCCAGCCCCAGTTGCCATAGACACTGGAGAAGGCTGTCACCGAGCTGCAGCACACCTATTTCCTGGTGACACGCAAAATTAGAGGTATTGGGGAATCAAAGGAAAAACTGGCCTGATGAAACAAAGGGTCCTTTCAGCTTCTCCTGATCCACTTCTTTGCAGAAGCAGCCTCCCCACGCGCCATTCTCCCTCTCCTTTCCTTCCTAAAGACAGATGAATGGATCTGAATCCCAGGGATGGAGGCAGTGACCTCCAGGAATGGCTCGTATTCATGTAAGGAGCCAAGGCGTCCCTTAACCCACCTCAGTGGCTTCCAGATGTTCCTCTAGCCCTAAACGGTCTGTCACCTGCCTGGGTAGCACCTCCTCAGTCACTGTGCTGCTGTCATGCTGGCCTCCTTTGAGTTCATAAACATGCAGTGCATTTTCCGACCTTGGAGACCTCTGTCCTTGGTGTTCCGCCTTCCTCCATTGTCTCCCTCTTACCTTTTGGATGGCTGGCTGCTTGTTCCCCAAGTCTCCGTTCGAGGGCCGCTGTCCCCAGAGACCAAGCCTGATCACTGTGTCTAAAGCTGCTCCTCCACCCACTTGTTCGCTGTCACGCCATCTTGCTTCTTGCCTGGTGATTGTCACAACCTACAGGTATCTTTCATTTACCGTTTGCTTATTTGTGGCCGGTCTCCCCCACTAGGGTGCAAGCAGCATAAAGGAAGGGGTCCAACAGATGCATGTGCTTATCTCTGCTTGGTTTCCTCCCAAGGCAGACGCTGAGACAAGGCTTCAGGTGCCAGGGGTTTATTTGGGAGGCGAAGAACGTGTAGTACGGGCATGGGAGTGACACGAGGAAGGGAAGATGCGATCCAAGGGCTGTGGAAACGCGTTCCCCAAGGTAACTTGGTGGCTTATAAACCACAGCAGGTTATTTCTCACCGTTCTGGAGGCTGGAAGTCCAAGGTCAGGTTCTGGTGAGTGCCCGCTTCTTGTAGACGGTCCACTTCTCCTTGTGTCCTTTTCCCGTGGAAGGGTAAGGGGGCCCTCTGGGGTCTCCTGTAAGGGCACCAATCCCATTCCTGAGAGCTCTGCACTTCCCGAAGCCCCCAAATGCCATCACATACATTGGAGATTAAGGGTTTTTTTAATTGATTTTTTAATTGATTTTTTTCCCCGGTTATTGTTGGCATTTGGTATTGTTTTATATTAGTTTCAGGAGTACAGCATAGTGGTAAGACATTTATGTAATTTATGCAGTGATCCCCCCGTTTGTCTTGCACCCACCTGACGCTCTATACAGTTGTTGCAATATTACTGCGTATATTCTCTATGCTGTACTTTACATCCCTGTGACTGCTGTGTAACTGCCAATTTGTGGGGACACAAACCTTCAGTCTGCAGCAGGTGTGTTACCGAGCGAGTTACCTCTGGGGTACCTGAAGGATGACCCTCCCAGGGAGCCCCAGGAGCCTGCACAGAGCACGCACATTCAGAGTTGCCCACCTGAGCTGTGGCAGAACTGGGGTACTTACACACCAGCTTCCGTCAGGCACGGAGGGCTGTTTCCAAGAAGTGGGGCGCCTCCAGCATTGTCAGCCCGCCACGTCCATGGGCAGCACAGGCTCTAGTGGCCACAGAAAATCTTCAAGTGGGGACTTGTGGATGCTGGCACAGAGTGGGGTTGTGTGTACTGTCCTGCTAAGGCCTAAGAAGAAATGGAGGGAACACTGAGTGCATGTTACAGTGCTCTGTAGACATTTGTTTAATGAACAAATGAATGATTGCCATGCCTTTTGCTAATATCCAACCCTTGGGAAATGTTCAGATGTTCAGTAGGGAGACAGCACACATTAAGGAGGAAAAAGCACCGACTTTGGGCTCTGGCAGAGCTGGGTTCACATCCAGTTGTGTGACCTTAAACAAGTTACATGGCATCTCGGTTACATGGGTCTCGGTTTCCTCACCTGTAAAATGGGAATCATAATTCCCACCTCACAGAATAATTATAAAAAGATTAGAGATAGTGTAAATCCAGTTCATAAATGTGTCTGGCATATAGTAAGTGACCAATAAATCTCATTTCTCTTTGCCATGAAATAGTAGCAAGTTGTACATGGCCGTAAGTAGTTAAGGGCTAAATTGGACAATGAAAAGTAGGAGACCCGTGAAAGCTGGAGTGGACATGAATGCCTTCTGGAGGGGGTAGATAAGTTTTTAAAAAATGGGTGAGGTCCACGTGGATCAGTGTGAGATGAAAGGCTCGTCTGGCTGACAGTGACCTTCACTTCTACCTCCCAGATGCTCGTGACATCTTAGGCCCTGTGGGAGGTACTGTATAGATGTCATTTCTAATCTGCACAATATAATCCTATGAGGCAGGGTTATATCAACCCCCTGCCCTCAACCCCAAAGATGAAAAAACTAAAGTATACGTTACTTATCTGAGGTCACTCAGCAAGTAAGGAGCAGACCATGGACTAAAAGTAAGAGTTGTCTTTGGGGAGCTTTGTAGGAAAGAGACAATGTGGTTATTCCCAGAAGGCACCTACAACATCAAGGGGAGGAGCAGGACATGTGGGTGAGAGGGACGTCACAGGAGTGAGGGAGCCCTGTGGAAAGGAGGGGCTGGCCAAAAACACCATGGAAGAAAGACAGGTGGGGTCTTTGCATAATTCAAGGAATGAAAGGTTCGCCATGCTGCCTATTTCAGATGGAGGTGAAATTTGCATACAATGGAGTACACACATATTGATGGTGCAACCCAGAGAATTTATACCGCGGCATACACGCATGTGACCACCACCCAGATCAAGATACAGAATGCTCCCATTGCTCCAGAAAATTTCCAGACCTCTTTCCAATCGAAAGTCCATCCTCACCCCAGGAAATCACTCTTCTGATTTTTATCACCGAAGATTAGACTTTCAAAGTAACATCCTTTTAATGTATAAAAGGAATGCATGTTTGTTGTAGAAAATTCAGACAATGACAAAAAGATTGCATCAGACTATAACCCAGAAGTAACCACCTTGAACATTTTGGTCTATTCCTTTCTGTCTTTAGTGTACATTTTTAATTTTAACGCAAGGCCATACTGTATGTTCAATAGTATGTTCGTTGTTTTTTTTTTAAGTGATCATTAGGATAAAAGCATTTTTCCAGGTTAGTTCCAAAGTCTTTGTAAACTTCATTCTACATGGCTTCAAATATTCCATTGAGGAATTCAGGGAAAAAACAAAAAACAACCCCTTACCAATTCCCTACATGTTGGCTTTTTGAATTTGTTTCCAGTGTTTCACAGTAATGAAAGTCTTTTCCCATAAAGCTCTGTCTGGATTTCAGACTCTTTTATTAGAACAGGGGTGGAAGTACTGGGTTACAAAATACATACCCTTCAAACCCTTAATACGTATTGCCAAACAGCTTTCCAGAACAGATCGATTTACATTCCTTTCATCTGGGCCCACAGACCGCAGCCATTGTGCCTCACACTCGCCAGCATTGAGCACTATTGTTTTTTTGTTTGTTTGTTTGCTTTGTCTTTTTGTTGTTTTTGGAAACTTCAAGGCCTGTGTGGGAAAGCCCCGAAAAGCTCGTGAACTGAAAGCTCTGTTTAGTGTTCACTCTGAAGAACCAAACTGGTTCGTTTTTCCTCTCATATTCTGTAATGGTGAGATATTCAGAATAGGTGACCTCAAAAATCACTTTGGTTCAACATCTGGAGGCACCAGCGGGCAGTGAGTAAGGAGGACAGACAAGGGACGTTTGCGGGTTTCCTGGGAGTGGGGTCACAGCTGGCCTCCCATTACATAACCTTCTCCAAAGGAGTGTGTTCTTTTCGTCTCTCATTTCATCACAGAATGGAGGAGGAAGAGGTTGACAGACCCGTCTGTGACTTGGGCAGCTTCAGAGGGTGACTTTGTGAGGATGGGAGCAGCGTGAGAGCTGGTGATTACAGGGCAAGGCACAGCTGAGAGGCAGAAAGAGCGGGGCCAACCTTCCATATAGGTCAGGCTCAAAAATGGCCTTTGAAGGCCTGTTCTGCTATTTTAAATTTACCCTCCTATCTCCAGGAAATCTGGCCTTTTGCCCTGGAATAAAAGGCCAGGGTGTGTGTGCATGCTCTCTGTAGGACTCTTCCAAACTTGCTTCCAGGAAGTCCACTTGAACGAAAATACTCCACCTCGAACAGGAAAACTCACTTGTTTGTCATAGACTTCCAAAAAGCCCAAACGAGTCAATCCATGGATGGCCATATCTGGGATGACGAGGTTTATGTGAACGGGTGGTCTCCATCTGAGCCCACCTTAGGGGTACTGGTTCTGTGCCTGAAGTTAGATACCCTGGACCTGTGCTTTTTGAATCCTGTTTCCCTCCCCCAGGTTCTCCCCTAAGTGACTTTGGATCATGTGACAGTCACCATCACCCAGTCACTTTGTATCTCTAGTCTCAAAACCGTCCTAGGGTAAAATGATAGGCACAGAATGATTTTTGTGGTGAATATATGTGTTTCCTCCCCAGTCTACATTATTAGGTGCTGTAATGTTTATCCACAATAGCAGTGAATAACATTTGTGTGTGTGTGTGACAGTCTTTCACTACCTAGGCAAAAAGGAAAACTGAGAAGTTTTTTTGTGTGTAAACAATCTGCAGCTGATGAGTTCATGCTCTCTGGGTCTCCTAAACCCTGACATCCTGGGTTCCTTTGTTTTCTGTGATTTGTTGTTTATAATGCATGTCCATCCCTGCAAAGAAAATGTTTCCGATTTCTACGGAGATTAGGCTGGAACTAAAATGGCCTGGATGCTAGAACCCCAGGTAGCCTGGATCTACCCATAGTGCAGGGTGTCTGTGGGGAGGTTGGCAAGTATTCTTTTATCCCCACCTGCCTCACCTTGCCGGGTCAGCTGCCCCACCTTGCAGCCATGCCATGAGGTGACCAACCTTCCTACACATCTCTGCCATCCCCCCCAGAGTTCCTGCCACCTCCTTGGGACATGGTGAACGTGTAGGGTACAAGTCACCAATATACCTGGAACCCCAAACCACCACTTCTAGACTTAGGAACGCTCCTGTTTGTCCAGGAGGGTTCTGATTACAGGTACTCGAGAACATCCCCAGCCCCTGATTTACTTACTCTCTGAATGGATTTTGGGGAAGAATAATCTGGAAGGGATGTGGTGGTATCTTCAGGGCGTGGCCGACCATACTCAAGTCAGAAGCCTCGCAAATGCCAGGCTGACTTCTTTAA
Organism: Rhinolophus ferrumequinum; assembly: GCF_004115265.2. NCBI lineage: Eukaryota > Metazoa > Chordata > Mammalia > Chiroptera > Rhinolophidae > Rhinolophus > Rhinolophus ferrumequinum. The sequence goes on along the minus strand of NW_022680357.1, from coordinate 12,240,717 downwards.
ATGGGGGTATGGAGAAAGCACAAAATACAAAACAAGATACACATGGATTCTCATTCCAATAGTTACACACACACACACACACACACACACACACACACACAATCTCAACAAATTGTTCTCTTGCTTAACTCCTATTTATCTTTCAAACTCCCAGCTCAGAATCTCATTCTCTGGGACATCTTATTTGTCCCACTCCACCAATTCAAAACAAATCACCTCTCCTTTTTGCTGACCTTGTTTTATTTGCCTCACTGAACTCATAACACTAAATTGGATTTTTTGTTTTTATAAACTATGAGTGACTTGCGAGTGAGGACCAATTTGTTTCTCCATATTTGCCTCCCTAGGGTTTAACCCAGTCTTAAGCACATAGTAGGTGCTCAGGAAATATTTTTTAATTATATTAAACGTTACAGTAAACATGCCTCCTAATTTATATAAATAACAATAATACCTATACAATGAGCACTTACCATATGCTGGGCACTATTTTAAGTGCCTCTTTTGCCCTCAGTAAATACTTACTGGCCTGGGAGGTAATATTACATCCTCCATTTTACAGCTGTGGAAATGGAGGCCCAGAGAGGTTCAGCAACTTGCCCAAAGTTCCACAGCTGGTAAGTGGTGGAGTCAGGATTTGAGTCCAGGTCATCTGGCCTGAAGTAGAATCTATGAATTTATTCTACCACTATTTTATATTGTCCCCTGAATAATCCCATAGCACCATGAATTAAGACCAAAGTGTTCAATCTCAGGAAAAGGGTAGTGAGTAAAATGATTTCAAATTGACCTAAAAATAACACTCCCTTTCCACCATCACTAGTATGTAAGCCAATACGTTCCTTACTTTGCTCCTTCTGTGCATGTTTACTGACTGGCTAACCTGTTCCAGGGACTGTCTTAGAAATTAGCTTTCACTAATGAATAGAAAAGGATGCAGCCTTTATCTCCACAAAGCTTAGAATCTAAATTCATTTCCATTAAACTCTCTTTCAACAAACGTCTTCTAAGAACCTCCCTTGTGCCACGATTAGGCTAGATCTGGAAATGCAGAAATGAATCAGGAAGGGTCTGAGCTCCTCGGAGAACTCGTAAGAGGTAGGCGAGGCAGACATAGCAGCAATAATTGAAACGTAAAAGGATGAGAAAGAGCAGAAATCAGTGTGAGGGAGACTAAGCCCAACTCCAGGAGTCTCTGGAAGGCTTCCTGGAGGAGTTGTGGCTGCGCCTGAATCTTGAGGGCTCCACAGATGTCAACCAGGTGAAGACAGCTGGGAAAGTTCCAGCAAAGTCATAGAGATGACTAACTCTCTGTGTCTCTATGTAGCACTTTGCTACAGCACAGTGAGAAGCAATGACAGGAGGTAAAGCTGGAGAGTAAAGAAACACGGGCAACAGAACATACTGGATACATAAAAGAACTATTTCCATAAGACCTATGCGGACTTCCGTTTTCTACACTATACTGAACAGAAATGAAAAGGCAGCAAATTGGCCTGTATGAAGAGGCCCCCGGGGAGGGGAGCTTCCTTCTCAGAGGCTTGTAGAAAGCACAGGTCTTGGGAGATAGCTATCACATGGACAATTACTGCTTCTCCAAGCCAGGAAGTACTTTGGGCTTTCAGGCAGGACTCCTACTTTGTACAAGACGGAAACTGCCCTTAAACAAGATGGATGTTCAGATTATTCCATAAGCAACTGAAAATAATGTCAAGGGAGAGAAACATGAATAAAGAGAGGCCTGCGAAGAATAAAGAAGGGGCATTAGTGCGTGGTTTATGGTGCGTGGCATTTTGTTAATGTTAAGCTTTCCCAGGTGTGTCATGGACGTCACAGGACGGGGCAACAGATGGCAGTCTTATTTTCTTGTTGGAAACAATGAGCCCCTACGAACTAAATAAAAATATAGGGGCTTGGGAACACGGGGACTTGATTACAAGGGCATGAAATTGATCACAGGGGTACGTCCCACCACGTACCCACAAAAACAACCGCCACCCTTATGTTTATTTGCTGCTTTAAGGATCATCAGGTGCCTTCCCAATGTGTTATTTCACGGGATCTCTTCTCAGCCCTGGGAAGTGGAAATCATACCATCCCCATTTTACAGATAAGGGAGGACGAAATGCATGAGTCTTCCTCAAGGGTTTTCAGTCAGTGAGGGGCCCTGAAGGTCAAACTGAAGTGCACTGCTCTTCGGTGAATTCATTTTGTCTGCGTAACACCGTCCCCCAGCTCCCCGCTCCTGGCAAACGTCCTCTAAAGAAGCTTAGTTAGAACTTCTCCCGGGTTCTAGCGACGAGTCCCAAGGTCACCTTGGTCAAAATCTCTTCAGCACAGATGAACTTCGTCCCTTTGCAATGGTTGGGATTTCAGTAACCTTGTTCCAGTGAACGTGGCCAGAAGAAACGGCTCGTGGTCTCCCAAGTAAAGGGGTTGTGATGGAAAGGGGTGCTTAGCCTTAGCTCACTGGTGCTGTGTGCGCTCTTGCCTTTCCGTGAGTTATGACTCGAGGCGCAGAGCAGCCTCTCAAAACGAGGAGAGTAAGGGATCAATCGAGCTGCCCAGCCTAGTTGCAGTTTTGCTTTGCAGTTTTGCTTTGTTTTGAGCCACTTTTTCCTTTCGTTTGTAACTTTAAATTTTGAAATAGTGACAGATTTACTAGAAGTTGTAAAAATCGTATGGAGAGCCCCTGATCTAACGTATCTATAGTACAATACCATTGACGATTTAAAATTCTGAATTAGTTACCAAAACTAGGGGGAAAAGAAAGCAAGCAAACATCAGCAACAAAGCTAGGAGAGCTAACGTAAAAGTTAGGTTTCTGTCCTGGCCACTGGGGAGACCTGGCAGGGTGCTCCCGCTGCATGGGCGGGCACTCTCAGGGGCTAGCTGGGGGCTGTCCCTTGTCAAAAGGCAGGCACCCTCCAGCCCTATAAAGTTTCGTTCACTTGTCTTACATGCCTGGCCTCTGGAGGCAGCTAAGTTTTAACTGCATTCTTCAGAAAGGGGCGTTTTGAATGAACTTTGGGTACCTCTCCAGCACCCCCTCTTAAGGCATGGATTTTTTATGGCTTCAGCCCCACACATGACAGCTCCAGGCCAGAACTGCGGTTCTTCAGCTGGGGCCCACAGATCCCCATTGCTGGGATTCCAGGAACCTCTGGAAAGTGTGGGACATCTTGTGTCCCTATGACCCTAGGAGATTTAAGCATTGTTAGCTTAGCAGGATTCTTTATTTTTGCTTACATTTCCTTCTATGTTTCAGCTCACTCCTTCCCTACAGACAGACATGGAGTCCCAAGCACACCTCACGCCTATTTTTCTTCAACTGCGTTTATTTTTCCTTAGGTTACTGTGAAATAGAACTTATTCCTTCTCTGCCATCTACTGTTTCTGTCCTCTCTCTTCCACTGCTTTGATCTAATTATTGCTGTTGTGAGTTGGATCAATCCCAGGACTAATCCTCCTTCTTTAAACAAAACAGGCAGGTTTTAGGCTAATGGAAAAAATATTTGGAAAGGAAATTTGAAACAAAAAAAGGGAGACTGTTAGCAGAAGAACTAGGAGACATGCTAAGAAGTCATTTTATGTTTTCAAATCTGGCTGTCTTGTCTTTGCTCTGTTTTAAAGCTAGACAATGGCAAAGGCCTCTTTGCTCCTTGTTCCCAATAAAGGGGCTTAAACTCTATCCTGATCCCCAACCCAGCAGGAAACTGGGTAGATGGAATCAAATGATTGATACCTCTACCCTAAAGCCAGAGAGAGGAAGAAGATAGTACTGGGTACAGTGAAGGCATTAAAGAGAGAACAATGCCATGGATTAGGCATGGGACGTAGAGGAGACATAAAGAAGAAATGTGTCCTTCTAAGGAAAGGGTGCTCCAGGTATTGAAATGACACCCCCTACATGCACACACACACACACCGTGTTTCCCTGAAAATAAGACCTAGCTGGACCATCAGCTCTAATGTGTCTTTTGGAGCAAAAATTAATATAAGACCTGGTCTTATTTTAATATAATAAATAATAAGGCCGGGTCTTATATGATATGTAATGTAATGTCATGTAATATAATACCTAGTCTTACATAATATAAGACCGGGTCTTATATTAATTTTTGCTCCAAAAGATGCATTAGAGCTGATTGTCCAGCCAGGTCTTATTTTCGGGGAAACACGGCTCTAGCAGGCCTCCCATTCTCCTTTAAGGAGACAGACTTCCCAGGAAGTGTAAGAGGACGACGACCCTCCAGCTCACACGTCCTCCTCCATTGTGCCTGCCGACGTATTAACTCAGTCCTTTAACAGCTCTTCACCTAATCATAGCCCCAGCTGCCCATGCTGGTAAATCGCTGAGATCACTGCCCTGCTAATGGAAAGTTTGGAAGGTCAAAAGAAGCAGAGCTGGCTCCCAACCGGGCTTTTGAGAACTGACCTTTTATTTCCTCCCCGGCTCTGTGGCAGAAGCAAGTCCTCATTTCACATGATGGTCCCTGTAATTGGGTTTAACACAATGGCAGCCACAGAGACGCTTTGGGGAGGTGGAGACTCAGACTCCAGTTCAAGGAATTGAAAATTGGAGAGCTGGAGGAGTCACCAAAAGCCATTTTGGTTCAGTCTCTTGCCTTCAGTTTTGACCATTTGTTTATTAAGATGTCCCATGGCCTCCCCCTCAGCCCCACGTTCTAGACATGTCACACCAGACAGACAGGCTTTCCTGGATAGATAATTTTAGAATCATTTCAGGTAACCTTTTAAGTGTTTTATCAAATAAAAATGTCCCAAGAACAATGCCTACTTTTTCTTTGCTTTCTTTTTAAGGTCAGCTCCTCTAGTTTTCCGATTAGTGGAGATGGAAGCCATAGAGGGCACCTCATTTTGTGAAGGAATGAAGACAATAATTAAGTTGCCGTATAGTCTTTTCCTTTCCGGGCTAACTAATTCCAATTATTTCTAACCTTTGCACATGGGCCCTCTTTTTCTGACCTTTTAATGAATTTTCTCTTTCCCTGTGGTCCTTATCCAGAGTTAAATATTCTTCACCATTTGCCAAAGCTTTACGATCGTAGTAATGAAATGATTACTGCTTCTCCCTAGTTGTAATAACAGGTTCCCATTTTTGCGGAATCGCTAATAACAATTAGATGCCTAGTTTTCAGCTACATTTCTGCAGTGACATTTCCACCAAATGCATTAGCTATGCTCCCTTCTCTTGCAGCTTAATGTGTATCTACAAAATAAAACTAGTAAGATTTTTTTCACATAGTTATTGAGGCCCTCCTAGGTATGTATGAGTGTGCTAGGCACTGTAAGAGATAGAAAATATTGTTAAGTCCTTGTAACATAAGCAGCACAGCAATGAGCATGAGGAACTAATACCCTTTAAGCACCTATTGTGTGCCCAGTACACGTTTAATTTCTTAATCCTCCTAGAATTCCTGCAAAATGGATATTATCTTAGCTACTTTCTAGATGGACGAACAAACGAAGGCTCAGAGAATTTGAATGACTTGCATAAGTTCTCATGGTTAATTAAGTGTTAGAACGTGCAACAAATCCAGGCTTGTCCTGCCCTAAAGCCAGTATATGGAATTTCCCAGGCTTTGGGCATTTTTGCTATGCTCACATTTATGACCCTTAGATCCTTTGCCCTACAAGTCAAGGGTCACCTTGAAAAGACCAAAGTGATATTAGTAACTGTTTTATATGACAAATGCTGTTATCCCCAAGAAGCCAGGGGAAGCTTATAGGAAAATTAACACCTATCAGGGTCTTTCCAATGGAATTACCATGAGCCCGCTCTTTAGAGACAGTATACAATGGAGGGTAAAAGAAGGACCTGGACCCTGGGACCAGGCTCGTTTTCATCCCAGCTTCTCCACTTGCTGACTGTGCAGCCTTGGGCAAAATACTTCACCTCTCTGCTTCCATTTTCTCATCTGTAAAGTGGAAATACTGTCAGCATCTGTGCTGTTGGGTATATGGATGGGATAAAAATGCATAGAACTAAGGCCGGAAGAGTTAAGTGCTGAGTAACTGGTAACCATCACTATCATCGCGATCTCTTCTCCCCAGGGTGTAGCAGCCATTGATGTCCATCTTTTCTGGAGTCATTTCATCTTTATGGTAACCATGGCAAACAGCACCTCTAGATGTTTCCATGGCATTTTCCTTTTCTTAATTCAAAACTTGAAAATTTCATTTGAGAACCAAAGATACCTAATTTTTCCAGGCCAAAGGGAATCTAGGTTTCCATCAGGGCCATAAAAAGCTTTAAGCAAGGATATAGGGGATTAGATAGGATGTCCTCAAGCAATTAACTACACAAATGGATGAGACAAAAATCAAATCTGTAATACAAGGTCATTATGTTTTAAGGCAACTGTGGAAACCAGCAGGACTGGGAGAGAATTCTAAACATAATTTAGAATTTGTTACCTGAGTAGTTTATTTCTTTCTCTTTTCTTAAATATAGTGGTAGATATATGCAAGGGAATATTACTCAGCTGTAAGTTAAGATGAAATACTGCCATTTGTGACAACATGAATGGATCTTGAGATTATCGTGCTAAGGGAAATAAGTCAGAAAAAGTCGAGAACCATATGATTTCACTCATATGTAGAATATAAAACTGAAAGCAACAAACAAACAAGACAAACAAGCAAAACCTCATAGACGTAGACAGCACTACAGTGGTAACCAGAGGGGAGGGAGAGGTAGAAGTGGGTCGAAGGGGTCAAATAGGAGATTCGACTTTGAGTGGTGAACACACAATGTGATACATAGATGATCATACACTTGAAACCTATGTTATTAACCAGTGTCACCCCAATAAATTTAATGAAAATATATATAAAATTTATATTGAAGTTGAATATACAGTATATGTGGGACAGGTCACAAATCTTAAAGGAACCTTTACGAAGAGAGTGCATAAGTATAACCAGCACCCAGATCAGGAGATAGAACATTGCCAGAACCTTCCCACCTTATTTTACTAAATGTCTTTCAGCTCTAATGAGGGACGACATAATCCAAATGTTGAAAAGTAAACCAGTTTGCCTGAACTGTCAGAAGCTCTGGGATGAACTAATTTTTTTTTTCTCCAATTTTGGCCAAGGTGGAGTCCATTAGAAATGATTTTTCAAAGGGTCCGGATAGTTTGTATATTAGCTGCTCATTGAAAACTACCCTTTTTGCACTTATAAATATATAAATGTAAAAAAAAAAAAATTCCCATTGGAGTAGAAGTTATTTTCCACCAAGTTGGGCTCCATCACGCAGTGTTCTGTCCTTTCTTGCAATATAGTTTACCGTCATTCGCCTGATGTTTTTCTGTGTTAACTTCGTTGTAGGTCCATCTTCTCTTTTCAACCATGTTTCAGGTTCCTTGAGGGGAGAACTCTCAATGAGCTTCTTTGACGGCTTTGTAGATCTGAGTCCTCATGACATACAGTTAGCTCACTAGATTTGCTAAAGAAACAATTTAAGGGATGGGTGCGTCTGTCCTCTCAGGTGAATCCATATTTTTAAAGTAATAGAAGTTTTACTGCACATAATAAGAAGGGAACCTTGGTACACTCCTGAAAGCTGGTGTTTTCATTAATTAGCATAATGGTTAAGTAAATAGGGAAGAAATTATGTTTGAGAAAAGAACGCATTATCTAGAGGGCTGAAATCTTGTCATACAATACATGGCAGTGTTAGTGTATTTTTCAGTTTAAAGCGGGATCGTTAATTAAGCCCCAAACCCTTCTGTGTTGACAGTATATTATGAAAAGCACCAATCTCTTCTCAAACAAAGGGGAATCCAATTACTTAGTAATAAGAAGAGTGGATAGTAGGATGGTTGAGTGTTACCGAGGTACTTAGCTGAAGTTAAGCTAAAACTCTGGAAAGCCAATCTCCCTTTACTCAAGCACTCAGTCAGTCCTCAATCCAATGAGAATTATTGAGTACCTACTGTGTACCAGGCACAGCTTGTCTAACAGAAATGTCACCAACCTGACGAAAATAAAGCAATAGATGGTCTATTTTGCCCACCAGGATACATTTGGCAATATTTGGAGAGATTTTGTTGTCAGAGCTGGGGGCATGGGAGTAGACGCTGTTGGTATCTAGTGAGTGAAGGCCCGGGGTGCTGTTAAACATCCTACTGTGCACAGGACGGCCCAGACAGCGGAGTGTTCTCCAACCTCAAATGTCAGCAGTGCCGAGGCTGAGAAACCCGGCAGTATCTACATTAGCTCATTTGGTCTCTCATTCTCCATCCTCTTTTCTTCTTCCTCTACTTCTCTTTGTTCCTTCTTCCCTTTTGTTTGCTCTTTCCCATTACCTCTTCCCTCTCTGATTCTTCTATTCAACTTCCTTCTCCTCTCAGTGATTAAAACACAGCTGTTCCTCACTGAGCAAACTTGACATCTAAACACCCGGATGATAATGGTCACCAGAGGCAAAAAAATAAAAAAGATGGTGGCATTTGAGATGCCAGGATTTGTTCAGTGGGGTGAGAGCCTTATGACTACTTCGTCCCCTGAACTTCAGGCCGCTGGCCTTGGCAAACCAGCAGATTCCCCCAAAGCACCACTGACCTTGTTCTCAGACAGCTAAGAATCCAGGTAGCTGAGAAGGCTCAGTGTTCCCCCCTCTAACTGCTGCCCTGGTCAGATGCAGACTGTGCATGGTCACCATTAGATAGGTAAGGACTCTGGCTGCTCGGGCTGCATCACCAAGTGCCACGAACTGGGCGGCTTACACAGCAGACATTTATGTTCTCACAGTTCTAGCTGCCAGAAGTCTGAGATCCAAGGGTCTGCAGGGTCATTTCTTCTGAGACCTCCTCTCTCTGGCTTACAGGTGGCCGTCTTCTCTCTGTGTCCTCACGTTGTCTTTATTCTGTGCTTGTCTGTGTCCTAGTTTCCTGTTCTTTTTTCTTTCTTATTTTTTCCCCCAGCTTGATTAAGGTGTATACATGACAAATAAAAATGGTATACATTCGGTTGGTGCAAAAGTAATTGCGGTTTTTGCAATTATTTTTAACCTTTTAAAGCGCAATTACTTTTGTACCAACCTAATATTTATAGCATACAACATGCTGTTTTGTATGTGTATCTATCGTAAAGTGATTGCCACCATCAGGGTAGTTAACATCCATCACCTCTTACAAGGATGCCGGTCACACTGGATTAGGGCCACACTAATGACCTCATTTAACCTTAATTAGCTCTTGGAAAGCCCTATCGCCAAATATAGTCCCATTCTGAAGTACTGGCATTAGGACTTCAACGCGCCAATTTCAGGGAGGGGACAGAATTCGGTCCCTAACAAGGACATGCCACTAATGTTTATTTCTTGCTACATGGCAAATACTCCCATTCTATGCTAATAGCCCCTTCATCTGCAAACTGTCTTAATTCATAAATAATAACAGCACATGCAGTTAGTCGCCAAGTTATTTTGACTGTAACTCCAGAATACCTTTGAAATGGGTCCTGTCATGGGGTTGTGTCACCCCCACCCCCAAATTCATATTGAAGTCCTAAACTAAGCCTCGGTCCCTCAGACTGTGACCTTATTTGGAAGTAGGGTCTTTATAGATGTCATTAGTTAAGGTGATACAGGCGTAGGGAGGCCCCTAATCCAATCTAACTGGTGTCCTTATAAAAAGGGGAAATTTGGGCACGGACAGACACGCACTGAAAAAAGAGGATGTGAACACACAGGGAAAACGCCATGTGAAGGTCAACGTAGAGACTGGAGTGAAGCAGCAGAAGCCACGGGGCACCAGAGATGACCAGCAAACCGCCAGAGCGAGGAGAGAGGCATCGAACAGACTCTCCCTCCCAGCCTTACGGAAAAACCCTGCTGACTCCTTGATCTTGGACTTCCGTCCACAACCAGAAGACGTTACATGTCTGTTGTTTAAGCAGCCCAGGTTGTTGTAGTTTGTTACAGCAGCCTTAGCAAACTAATACCTCTTAGGTATATAGTTATGTGCCCATAACTATGGCCGAAGTCGGGGCCTTCATCATTTCTCATCGCGTCTGTTGCCGTCAGTGTTAGGTCCCGTTGCCACCACAAGACTAACACCCTTTCTTTCTATCCATCCTCCACCCACCTGCCTAGTGGTCTTTCTACAATACGTGCCCCCTTATAAGGAATCGCCACCATTATCCTTGGGACACAAGCCAAGATCATCAGTCCAGCACATAAATACAAGGCCTTCCGTGAATAAAATCACTTCTCTGGTCTCAAGTTTCTTCTTACGGGTCAGAATTCATTTGGGCATGAATGGTAAGCATGACCCACTCTGAGGAAATCGAGTCACCTTCAAGAGCTATTCACCAGGAACTGTTACATCTCTTTTTAGGACTGGAGATCACCAGGGTCTCCCAAGCAGACTTCTCTCCTCACTCTGTGTATTTTGGCATAAGAAAACTTCCCAGTTGTTTTGAGCTCTCGGCCAGTGTACTTGACAGTCCAGCCTTTGTCAACAACTTGGTGGTCCATCCAGGAAAGTCCCCTCAGATGGAATCCAGCCAAGAGAGTAGCTCCGTCATGAGGTGTTTTATGGCTGCATTTTTCGTTGTTGTTGGAGATGCTAAGCACGAATAATTGGCTTCAATTATGCTGGGTTAGAAGGATGCTCTTCCCCAGGAAATTACCCACAGCAAACAAAAACAATTCCATCTGGCAGCCCCGTTCACTGCAAGACGGGTGAAACCTTGACCACACAATTTGTGCTCACATTTCATCTTATTGTCTTGGCTGTTTGCCAGCATGTTGGTGTTCTGAGTCCTCAGTGACAAATTAGTCCAGAAAATTCCTTTCAGGGTTCCCTTTGTCTCTGGATTTCTGGGTGTTCTTTCTGTTTTTGCCCTCAGGGCAGACTCTAAACCTCAAATACACATCATCTCCTGGCAGTACTGGTTTGGCAATCATTGCAATTGCTAATAAATATTTTATTAAACGCCTCCAATGTGGTGTGCCAAGTACTCTACAGGACTCCAGAAATGCTATCCTTCTGTAAACAGTGATGCTTTGGGCGCATTCTTGAGTGGGTTGGGGCCTTCCATGCTTTACCTACTTAGGCGATTGAGTTCTAGAAAATTGAGTTCTAGTACCGTGTCCTCATCTCCTTCCGGCGAGGGGAACAAAACTTGTGGTCTGTCACCAGCCTGCTTTGGAGCTCATCTTCTCTCGTTCCCCCGACACTCTAGCCCACTGCATTACATGCCCTTACTTACCCTGTGCTGTTCCATCTCCATGCATTTGCTTGCCCTCTACTATGTACCTGGAATGTAACTCCCATCTTTCACGATTCAACTCAAGTGCCATCTTCTCCACCAGGCCTTGTCTCTTCTCTTTAGTTCTTCCATCTCCCCCTTAGAATTATTCATCCCCTACAATTCTTTTGAGCTTCGATTTTTAAGCTGTGATGACACCTTACTCTATTTGATATCACAGTAGCATGTTTCCACTTCTACCTCTACCAGTGAGGATGAAGGGTGAGTCAGAAAGTCAAATCTTGGCTCAACTATTTATCTAGTTGGATCACCACGATAGGCTTCCTAGCTTCTCTTTCCTCTTTCATAAAAGGTAGGATAATAACAGCACTTGCCTCTGAGCAAATATTTAATGTCATTCTCATTGTCATGTGACTGCCTGACGAGTTTGTACAAAAGGGACATGTGGCATTTCTAGACTTGAGCACTGAATTGGTGAAGTCAGATGCTCCAGAGCTCCCTTTCCAACTAGTGCATTGCCAACCACTGCTGCATTGCCAACCAGTGGTGTTCCAGAGACCAAAAGTGATTGTTCCCAATAGTGCCTGCTCTGTCACCTAGTCTCGAGTAGCAGTTTCCGGCTGACAGTGATAGACATGTAGCATGAGCAAGTAATCAACCTTTGTTTATAACCCTCTGAGCACAGAGCACCAGTGTGGGTAAGAGGATCCCCTACAACATCTGGCTGTCAAAAACAGTGGGGATTCTGACCTTCCTGGTGAGACGGAAGCCTGCTGGAAACCCAGGCACCTCTTAAAGGGCCTGAGCACAGATTCTCTCACTCGCAGGCACGTACCCTGGACTCTGGCAGAGGGATGGCAACTCGGGAGGCACCAGAGACATAAAGGGAGAGACAGAGTTGTGTGGTTTCAGAGCGACACCCACCAATGTCCCTGTGTTGAGCCCTTCTCCTGTGCAGCCTGTGCTCGGGCACCATCTTTCCTGTGTTGAGCCCTTCCTCCACATGGCCAAACTGAATCTGCATTGGCTTTGTGAGCTCAACTCCCTATAAGCCAGTCACTCCTTGAGAGCCCCACCCCACCCAACTCTCAGCACTGGAGGCACTTTTGGCATCAGGCAGCCAGCCCCTCCTTGGACAACTTTTGGAGCTCCCCAGGCCCAAGATGGTCGGTGGCTGGCCTAAGTGTGCTCTGAGCATTTTGCTCAGTGGCCCCAGGCAAAGCACTGGTGTCAAACCTGAATCTGCATTAACCTGGTGACTTTCCCCACCCTGGTGACTCCCTGAGACCCTGCCTCCCAAAATATGCATATCGCCCAAGGTTCTCTCAGTGGCTGAACTTTATGGGCAGCTGGCAGTGGAGGCATGCCTCGGGGTGCCCTGGACCTTTTGCTGAGCTGCCCTAGGCCCAGTACTGTTGGCAGCTGGCCTCAGTTAACAATGTGGCCACTCCCATGTACCTCCAGTTCCAGCATACGTGGCAAATAATCACGGATCGGTCTGTAGCTCCCAGGCCAGTCACAGGCAGCATCTGACCTTGGCCAGCAAAGGGGCCCCTCCCAAGAGGTGCTAAAACCAACAAAACACCTGGAAGCCAGCTTAAGAGCACAACAGAGCACCACCCGATTAGCCCCACAAATGGCACACCCAATACCGTGTTTCCCCAAAAATAAGACTAGCCATACAATCAGCTCTAATGTGTCTTTTGGAGCAAAAATTAATATAAGACCCAATCTTGTATAATATTATATTTTTTTATGGTTGCTATGTGCTTTTTTATGCTTACTATCTCATTGTTAAAGTTCTCCCTGTGAACATTGAGCATCCTGATAACCAGTGTTTTGAATTTTGTATCTGGTAGGTTACTTGCCTCCATTTTGTTTAGTTCTTTTTCTGGAGTTTTCTCTTGTTCTTTCATTTGGGACATGTTTACTTGTCTCCTCATTTTCGCTGCCTCCCTGTGTTTGTTTCTATGTATGAAGAAGATATGCTATGTCTCCCAGTCTTGGCCAGGTGGCCTTATGTAGTAGGGATTCTGTGGGACCTAGTGGCACACTTTCCCTGATCACCTGTTCCGGGTACTCCAGGTATGTCCCTTGTGTGGGTTGTGTGTGCCCTCCGGTTGTAGTTAAGCCTTGATTGCTGTTGGCACGTCAGTTTGACACTCAGACTGATTGTCTGTGAGCATTGGCCATGACCACAACATATAGTGGGGGATGACCCTCAGAGCAGGATTTGCCCTAGTGGACTCTGGTGCCTGCTGAGACCACTTACTGTGTTTCCCCAAAAATAAGATGTAGCTGGACAATCAGCTCTATTGTGCCTTTTGGAGCAAAAATTAATATAAGACCCAATCTTGTATAATATTATATAGGTTGTCTGCTCACTTTCTTGATAATACCCTTCTTCTTTATATCCTTAATTATAAAACTTCTGCTCAGCTAGACTTCAGATGGTTCTCCAGGTTGATTATCATATAATTTAGTTGTAATTTTAATGTGTTCATGGGAGGAGTCAAGCCCAGTGTTTACCTACTCCACCATCTCGCCTGGACCACCCCCCCCAAAAAAAATCTTTAAGTTACCTCTGTGCCACTACTTCCTCCTAAAATGTTGTTCTGTCTGAAATTAAGCCCTCTAGCTTGTCTTGAACTTATTCAGTAGAACATCAGTAGAAGTACTTTATTAAGTGGCCTTGATCTTAAGAGAATGTCAAGACTCTGGTGCTTTTTATGAGCCATTTCCTTCCATCAGCTTGGGGACAGGCGGAATGTACACCGATGGTGCATGACAGCAGGACAGCCTCCTAGATGCAGAGACTCCTTGGGTAGTGCCTAGAGAAGCTGGTTTTGGAGTCAGAGAGACCTGTGTACAAAATTAACTCTGCCACTTCCTGGTTCTCTGAACTTAGGGGTATTGATTAACCTCTTGACACTACAGTTTCTCTTGCATAGAATGAAAGAAGGAATAGTGCCTCTCTCGTAGAATTGTTATGAGAATTAAATGAGATAACACATATAAAACACTTGGCAAAGTGCTGGGTGTGTAGTAAGTTTTCAATAAATGGTAGCTATCATTACAGCAAGTCACAGCTCAAACTACATTTTCTGCCAAATACTCTATGGAGCCCATTGAACTGTGAAGTTCCTATTATAACAGGAAGGGAAAAAAAGAAAACAGGGCCCTTTGATGTTGTGTAGGAAGAGGGGAGATAACTCTTCTGTTGTCTGCTTCCGGTCCATTAGCGTCCGCTTACAGAATGGCAGTAGAGAGGGAACCACAAGTAGCTTGACCTTGAGCAGTCTCTAAGAACCCATCTACATCTATCGGATCAGCAAAACAATAACTCTGATTTCAAAGTTTCTTCCTAGTCTGGGTTTACTTAAGAATTGTGCTCTGGGAGGAAATAAATGAGTAAGTAAACAACAATAACAACTCTCAGATTGTTTGGTCTGAGGTCATGTGAATCCAGAATGGACATCAGTACAGTGGAAAGCTAAAACTGTTTTTCGTGTTCATGTAAATGAGTGGTTCTCTTTGAAAGGAGAGTTTCCGTGGATGTTACGATCTGGGGTCCTGGGACAAGCATTTTCTTCACCCTGGAAGGATGAAGAAGAGACTCATACCTTGGTCAAGAGTTTTTATAGAGCTTAATCTGTAGTCCTCCGCCCTTCCCCTTCCCCGGGGTCAGTGGGGGGACTTGAAACTTCCAGCCCTCTAATCACGTGGTTGTTCTGGTGACCACCCCTCCTCCTGTCACCTAATGAGCATAAACTCAAACATGCTCACAGGAGGCTCTTATGAATGACAAAAGACATTGCTAACACTCAAGAAATTCCAGTGGTTTCAGTCCTCTTGCCAGGAATCAGGGACAAAGAGCAAATCTGTTCTTATAGGGCAGGCCTGGCCTAAGGGAAGAGGTTTCCAGTAAGGGATTTCTTCTCATAGAGAATGACTTCGAATAAAAGAGTAGCACTACTGTTACCCAGCTTCTCATGATGTTATTTCTTGCTTTGTGACTATCCCCATTCGCTTCTGCTGCTACTGCCTTAGAGGGCTGAGGGCTCTGGAGTTGATGCCAAAGACACAGCCAGAACAGCATGCAAGTCAGTGGTGACACGGCCAGAGGTGGCCAAAGAGAGGACCACACTGGCGCAGCACACGAGAATGGGCTACATACAACAAGGCTGTTCCATGCAGGGACTTTGGCTCACTGAAACATACTTCCTGAGTGCCAGCCGTGTGCCAAGAACTGTGACAGATGAGTTTCTAGTAACATAGTCAGAAGAGGTCAGTGCATTTCCTGTGGTCCCACAGCATGGGGGTGTGTGGTAGGCAAGACTCCAACATGGCCCCAAGATTCCTGCCCCCCATTTATGTTTTACAGAATCCCCTCTCCTTGAGAGTGGGTAGGACCAGTGGACAACAACTGGAGATAATTCCCTTGATTTGGTTACTAATCAACTGACTTCAAGTTAATCAAAAGGGAGATTACCTGGGTGGGCCTGACCTAATCAGATGAGTTCTGTAAAGGGAGAGGGCTGTTCCTATAAAGAGAGTGAAGGCGTAAGAAGGACTCAGTGTGCCCTCGATGGCTTAAAAGATGGGAGACGGACATGTGGTGAGGAACACAGGTAGCCTCTTGGAGCTGAGAGCAGCCCTAGGTGAAAAGCAACACGGAAGCAGGGACCTCAGCCCTACAGTTGTAAACAACTCGGCCACCGATCTGAATGAGCTCGCCAGTGAATTCATTCCCAGAGCCTCCAGAATAGAGCGGGACCCAGCCAAGACCTTGATTTTAGACCCCAAGCAGAGGGCCCAGCCTGGACTTGCTTATCTGCCCTTAAATGTGTGGAAATTTGAACCAACAGAAAGGAAATGAGTTATTTTTATTTGGATATTAAATGAAAGACTTGCCCCAGAAAGCTGAAGAACTTAGGGATGGTTTGGGTAAATGACGACTCACTTGGATATTGAAAATAAGTCCGGAGGGTATAAAACAAAATTTAACTCTGGGCATCTTTGCAGGGTGAGGTAGATTGCAAGAGTTATTTCTTTTTGCTTTTTTTCTTTTTTTTCCTTTCAACAAGTGTTACTTTTGTAATAAGACAAAAGTAAACAATTTCCAGGTAAAAACAAGGCAGGTGTCAGATGGCCAGAGGCTTATGGTTTTCTGCAGAATGAGCAAAGAGCAATTTCTGTGCTGCCTGGCTGGTCAGAGACTTCATTCTTCTCAGGCAAACAGTCAGATATGTGACCCCCATGAGCTCACAGATGCTGTGTGGAGAAGGGACTCAGAGCAGGCCCTTTGCATCACTGACTCCTAAAACTTGGAGCTGATCCAACCCAGCTCTCTTTTTTTTTATAGGTAAAAGATCTGATTCCCGGAGGGACTAAAGTATTTACCCAAGGCCATGCGACTGACTCGTGGTAAAGGTGGGACAGAAATCCTGGTTCTGTAATTTCAAATCCATGCTCTTTCTTCTTGCCTCCAAAGTTGCCACAGAATGTTCAATTTTAGAGCTAGATGGAACCTCCAGTCTCATCTGCGTGAGCCCCTCGTTGGACAGATGAGGACATAGAGACACAGAATTGGTGAAATGCTAGTAGTAAGACCACTGGCCAGGAAGTATATATGACAGGGTTAGAATTCAGATTTTACCACGGAACCCAAGTGTCTTCTATCAACCATTGCAAATGTAGTTTTCTCCCGTCTACTGGAATGTTGGTGGCATTAAGAAACTTTTTTTTTTAATGTGAAGTTTGTAGCAGTAAGAGGAACATACCTGCCACTTGCTTTGTGTTTTAGCCTGGGGGTGTAAGTTGCTGCCCCCCTCTCCCCACACACACAGACCTTTGGCGTCTGCGTGCACCTCTGTGCCGACTGGGGGGGAACTTTTGAGCCTGATAACAAGAGCCACATTTTACTCGTGGGTGCATCTGGGTCTTGGGGGTGGTCTCCCATGTGTCTTTTGTGTCCTGTGGCCACAGACGGAAGGGAAACTCAGCAACCCCACCTCGGAGTTGGCTCTGCAAACTCAGCCCCATAATAGAGGATGGGGATTCCCAGCCCCGTGTAGGGTTTGACACCCCACTTAGTCACCTGATCTCCTCGTCACCAGACATTTTGCTTTTCCTCTGCATCCTGCCCATCAGACGTTCCTGTCAGTGGAACTGAAAAGGATTTGCTCCAACCTGGGATTTGTTTTGGCAGATGCCCCCAAGGCATGGGAAATGTGCTTCCTGAGAGATTTTAGATTTCCGGCTAGGCTTGTGCATAGAATGACCTGGAAGAAAGGGAAGAGAACTGATATTTGGGGGGAACCTACTGCACATCAGCCTTGTGCTAGGTCCTTCTGTATACAACACAGTCATAAAAATTCAAATCTACTGAGTGCTTACTGTGTTCCACTGCATGGAGTTCGCGTCTCGGTTAGTTAGAGCCCAAGGATCGTGCGTATTGGAATTCCATGGAAAGAGGCGGTGCTTGTTGTCAGTTGTGACCCAGAAGGGATGGTCTGCCTCTAGGAGATCCGAGTGCAGTGGGCACTCGTAGCTGGCACGGGCAAGGGACGCAGAGTTCTAGCCAACCACACATTCTCGTTGAGGGGAAAGGCTCACTTCCAAGTGCTCTCGGGGTCTGCCGTAATTGGTGCCAGTTTAATCAGTGCTGAAGGGGAGGTGGAAACCGACTCTCATTGCCGGCGTGTGGGAACAGTAGAGGTTGGATCACTGCTTTAGCCCGAAGCAAATTTTAGCTGATTGGCTTGGAGCAGCCATAGCACCTTCTTCTCAGGAGAGGAATCAGGGTCTGTCTGGGTGACAGGGTTGCACAGTGATTGTCACCTGCAGCCTCTCAGCTCTTTCCAAACACGGCTGATGATAAAACCCCTGATGCTGGAGAGGAAATGGGCATATGCGGGGAGTCAGGGACATGTCCCCACTTGGGGATTTCTTGGAGTAATTCCAGTTTCTTGGGAACTCTGATTTCTTTCATTCATTCATTCAAAGAACTCTGATCTTTCCTTCATTCCTCCCTCTCTTGCTTTCTGTTGCAGCAATACCGAAGTTCAATTCATTTCTGTAATGAAACATACTCACCTCGGTGAGTTTGCAACAGTTCCTTCTTCTATAAGGAACACTTCTACCCATCTTGACATCCCTTCTTCCACAGACCGTCTAAGGTGTGCTGAGAACGAGGTTCTTCAGTCCCAGGTGAGACGTCACTTCCCCAGGGAGTCCTACCTGGCGCCCTCACCCCTAAGATCAGGTTAGATCCCATTGCTACTTCCCTCCCCGCCTCCAAGCTTCCCTCCTCGGCTGGAATTTCTGTAAGGGGGCGGCGTGGGGTCACATCTGCTTGTTCAGCTTTCTGTCCAGCTTGGTCAGCACAGTGCTAAGCACGCGTGGACCTGGAGTACATCCCCACAGAGAGCAACTTTCATATCACATTCTCATCCACAATGGCAAGCTTAATGTAGATTTCAGTAAACATTCAGAGGATGCAATGGGCGGTCTAGAGCCCAGGTTAGCAAGCTCTGCCTCGTGGGCCAAATCTGGCCGGCCACTTGGTTTTATTAGAACTGGTTTCATTGGAACACGGTCATGTCCATTTGTTTATGGGTCGTCCGTGGATGATCCTGTGCTACAACAGCAGAGCTGAGTAATAGCAAGAAAAACTGTATGGCCTGCAAAGCGAAAAATATTTACTACCTGGCCAATCCCGTGTCTGGATTTTTTCCTTTCAAATCCAGGAAGAGGTATAAGGAAATAACCACTCTAAAAAGCCTCATCTTTGTTTGATTTTTTTTAATCCCCTCTTATAACCACATTTACTCTTCCCATTAATCTTCAGACCCCAGAATCCCATTCATTACACACTAAAAAATGGCTAAATTTTTTTTAATTTAATTTTTAAAAAATTAATTTTTTTTAATTTTTAAAAATTAAAATTAAAAATTAAAAATGTTTAGGAGAAAATAATTGTGTCTTGTGCCCAAAGTCATTCAAAACCATTTCTAGTTTTGAGATTTCTCCCATTCTGTGCTGCTTCTCCACCTAATTAAGTTTTACCAACTTGCAAAGCACAGATCAAATTTCCCTCTTCCAAGAGGTCTCGCTGTTCCTTCTGGCTCTCAGATTGTCTTCTTTCTCTGAAGTTATTCCTATAAAACTGAATGTGTGAGCCATTTATTTGGGTTTCCCTGGTGACAGCTCTTATGTCATCTTATGCCATTAGTTAATATATATTAATTTTATTTTCCCAATTAGATGCCCCCGAGGGTGAGGTTGTTAAGTACAAAGCTTGATCTAAAAATGTTATCCAATGTAATTTGCATCTTCACAATCCAGTTTTACAAATGGGCTTATGTAAGAGTGAAGATCCCCATTTCACTAGTTTTGCTTCAACTGCTTACAAAGAATCTCCAGGTCCCTGTAGAGCGTCCCTTGTGGATGTGTGAGATCCTCCCCAGGGTGGTCTGATTTGTACTGGTTACCGGGCTGTTATCTTTGCTGCTGCGCGGTATGCGGCATCGTCCTCCTCTCCTGCTCTGCCCTTTGTATTGCTTCTGCCTCGTGGGCTGGCCGAGGGGGTCCCGGCGTGAGCATGGCCAGGGTACTGGCTCCTGTGTTCCCAAGGTGAGGTTGTGGCTTGCAGGCCTTCCATTGTTAGAGCCACAATGTGTGGCTGTGAAGTCATGGAGAAGGTGAATAGTGACCCCACCACGTGCTGCTTTGCCATCTGGACCACAGAGCATGTGTGCTGGACCCCATGTCACCAGAGCTGCCGTTTCTGCTCTCTCCATGGGCCCAGGTAGGAGTCTCTGGGTCTGGTTGGGGGATCCAGACAGACCCCTTGTTATGTACTATATTTCCTCTGTGGTAATGAGCCTCCAAAGCTGTCCTGGGCACCAGACTCTCCCCTCCTGGCATCCATGCCCTTAAGTCGTCATCCCACAGTGGATCTGGGCTGGCACTGCATACCTAATAGAGTGCGTGAGAAGTAGTGCTGTGTGACTTCTAACGCTAGGTTCTCAGAGGCCTCACTGGTCTCTCGGAACACTCCATCTAGGGGACGTCAGCTCTTGTGTAGCTCGGCTGAGGATCCTGAGACTGCCATGTTGTGAGGAAGCCCGGGCTAATCATGTGGAGAGGAAGCAGTGCAGTCACCCCCCAGCCCCCACCCCCCGATCCCAGTGATCCAGCCATCTCAGCGCAGGCTCCAGGCATGTGAGTGAAGGAGTCACCTTGGACCTTCCAGTTTCATTCACACATCCCACGTGGTGAGGAATGACGGCCCCAGACACACGGTTCCAGCTGAGCCGTGTCCGCCATCTCCAGCCATTCAGATTTCCCCAACATTGTAGAACGTAGACGTCCATAGAATCCCTAACTCTCTGCCATGTGCTTTCAAATTCCTGACCCACAGAAAGATGCCGCTAAGTTTGGGGCTGTCTCGCTATGTAGCAATAACCGACTGGAACACCTCTACTTCCTTGTTGATAATAAACATGCTAATAAACACATGTAGGTCAACCACTCTCACTGCCAATCAGACACGCCTAGAAAAGCCATGTTCTCGGAGGGGGATATAACCACGTTTCAGGCTGGGGCCTCCACTCCAAGGTCTCGGTTGAAGGAAGGGGTAAAGGAAGAAAAGGACGGACTGAAAGAAAAAAGCGAGGGATGAAAACTCTAAAAGGCTCATGGATTGAGCAAGGAAAATACAAAATGGGGTTTATTTAGGGTGTCTTTCGGCGTAAACCTTCTGAAGTGAGTCAAGATTCCTCCATCATCACCACACCAGTGTTTCAAGTGCCCTCTGTTTGACTCCACTGTTTGGCAGATCTAGTCATAGTAACCATGCAGGGAGCAACCCGCCCCACTCTCCTTGCTCTGCTCACGGGGGGATTCATCTGCCCATTGTCTCCACTCAGAGAAGCTGCAGTTGGCTGTTTGAACAAGGGTGGCCACGCTTCTTCCCATCACCCATGCACAGGTGGTCTTGGCAGGTGGTATCTGCTGAGGTAGCCTGTGACGGTGAGGTCTGACCCACGTGTGTGAGGTGCACGATTATGCCATGAAGTCAGGCTGCTTGTGGTTTAGGCAGGGAGCACACAGCAGTGGGAGTTAGCAGCTCAGAAAAGACTGAGAATGAAGACTTGCAGAAAGAAACGAAGACCTGACAGAAACCCCATTGCTAATGGGAGAGAAACGGAATAAGCTGAGCAAGTAGCTAACTGCCCGGCCCCCTGCTGTCTCTGCCCACTTCCTTCTTGGTTCCAATCCAGTTCTTAAGAATAACTCCCTGTCCTTTAGTGGACAGAGTCAGTCTCTGATTTTGTTTTCCCCCCCACTTAAAACCTCGCAAATAACACAAGTGACAAGAGAAAGTTGGCTTCCATTTTCACTTTGTAAGTGTCTCCACCTCCGAATTCCCCCAAGTGACAAAACAGATCATAAAACATGAAACATATACCATTTTCTCCTTTGGGTGCCAACCATCCTTCAACACGTACCCACGAATCCTGCGCTGATGCGAGCAGTCCTCTAGCTTCCCGAAAATGACTGCATCCATCCATGTCTTTTCCAGTTGCCACGGAGTGACGTAAGCAGTGATTTACTCAGAAGGAGCCTTCGGCAAGCAGAACGTTACAGCCTCCGTGATTGTTTCCTATGGCTGCCCTAAATTTTTCATAAACAACCTTTCTCCATCTCAGTTAACATGGATTTTGATTCCAACATGTGCTTTTCTTGCAAAGGTTAACGTAAGGGATTTCTTCCCAATTTCTATTAGGTCTCCATGTGGTTTTCACAGGAATAAACTTCTGAGTCAAAGGGCTCCTGGGCGTCCCAGGTTCTGTGTGTGACAGGTGATGTGACAGGGTGGTTAAGATGTGGACCCTGGAGCTGTGCTGCTTTGGTTTGAACACCTGTCCTATTGCTTATCTGCTCTGTGGTCTGGGGTGAGGTAGCTAAGCTTTCAAGTCTTGTGTTACCTTCTAAGCATGGGGTAACAATTATACTCACTTTGTGGTGTTCAAAGAATTCAATAAACTAATGCATAAAAATGCGAGACTCTAGGTAAGCCTATGACAGGTGCCAGCTACTATTGTTACTATTTATAAATATTTCTCATAGCTTTTATCTAGCTTGTTTCTCAACTTTGTGTGAATTTGCTTTAATTTTTTTAATTGTTGAGATTTTATTCTTGTACAATATATGTACAAGAGGGTACACGTGTCATAAGAGCACAGCTCAGTGAAGTTTTGGAAACTGATCAGAGTCATGTAACCAGCCCCAGATCAAGAAACAGAACATAAGTAGGACCCAAGAAGCATCCACCTCATGTCCCCTTCTAGTCATTCCTTCCCAAGGAGAACTGCTCTTCTGATTTCTGACACCATAGATAGAATTTTGCCTATAATCTCCCAGTGTGTTCTCTTTTGTGTCTGGTTTATTTTGCTCAATATTATATATCACTCAATTCACCCATATATATATGGGTGCATATATATCCCATTATATCATATAATATCGCACCATGGGAATATGCCACATTTATTTATCTGTTCTACTGTTGATGGGAATTTGGGTTGTTTCTAGTTTGGGGGTGTTTGGAATAGTGTTACAAACATTCTTGACCATTTCTTTGGGTGGACATACGCTAGCGTTATTGTTGGCAATGGGATGGGTCATTCATAGAGGAGGCATACTCGTATATACGGTTTTAGTAGACAGTGCCAAACAATTTTTCAAATTGTGCCATTTTACACTTTCACCAGTTGTATTTGAGAGCGCCAGTTGTTCCTCATCCCCGCTACTAGTATTTTCTGTCTTCTCCATTTTAGCCATTTTGGTAGGTGTGTTGATTTTGCTTTTGAAAATCAGTCTGGCAAATAACAATGAAAAGAACACCACAGTTTAAAAAAAAAAAATCTGACTTGAGCCCCTAACTCTAATTTGCATATCCACTTCCTTTTACTTCTCTGAGCCTATTGCCTCGTGTTTAAATGAGGCTAATAAAGTCCCCAAGGAAGTCAAAGCCCTTGTTTCAAGGAATACTGTGTGGGCGTGTGTGACCTCCTACTCCATCCTGTTTTCAAGCCTATTTTCTCCCTGTAGGCTAGAATTTACGCATCTGCTAGGGCTGTACACCAGTAACAAATTGTAATCGTTAGATCAAGGTAGTCATTTCTGTGGTTGGAAAGTCAGGGATTAATGGGTCATGCTGCTGTCTCAGCAGGACTTTTGAATATAAGGTTACACACAGAGAAGTGGTGTAGGGTTTATTTTCCTCCTGTTGACTAAATTAAGAACTGAAAACAGAACGTAGTGATACTTAGCAAATGTGCACACATTTTAGGACACCTAACTCTATCTCATTTGTTGGCCCAGGTAGATCTTCACCATGAGAGAACAGAATTTAATCGGTGGGACGCAGAGAAAACAGATTAATGTGGTCACAGAAATCCACTATTGGCTCTGCAATTGCCTTCAGTTCCAACTATTGCTCTAGTTCCAGGATGACTTCAGATAATGGCATAAAATGACCCAGGATCAGCCTAGAGAAGTCTCGTAACCTCTTCTCCTTAATGCCCCACTCAGTATTATATATACAAATAAATGCCCAGAGTAGGAACTAGCTGACTCAGGCATCTGATAAACCAGTTTCTCCCATACGTTTCCTCACAGACTCCCCAAAGCAACAATGCACATTTAACTAGAATCTCAGCACCAAAGACTCTTCCATTCACTCCACAAGCCAAGGATCTTCAGTATTTTCAAGACAGAAATTCCTTGTTTCTAGATCTATAAAGATCCTCAGAAATAGTTCCATCTGCTTTTTTTTTTTACAAATGACAAAAACTGATGACGAGAGATGATAAATGACTCACAAAAGGTTAAACTTAGTGACAAGCTGTGTCTGTCCAAATGTCTTGATTTTTGGTTATGGGAGTTTCTTCAAATTCCTTGAGGTTATTTGGAGGTCGGCATGCATGCAACTGACAGTAAAGACCCTATTTGTGATGGCGTGGGGGTGTCTTTCTGCTGAAAAAGGTTACAAACTTCTCCCCATTCTTCAGAGTCAGAATAAATGTCTCCTTTGTAAAAAATTTCCCTCAGCTTTTCACTTGATCCAGACGAAATTAATCCCTTCTTTTTCTGTGTGCCTAGAGTAATTTTGCATATTTCTCTCATACCAGTTCATTCATATATATATATATGAATTTCCCAAGCATATCACATAGTATTCGAGTTTGTTATCTACTTGTCCCTCTTCTTCTTGAATCTGAGACCTGCCTGAAGTCAGAGATCACAAGAGATTCATCTTTGCATCTTGCATAATGGCTATCACAGTAAGAGAAATAGAGACAAATAGAGACAAAGAGCCACACAGAGAGCTACATATATATATATAGAGAGAGAGAGGCAGGGAGGGTGAAAGAGAAGGTAAAGAAGGGGAAGGAAGAGGGAGAAAAGAAAAGAGAGGAGAATTTAGGAGATTGTGACACATGTTGGTTTTGCCTACTGAGCATCCATAGTCCCTCTTCTGTGTTCAGCTTCTACCTTTTCATCTGGGAAACCAGTGCTCTCTACTCCCACCCAGTCCACGTACCTTATGTGGGGCTGACCTCACGATCTCTTACTCCCGGGATGAGCACACAGGTCAGGCTGTCCACTCAGCACGGTCCACTCTTTGACCATAATGATGGGCATATGTGACCAAGTCGGGCTGGTGCAACGCAATTCTGGGAATTGTATTAGAACTACTGAAAAGAGAAACTCTTTTTTCCATGGGTTTCAAGGAAGTGGGTCTGAGTCTGTCAGCAGCAATTTTGTCGCCAAGAAAGGAAGAATCTGCCAGTAAATGAAGTGTGTTCAGATAGAAGCAGAGGTGGTAATAGATTCCTGATGGTGTGGTTTGATCCCCTATATCGAGCTGTGCCTGAAGCTGACTTATTTATGAATTGAGTTACATGAGCCAATATATTTCCTTGTTCCTACTGAAACCAGTTTGAGTTAGGTTTCGGTCATCTGTAACCAACAGAGCTCCAATTAATATAAGAGTTACAAGAAAGAAGAGAGGAAAAATAAGAGAAGAGGCTTTGGGCACTTTTGAGTTCGGCTGGTAGGTCTCCTCCAATCATTGGGTTTCCTGGTCGAACATATCCGCAGAGCTGGTGAATGGACTTCCCTGTGAGGCCAGAGGGACAGGCCGTGGCAGGAGAGACCCAGGGTGGAGGTATGCTTGGAGAGTGGCCTCCTTCTCAGCCCTCTACAAATTACCTACATCGACACTTCGGAATGGCATAACCGTGGGTAAATCTCTTGCCCTTTCTTATGTACAGCAACTTCCATCATAAGATGAGGCCTATATCTTCGAGGCTCCTATCTTCAGCACTCCAGTTGTCTCAACTGGTTCTTGAAGCCCTACCCAGTCTGATCCCCACAGGCGTCTGATGCCCATTATAGGGCATCTTAGGTGAACAATCATCTCAGTTTTCCCCGGACTGAGGGCAACCATCCTGGGGCACAGAACTTTCAGTACTAAAACTTGGAACATCTCAAAAAACTGGGACAAGTTTGTCACCTCGAATGACATCGTCTCCTTAGCTGTCACAGCCCAAGGGTAAGATTCCCTCTGACAGATCCTATATGAAAGAGTCTAAAATGACTGTGATCTGTCTCCAAGCTTTTTAAGCTTGACAACAGTGAGTGCCTAGTAAAAATATTGTTTTAAGTTTTGTAATGATAAAAGTCAAACATATTCTTTGTAGAAAAGTAGATAAAAATAGAAATAGATAGATGGATAGATTAGATAGATTGGATGGATGGATTGGATGGATGGATGGATGGATGGATGGATGGATGGATGGATGGAGTCAAATATTTCAGCATATGCTGACCATCCAATAAGTTTTCGCAGGATGGATGTCACTTCTAATTGACTAGAGGATGAGGGGCTTTATAATTGATAACCCAGAAAATTATTTAATATAAGCGATATAAAAGAGAGAAGAAAGAATAAAGAAGAGGAGAGGCTTTGGGTACCTTTGAGTTCCACTGGTAGGTCCCCTCCACTAATTGGATAGTCCATTTGTAGACCTCTTAGAAATACGCCCCTTTCTGCACTTACAGCAGAGAAGAAGTCTTGTGTTTGCTAAGGAGAAGACTACTCAGAAAGATAAAGGATATGGTGCACCAGGCCAGACTTACACAGAGAGGATTAACTGGAATCCCCTTCTCAAAATTTTGTTTCACACTTGATGACCCTAGATAATGATAGATAATAACAGCTACAGTATTTATCACTCATACAAAGGTCAAGTAAGTTCTCAAACTTGTTGCAATGATGTTGCTAACCTTTTTTGATATCAGAGGGGTTATTCATTATGAATTTATAACAACTGGACAAACAGTTAATCAAGTTTACTATTTGGAAGTGCTGAAAAGACTGTGAAAAAGTTAGACGACCTGAACTTTTCGCCAACAATTCACGGCTCTTGCATCACGACAATGCACCAGCTCACACAGCACTGTCTGTGAGGGAGTTTTGTGCCAGTAAACAAATGACTATATTGGAACACCCTCCCTACGCACCTAATCTGGCCCCCAATGACTTCTTTCTTGACCCGAAGATAAAGGAAATATTGAAAGGAAGACATTTTGAGGACATTCAGGACATCAGGAGTAATATGATGACAGCTCTGATGACCATTCCAGAAAGAGTTCCAAAATTGCTTTGAAGGAGACTAGGCGCTGGCATCGATGCATAGCTTCTCAAGGGAAGTACTTTGAACGTGACCTTACTGATACTCATCAATGACGTATGTAGCACTTTTTCCTAGGACACGTTTGCGAACTTAATTGTCAGATCTCGTATGCTAAGAACTTTGAATACTGTGACAGAGTCAGTTCAGTGTCTCTCCATGTGACTTTCTTTTCTTTTTCCTGGCAAAGAACCCCTGCATTTCAGCTAGGCTGTAGCATTCCAGAATAAAGTCTACGTTGTCTCTTGAAGATATGGGCAGCCACATTTCTAAGTTCCAGACAATGAAATGTGAGCAGCCGTGTCATGTGCAACTTAGGGGTTGTATTCTTAAAGAAAGGATTGTATCTTTCCCATTGCCTTGCTTTCATTCATCTTGCTGCTTGAAAATTCAGATATGCTGTTAAGCCATCTTTGCTGATGCAAATAAGAACAGCTTAGGATTGGCAGAGCAACAAGGAAGGAGGATCCTGGATCCCTGAATGACCTTGTGGAGCACAGGCCACACTGGCCTGGCCTTCTTGCCTTGGGTCTTATCTTCTTTATGTTTAAGTCATTATTACTCTGGGCTGCTGATACACACGAGTGAACTAATTAATTCACACACATTGTCTCATCTGACCATTGCTGCAGCTGTGTCTGAAGAAGAAGAGTTACGTTCTTTGCCCTTGATCACCACCTGGCTAGTGGCTGAGCTTCTAGCAGACTCTAGTCCTGATACATATCCAATCTGGTCTCCTGGTCATCATGCTCTCCTGCCAGCCCCACTTTCCCTCTTATGTAGTGCCTTCTAACTTCCAAAGTGTTCTAAAATTATTCCTCAGTTCACGAGGCAGGAATTATTGTCCTTATTAGCCGGATCAGTAGGTAAGGTCTCAAATCGTCCAGTGAAGTAGTGATGTATCTGGGATGAAAATATCAGTTTCCGGACTTTTGAAACTTTGCCCTTTTCACCTTTTCACAAAACTCCACCTTTTCACTTGTGTCTCCTAGGAGAACACTAGCACATCTACCAGGAAACTCCTCTAGCCTCTCTTAATATTTTTTTAAACACTCTAAGCAACTCACTCAGATTCTAATTCAAGAATACTAACGACTGTTGCTTTCTTTGAATTAAGGTATATTTGACAGAAAAAAAATAATTTGTTAGCCAAACATAAATGAAGTTACAGTCCATTTCAGTCTCTCTCCCA
Organism: Rhinolophus ferrumequinum; assembly: GCF_004115265.2. Taxonomy (NCBI): domain Eukaryota; kingdom Metazoa; phylum Chordata; class Mammalia; order Chiroptera; family Rhinolophidae; genus Rhinolophus; species Rhinolophus ferrumequinum. The sequence continues at coordinate 12,212,502 of NW_022680357.1, read as the reverse complement.
CAGATAGTATCTTTTTCACTAGGTTTATTCATAATTTTTATCAGCACAAGTGAATTTAAATTCTAGTTCTTTGAGGAAACAAATGATCTAATTCAGGGGCCGCCTGACAGGCTTTATTTATTAAGATTTAACATCAGTAACATATTTCTTACCATCAATTTAGCATCCTTGGAACAGCCAGCTTAGCTCCTAAATGCTAAAGTTTCTGACACTCTGTTTTTCTTGCATATTTTTTGAACTGTACTTCTAAATCCGTGTTCTAGTTAATTAGCACTGTCTGTAATTTTAGACAACCCCTATCTGTTAAGGCACCCAAAATTCCATCTTCGTTTCCAAAGGTGGCTGTTTGTTATACCAGGAGGTGTTTGGCTGCCGAAATAAATAGATGACGTACCACTTATGAAAAGTGCTGTTGCCTCATTGGGCAGATGTCTCTTGGCGATGGTGACTAAATATAGCATGCCGATTTTAGGGCAAAGATGTAATTTTTTAAAGTAATTAAACTATCGATTAGAAAGATGTCACTTTCATTTTCTGGTCACTATGATTATAGAGACATTCACTCTTTACAGGCATGGAAATGTTGAACCCCAAAAACTAAAGGTGTATTATGAACAAATTTCATATTAAAAATCCTCGGGCAATTCCAGTGTACACAGGCCCCTCTCACTTCTGTGCTGGCAGACCACACCTAGCTGGCCTGTTGTGCAGAAGTAAAGTGGGGAGCTCCAATGTGAGGCCAGAAAGCCACACCCCCATGGAAGGAACCAGAAGCAGCAGAGCCAGGAGTGATGTGACAGCCTGACCAGGAGGTTGGGGATGAGAACACGAGTGGCTGGTGTTGGAGCACATGTTAGAGTCCCTGGGGACTCACAGGAACTCCCTGAGGGAGCTCTTGGGGGAGAGTAAGGTCATGAAGTTCCTTGGTGGGGACTGAGAGGTGTTTGTGCTCATTTGGCTCCTTTACTGGTCAAGCCAGGTGAAGCCTGAGCCATTTTGGGGGCACCTGTGCATGTTTCTGCACAGAGCCCCTCCCAGTCCAGGCTTTGGTAAGGACCCAGGTCGTGTAAGACTTTGTAGTCCCAGCACCTGGGGCACATAGTCGGTGCTCAGTTGATGCTTGCTGAATGGCCCAGTGGACTCCATTTATTCATGAGTTTATTTAACAAATAATTAGTGTCTTGTATAGTCCAGGCACTTTGTTAGAGCTAATGTTGGTGAATAAATCACGTTGGTAGTTGTTGCCCTTATGAAGCATGCGATCTAGTGGGGGATGATCCACCACGCAAACAAACGAACAACATATAATTGCAAATTATGAGAAGTGCTCTATGTGGTATGTAGTGACAGGGACTAATGGGAAGGGAGTATGCCCTCTGACAGGATGTCAGGAAAGGCCTCTGTCAGGACTGAAATGAACTGTTTAAGCAAGAACTGAAGAATGAGAAGGATGGAACCATGGGAAGGTAGAAGAACATTCCAAGCAGGCATCACAGCATGTGCCAAGGCCCTGAGGCGAGCGTTAATGGAATGGCTACATGATTTATAAGAAATATAACCTATACCCTAGATTTCTGCTCACTGAACAATCACCCTGTTCAATCAACAGAAAACCTGAAAGAGGTTTCTCACTCAAGTCTGTTTGAGTGACACGTTACGCCGGGAGCCCCTGGGAATTTATCGAGTGTGGGCTCCTACCATGTTTCTCCGAAAATAAGACCTAGTTGGACAATCAGCTCCAATGCATCTTGTGGAGCAAAAATTAATATAAGACCCAGTCTTATTTTACTATATAATATAAAGCCAGGTCTTATATTAATTTTTGCTTCAAAAGACACATTAGAGCTGACTGTCCAGCTGGGTGTTATTCTCGGGCAAACAGGGTAATAAAGGGGCATCATCCATGAGGAAAATCCAGAGCTGCAGCGTTCAAGATTCTTTGAGACATTAGCATCTGGGGCTTCAGCATCAAACCCCATCTTAGAAAGATTTGTAAGTCATTACACTATCCCCCACACTTGATCATAGAAGGTAAAAAGCATGAGTCATGAGATTCAGGATGTGTCACCATGTTACATTTCAGGGCCATGTTCCAAATACAAAGGAATAATTTTTTTTTTTTTCTGAGTACAGTGAAAAAGTTCTAGCTGCACTGTTACTATTTACGTGGCTCTGAACATGTTCCCTAAACTTCCCACACCTGGTTTCTTTCTCTATAAAGCGGTCATTGGGATACCTACCCCGTGTAGAGTACACGAGACTTGGTTCCGTTTAGTGCAATAAGCATGTATTGAACACCTAACAGGGACGTCCCCACTTCCAGGAGCTTATGGTCTACCAGGAAAGGCAGAGGATTAAAGTGTAACAGACAGGAATTTAAAGCCTGCACGGGAGGATGCAAGAAACAGCAGAGATACTTATGTTCTGTCAGTCAAATTCCATCCCCAGCCCCCGTCATGACTGGTTGGCAGGTAGTTCGGCTTCGGACTTTATGAGGACGCATTCCCTTAATGTCCCTTTTCAAAGGGCCTTGATTTCAGCCTTTCGAAGTTGATCAGAGAATCAAGTTGGTCCCTGCCCGGACTCCTGGAAACCGTGCGATACAAATTAGTGTTATTTTAAGCTACTTGATTTGTGCTAATCTGTTACACAGCAATAGAAAATGAGCACGCCGTTCCCTCCAACCTCGCTTTGGTCTTGCTGGTTTCTATTGCGTGTCCTAGGGTGCACGCCCTCAGAGTTCCTGGTTTCCACGACCCCTAAGACACAGGCGTTCTTGCTGACCGGGGGAGCCCCGAGGTTGGGGTCCAGCCCCTCTTAGCTCGTGTGCTGAGCACAGGTGCCCCTTCCTGGGGCCTCAATCCGTCCTCGCTCTTTCTCTCCCAGCTCTATCCCAAAGCCATCTCTTCTCTCACCATTCCCCTACCGGATGACACCGGAATGGCTTTGGATTTTCATCAGTTGCAGGAAAAATCAGATTCTGATTTTTGTTGTAGAATGACGCAGAAACAAAGGGCCCTGTAGACTTCTTGGGATTGGTGGGGAGGAGGGAGCGGCGCGGAGACAGAGGGGGCTCTCTGTTGCTATCTCTCATTCGTTCTGGTCCTGGTACAGCAGTGAAAATGAAACACAAATAAACATCTCAGTATGTATTTTCCTACCATACTAGTGATGACGATACCCTGTGACAAACGCCCTGCTCGTGGAAGCACACAGAACAGCAGAAGCACGTAACGGCCATTAGTGTTTCCTAGTGAGCCTTAAGGAAGGTTTGCTGGTGAGAGTGGCATTAAAGGGAGAGCTCCAGAAGAGAAGTTCAGCAGGTGAAAGGGAAGGCGGGGGTTGGAGGGAGAGAGTGTGTTGCCGGCTCAAAGCCAAGCGAGGCCATGGCACATTGGAAGTGAAGGGACTGAGCGTGCAGTGGACACAGCTGGGGGTGGGGGCAGGGGGTTCGAGCTGCGTAAATGAGGAGCAGCTGAGCCAGGGAAGGCTGTGGAAGCCCAGGTAATGGCATGACTTCATTTTTGTATCAGTCAGCTTTTGCTGTAGTAATTCTGCATAACAAAGACTCCCCCCCCCTCCAAAAGAAAAACAACCTCACTGGGCTGTAAGAAAACAAGCCTTTCAGTGTTGCTTCTGAGTCTCTGGAGAGGACATGACGATTCTGGGCTTGGTTGGGGTCCGGCAGGTGTGCATCTAGGCTGGGCCTTCGGTCAACTCCACCTGTATCCTCCTCTTTAGACCAGACTACATGGGACACGTTTTTCTCATGGCAGATCGTAGATGGGCCAGAAAGCAAGAGGCAGCATGAAATGTTTCTTACCGCCTCAGCTGGGAACAGGCTGAGGACAGTTGCGTTAGCCAAGGCAAGGCACCTGGCTGACCCAGCATCCGTGGGCCAGGAAAGGGCCCTTCGCCCGCCGTGGGATACATTGCAAAGACCCGTGGCAGATGGCAGGGACGTCCAGTTTCTAGTTCAGAGAAAGTAGTGGGAACAGTCCCCCAACTTGTCATAGCATCCTAAGGATCACAGAACTGCGTGCCAGGGTTTCCTGGAGAGCTGTGAATAAAATGATCAGATTAGTAAAATGCTGTCCTCACAGGAACTGGACAGACAGCCACCCTCCAGAGTCCTGAGGGCTGCAGCGCTCCCCCCATGCTCCCCGGTCACACTCCGCCCCCTGAGCCCTGCCATGACCTCCGCCTTCCTTCAGCCATCAGGGAGACTTGATGGAAAGTTGTGAGGGCAGGTTGGGCTACAGAATTTGCAGGGACCAGTGCTAAGTGGACATGTTGGGCCTCTGTTCAAACATTTTTAAGAAGTTCAAGATGGCAACACCAGAGATAAGCAGGGGACTCTTCAAAGCACGGGGTCCTGTGCAACTGCACAGCTTACGTGCACAGGAAGCTGGCCCCTCTCGGGCCTTTCAATCCCCCCGACAGTGAGTGCCGTGAGCAGGAAGGGTAGGGGTTGGGCTGGAACCGGGGCAGCTGCCAGGTTCGGGGCCCATCCTCTCCCAGCCCTGAAACCCTCCGTTCGTTCCGGTCAGTGGGCAGAATCCGTCTTCCCAGGCCGAGCTACTGCGTCATTCGCTAGGGCTGCTGTAACAAAGGACCGCAGCGTGGACGACTTAACGGAATTTACTGTCACGTCCCGGAGGCAGAAGTCTGAAAGCATGGTGTTGGCAGGTTGGCTCCTTCTGAGGTGCACGAGGGAGGGTCTGTTCCACGCCTCTCTGGCTGCGGGCAGTTTGTTGGAATGTCTGATGCTCCATGGCTTGTAGACACACCACCCCGATCTCTGCCTTCAGCTTTGCGTGACGTTCTGCCTGTGTTCGTGTCTCTGAGTCCAGACTTCCACTTCTCCTACGATATCAGTCCTACTGGACGCAGGGCCCACCCTGCACGTGTATGACCTTATCTTAACTAATTCCATCTGCAAAGTCCCTATTCCAAATAAGGTCACGCTCTAAAGTACTGGGGGTCAGGACCCCAACATACGCATTTGAGAGGGGCTCGACTCAACCCATAACAGGTGTCTTGTGGGTGCTTGCACCAGCGGTGCAGGCTCATGCCCTAGCATGCACCCTTCCCTCCTAGGAGACCAGCAGGTAGGAGAGCTGGCCTGCCACATGCCTCACCTGGCAGCATACTGCGCCTGTCCCCCAGGGGGCAAGCGCAGGCAGCAGATGGCCATCAACAGACAGCAGCAAACCCGGACCATGCACACTCGGGCCAGACCAAATGTCAGGGAGGGAGGTGGTGGTAGTCATGTATCATTCAATCGAACTATGTCACTTACCCAAAACAGATGGACTTCTTTCTCATAGTCCTGTGACAATCCCGGAGTTGTGACCTTAGTTATCTAACAGGTGCAGTCATTTTTTGAGCTACTTTACCTGCATCAGGTTACAGAACTCAAACATGTTGTGGCTCAGCTTGCTGGATTGTCCAAAATCAGAAGTTGTCAACCATGGCTACACACTCTAATCACCTGCGAGCTTCAAAATACTGACGCCAGGGTCCCTCCATTTAATCAGTCTGGGGCACCACCTGGGCACTGACGTTCTGCTTTTTAAAGCTCTCAGGTGATTACAGCAAGCGGCTAAACATGAGAACCCCTGGCTTGAAACTGTCCCAGAACTCAACCATCTGGGGAACTGGAATGATGCATCTTGATGGCAGATGGCATGGCATGGGTTTGTTGGGGGTTGTTTTTTGTTTGTTGCTTCCAAATGAAATGCTTCAATCTCTCTATGCTTTAACTCTGAAACACCATGTGCTCTCTTTGCTTTTCTGTCGCCTAACTACTTTCACTTGCCAAGGAGCCCAGTCTTTCCTGTATGGAGTTCTACTTTTGCTTACAAAGGCAGCACCTCAGCTGGAAACTGAGGCCAGCAGCAGCACAGAGAATTGTACCGAAACGGAATTGAACAGATAAAAGACTTGCATTTGGTGCGGTTTATAAGGAACAAGAATGTGGGCCATGGAATCTTTTTTTCCCAAAAATACAGCTTGATCTTGTTTACTCTGTTCAGCAGAAAACACTGTGATGTAGCTGCACTAATTCTCAAACCGTCTCTCTTCCTCACCCTCTCCCTCTCGCATCTGCTCTTCCTTTCACTGTCTCTTCCGTTGACTTTTTCTTTCTCTCTTTCATTCTCACCCTGTTTCTCCTCTTCTCTTGACGTTCTATCTCCTGGTGCCTTCTGAGTTGTTATTGCCTCTGGCAAAAGATTCGAGGAGGAACCTTACAGAGAAGAGAACTAACCCAGGTCTTTGTTTCCCTCTCCCTCAGTCTTTTTCTTTCAAAGTCTTTCTCCAATCAGCTGTGTCACTTGCTTCGCTGTTCCCAGAAACTGCCAGGGAAGCTGGCTACACAAGTGTGGGAAGTAATAATGGTGAATGACTCTCAGAGGCCTATAACGTGCCAGGCACCCTTCTAAGCATGTTGACAGATAAGGAGACTGACATACTGAGACAGGAGGTGATCTCAAGCCCAGGCTGTCTGCTCCGGTACCTGTGCTCATCAGCGTGACTTTATGTTGCAAAAATTTCAGAAGGAGGCAGTGGGAGAGAGAGAAAGATCACAGACAACGATAGAGAGATAGAAAGAAAAAAGCAGAGAGACAAACGACAGAGACACAGAAGGATGTAGAGAGCCAGCCACCACGATGCAGAGAAGCAGATAGGAAATGGAGCCATAAAAACCACAACGATACAGCCAAGAGAGGAAGACCCAGTGAACAGACTACATACTGCCTTTCTGAATTGGACAAAATAATTCCATCCACGTCTGAGGTCTAATTCAGACAACAGACTCCAACTGTAGGAAGTGTAGTTTTGGTTCAGGTGTGGTTTGGAGGATATTGTCATGATGTACTAGTTTTAAAAAATGCATGCTGTGTGCTTCTGGTTTACCTGGTGTGTTTTGAAAAGGCAGAGAGAAAAAAAATCCCCTTTCGTTCTAGGCTCAATCCAGAAAAAACAAATAAAAAGTAAAAAGTAGTATTTAAGTTCTGTTGAATTCAGTCTTCAGCAAACCAATTGTAAGCATTCTGATTTATTTTTCAAGTCTTATCATTTGCACTTGCCACTTGGGGTCTCAAAGACCCTGTTAAATCAGGTGTCTAACCCAACATTGTCCTAACAAGTAAGGAGGCCTAATGGAGGTGCATTTCCCAGGTTCCATCTTCCGAAAGCACCCATCTGGGGGCAGTGGGTCAGCCCTCTGGGGGCAGATGGAACTCATCAGAGATTATAGTCAGTGAAGATACTGTGTTGAGATTTTCAAGCCAATCCCAGCATCGCAAGAATATTGGTTTTGTTCCTTTGATGTCTTAATGCAATGGGTGTTGTTAGGTTGAGACTAAGAACTCTCCTTAGTGGTACATTGATGGGACGCTGGGTCATTGGGAGGACCTGTTTCACCTCCAAGTGATCTGGGAATGCTGTCCTCAGCTCATTCTATGCTGTCATCACTCGGCTCTAAGGTGGAGCATCCAGACCATGGAATAGTATTCAGCATTAAAAAGAAATGAGCTATCAAGCCAGAAAAAGACATAGAGGAAACTTACATGCATATGACTATGTGAAAGAAGCCGGTCTGAAAAGGCGGCATACCGTGTGATTCCAACTAAATGACATTCTTTAAATTTTGCTATGAACCTAAAACTACTCTAAAAAATAAGATATTTAACAATGTTTTTTAAAGGTCTGTGTATTAAAGACTCGATAATCTCACTTGTGGAAATCCTCTTTCCTCCTCCTGTTTTCCAACTCCTCTGGCATTAGGTCCTATCTTTTGTTCACATGGGGTTTTCTCTTCCATCTAAATTCAGTCATGACGGAACATCTTCTGTGTGCCAAATTTTTCTATTCCATTTGGGCTCAAGAAGGTTACCGATATTTCCAAAGGCCAGAGAGTTAGCACATGATAGGCCCAGAATTTTCAATAGACTTTCCAGATTCGGGCTTTCCCAGTCCCTCCCCGTCGTGAGAGTTCGCTAGAGGACTGGCAGTCATTCTCATGCAGGTTTCTGTAGGTTCCCATCTGACCCTTGGGAATGAACACTCCTCATTCTCCTCTTATGTACTGGGAGTCACAAAGGCCATCCCAGGTCCAATAAGTGGCAGCCACCAGGACCCAGATTTCAACTAACAGGAATTGCTTTGCAGGACGTAGCTCCCCAGGGCAGGGTAACATTGCCCTCCCTATCACCATAGTATTCAGTTAGTGGACAAACGGAAAGACCAAGGATTCCTAAACAGGGGTTCACAGGTGGACTCTCGGGGGCCTAAAATTGCCACATTTTTGAGTATGGAGATATGTGTACTTTAGGGGAGATTTCTGCCAGGTTTTTAATTGCATTTGACCTGATGGTTGAGAACTGTTGAGACCAGGGTTGGAGGGGTGTGTGGAATGAGTTATGTCCCAAACTTGATCCTCTAAGAGTGCCTATTGGGAAATTTTCATGAGCAAAAATGGGTCATCAAGGATTATGCCAGTATCACCTGAGAGATTTGGGTCTCCTGCTCTTCTCCAGCATAGGATTTAAGGCTTTCCTGGTGTCAGAGCGAAATATTAACTGTAAATGGGCATAAGGGATATTTTTGAGGTGATGCAAATGTTCTAAAAGTGTGTATTAGTTTCCTAGGGCTACTGTAAGAAAGCCCCACAAGCCGAGTAGCTTAAAACAACATAAAAACCAAACTCGTTCTCCCATGGTCTGGAAGCTGGGAGTCCAGAGTCAAGGTGTTGGCAGGGCAGTGCTCCCCCAAAGCCTTCCCGGGGAGGCCCCTTCCTTGCCTCTTCCAGTTTCTGGGCCCCCCAGATATTGCTTGGCTTATGGCAGCATCACTTCGTTATCTGTGTCCAAATTTCCCTCTTTTTATGAAGACATCATTCATCTTGGATTAAGGCCCCACCCTATTCCTATTGAAGACCTCGTCTTCAACTTAACAAATTATATCTGCAGCGACCGTATTCCTAAATAAGGTCACGTTCTAAGAGTGGGGTGGGGTAGGACTTCAACATGTCTTCTTTGGGGGACACAATTCAATCCACAAAATGAATCATGGTGCTGCTTGAAAATCTGTGTACGTTGACAGTAATACATGAAATTTATAATATGTGAGTTATACCTTTATTTTTATTTATTTTTTATTTTTTATTTTTTTTAAGGAGGGCACAGCTCACAGTGACCCATGTAAGGATCGAACTGGCAACCGTGGTGTTATTAGCACCACGCTCTAACCAACTGAGGTAACTGGCCACCCCCATACTTTTACTTTTTTAAGTGGCAAAGAGAATTTTCAAATCATTGTTGGGGGTCCTGAAATTTATATAGACAGCCGTGAATCTTAACACATCTTCTGAAATTTTCAAAGACAAAGCAGTGAACCAGCTCTCCCATTTCTTATGTATAGCTCAGAGACACACTCACAGGAGTTTGTATAGCAAAAAATCAGAAAAAAAAATCTCCAGCAATAGGAAAATGATAAATTTAAACATAGCCAGCCACAGAATACTACGCAACAATTACAAAGAGTAAGATAGTTTGATATTTACTGACATGGAAAAGAATCTAAGCCATATTGTTGTGGGGAGAAAAAAGCAAATAACAGACTGATACAGAGAGCATGACACCATTTATATAAAACAAACAAAAATAAACGTCAAAGACAATTATGCTATGTGTTTTCTGAGGATACATGTATAATAAAAAGAATATCTGGCATTTGCTACGTGCCAGGCACCGTTCTGACAGACACACACTGGTATTAACGTGTTTCCCCGAAAATAAGACCTAGCCGGACGGTCTTATACAATATAAGACCAGGTCTTATATTAATTTTTGCTCCAAAAGACGCATTAGAGCTGATGGTCCGGCTAGGTCTTATTTTCGGGAAAACAGGGTAACTTACTGAATTCTCAGAACAAGTGAAGTACTATGGTTATATCCCTTTTAATGAAGAGGAAACTAAAGAACAGAGAGGTTAAGTTTCTTCTTCGGGGCTACTGAGTGGAGGAGTTTGAATCCAGGCTTGTCTGAATTCAAAGGGCTGTTTCTCCCACTGTTTTATATATTCTAGAAGAATACACATAAGTGTAATGAGCTGTTACCTCTAGGAGTGAGGCAGAGGGAGTCCATGACTCCAGAGAGGAATGAATGGGATTCTACCCTTTCATTTTTGACAACAGTAGGTAACAATAGAGTGGTCCTGTGTACCACGTACTGCTCAGTTTCCCCTGATGATCATGTAAATTACAGTAAAATATTATAATCAGAATGTTGACATCCTATAATCCATTGTTTTGTTCATATTTACCCACTTCTACTTGTACTCATCTGTGTGTGTATTTAAGCCTACGCACTTTTTTTTTTTTTTAAAGATTTTATTGGGGAAAGGGAGCAGGACTTTATTGGGGAACAGTGTGTACTTCTAGGACTTTCTTTTCCAAGTCAGGTTGTTGTCCTTTCAATCTTAGTTGTGGAGGGCGCATCTCAGCTCCAGGTCCATTGCTGTTTTCTAGTTGCAGGGGGCACAGCCCACCATCCCTTGCGGGAGTCGAACTGGCAACCTTGTGGTTGAGAGCCCGCGCTCCAACCAACTGAGCCATCCGGGAGCTCAGCGGCAGCTCAGCTCAAGCTGCTGTGTTCAGTCTTAGTTGCAGGGGGCACTGCCCACCATCCCTTGTGGGACTCAAGAAATCAAACTGGCAGCCTTGTGGTTGAGAGCCTGCACTTCAACCAACTGAGCCATCGGGAGGCAGCTCAGCTCAAGGTGCCGTGGTCAATCTTAGTTGCAGGGGGCGGAGCCCACCATCCCTTGCGGGACTTGAGGAGTTGAACTGGCAACCTTGTGGTTGAGAGCCCACTGGCCTATGTGGGGTCCAACTGGCAGCCTTTGGAGTTAGGAGCACGGAACTCCAACCGCCTGAGCCACCGGGCCAGCCCTACGCACTTTTTAAGACTATTTTTGGGGGCAAGACTTTCTATTGCTATCTTGTTACGTATTTTCTGATTATTTTATGTTTTCTTCCCAACACTTCCAGTAAAATCCTATCCAAATTTATTTAAACATTCAATGTTTATACTAATATCACTGTGGGGACAGTCCCAGAGAGCAGTTTCCAGGCTCTCGGCCTCGCGTGGGGAGGTGCTGGCCCAGGTAGTGAATAACCATCAACTGTGATTGGTTGGCCATCAGCTGTAACCGGTTAGCCAATTGGCTACTGATGTAACTGCGGGGCTGCGGTGATTGGTTGGTTGGTTGGCAGGCAGAGAAGTGAATGGCGGACTGGATCATGTGGCTACTACTGCGAGTGTCTCACCCGGCGCCAGAGAGAACATAGTGGTGTGACTCCCCTATACATGGCTCCGTGGGTGTTCCTTTTTGGCCTCACCATATCCTGCATTCTTATATAGGGAGCGGGAGCAGACACCCCACAGGCCGCCCCGCACGACAGTCACTATGTGTTAATTGATAGGTCATGACCTAATACATATAAGTTCAATGCTGAGTCAAGCATTATATTTTGATTATCTTTTCTCAGTTTACATAACTTTGTTTTCCTGGAGTTTTTGTTTCCCTAGTTTTCTATGTATAAATTACTTCACACTCTCCAAAGAACTCTCTAGAAAGACTTTTAACATTATTTTCCTCATAATCAGATGAATCAGTTACTCCATTGGTTCCACTGTGGAGATACTCTATTCATCTCTCTCTCAAATCTGTTTTCCTGCTCCAATCTGGTTTCGTTGCTCTCTAGGCTCCCAGCTGTCATGTAGGGAGTTCCCTTCAAAACCATTCTTTTTTTTTTCTTTATTTATTTTTGTTACAGTTGACATACACTATATTGTTAGTCTCAGGGGTACAACATAGTGATTACAACATTTCTATAACTTATGGAGTGATCAACCCAATAAATCTGGTACTCACCTGACACCATACATAGTTGCTACACTATCGTTGACTATATTCCCTATTCTGTACTTTACATCCCTGTGACTATTTTGTAACTAAGAATTTGTACTTCTTAATCCGTCCCCTCTTCCCTTATTCCCCCACATCCCCTCCCATCTGGCCACCATCAAAATGTTCTTTGTATCTATGAGTTTGTTTCTGATTTCTTTGTCCATTATTTTGTGTTTTAGATTCAACATATAAGTGAAATCATATGGCATTTGTCTTTCTCTGTGTGACTTACTTCACTCAGCATGATACCCTGTAAGTCCGTCCATGTTGTTGCAGATGGCAAGATTTCATTCTTTTTTGTGGCTGAGTCATGTTCCATTGTATACGAGTATATGGACCACTTCTTCTTTATCAGTTCATCTATTGGAGAACACTTAAGGTTGCTTCCATATCTTGGTTGTTGTAAATAATGCTTCAAGGAACATACAGATGTGAATATCTTTTTGAGTTAGTGTTTTGTGTTTCTTTGGATAAATACCCAGAAGTGGAAAGCTGGGTCCTTCGTTGTCTGTTGTATAGCATTTCTTTTAAAGTCTATTTAGTCTGGTATAAGTATTGCTACCCCAGCTTTTTTTGTTCATTTCCATTTTCATGAAATATCTTTTTCTATCCCTTTACCTTCAATCCCTGTGTGTCTTTCGATCTGAAGTCTCTTGTACACAGCATATGTAAGAGTCTTTCTTTTTTTCCATGCAGCCCTCCTATGTCTTTTGATGATGAACTCCTTTAGCTTTTTCTTGTCTGGGAAGCTCCTTATCTGTCCTTCGATTCTAAATGATAGTCTTGCTGAGTAATCTTGGTCGTAGGTCCTGGCTTTCCATCACTTTGAATATTTCCTGCCAGTCCTTTCTGGTCTGCAAAGTTTCTGTTGAGAAATCAGCTGACAGTTTTATGGGAGCTCCTTTGTAGGTAACTAACGGCTTTTCTCTTGCCGCTTTGGGGATTCTCTGTCTTTAACCTTTGGCATTTTAATTCTGGTGTGTCTTGGTGTGGGCCTGTTTGGGTTCGTTTTGTTGATAAGGATATAAGGCGCTGTACAGGCACAGGGGTTGGGAAATAAGACACCAGGCCTGCTGCATTCACGTTCTGTAGCATAGTGGGAAGCTGATGTTATTTGCCACTTGTCAGCCCCTGATGAATTCCTCCCCCAGAGCCTTGAAGCAGCCAGAAGCTCTGCAGGAAAGGCAGGCTAGAGCAGGAGTAGGGAAAGGAGGGGACCTCGGAATTGCTCCTTCTTTGTGAAAAACTCTGATGGGAAAATTGTCAGCTGTACTCCCACTCTCTCTGAAAGCCAGTGTGACGCTGCCTCCATCTTAATCACCATCAGAAAGAGCAGCATTTTGATAAGCAGCATTATTCATGAAAACTTTGTTCTCCTTTCCCACTTCCTTCCAAAATAAGATAGACATGAACTTGGAATGAACTCCTTATTTGTCTCCTTCTTGCCTCTTCTTCATATTCAAACCCACTACCTTTTCCCCATGGCCCCCATCCTCTGAACACCTTCTGGGTACTAGGTGAGGAGCAGCTGTCCCCCTGAAGGGAGCTAGAGTGTGACTGGAGGTGCCTGGGTCCCTAGGGGGTAGGTGCTCACTAGACCTGCCTCTGGGAGTTAAGAGATGAAGGAGATGGTATCCCTGCGATGGTGGAATTTAGAGCCATTCACTCAACCAGTTGCTCATTTAACAGGTAGTAATTGGTCACTTAATATATGCACTTTGCTGAGAATACAAACAGTGAGTCAGATATGATTTCTGACCTCAGAGAAACTAACTATCGATTCATTCAACAGATATTTTTGAACTGTGGGACTGACCCCAGACTGAGTCCTCAGAATGCCCTAGGGTCCCTGTAATCCATTGCGTTCTAGGAACAGTTATTGATCACGCGTATGTTTTGGGCGTTGTACTAGACACTGGGCTTAGAGAGAGTCCAAACCCTTGTGCCACTCAGAGTCTCGAAGAGGAGAAAGTTAGTAAAGAGAAATCTCTCAAATACATCATTTACTATGGTAAACACCATGGGTAACAGACCCATCTCCTAGCTTCTCATGTGGTCCCAGGGCGTGGACCCCACTGCACAGTCCAGGATGGCTATGAGCAGGGCTGGCCTGGGGGACGTCTCCCTGGACACTGTGAGAGTTTCAGGTGCAAGACTCAGGCAGAATTAACGACGTGGCCCAGAAGCTTGGCCTGGACTGTTTAGTAGACGGTGCTCTATTTACACTCAGGCTTCTAGGTGTGGGCAGTCGCCTGCCACCACATGCAGAGAGCCTGACTGAGAAGAAAACAAATGCAGAGCAAAATGGAGCAGCGAGATGGACAGAGACCAAGCCCTCATGACATTATCTGAGTGTCTGGAACCAGTCATATCAGAATAATCCCTAAACTGTGCCTAGATGTGGGTTATTACATCCCTCCCTTGACCCAAACCGCTTTGAGTTCTGTCCCTAAGTAATGTAAGTTCTGAGACGTCATCTAACCCATCACTGCAGGCTTTGCAGAACCCGGGAGGGCCACATGTCGGGTGTCTCCAGTTTCCATGATGGACATTTTTTTTCCATACAAAAAAATTTGAGAAAACTGAGGCTCAGAGAAGTTAATTGATTTTCCCAAGCTCACACAGCAGCCACGTGGCCAAGTTGAGATTTGGATTCAGGCGTGTCTGATTCCAGAGAAAAAGCTCTTAATCATCATGATGGAAACCCCATAGAATTTCCACTCAGAAAAGGTACTCTTACCTGGAAGCCACCAGAAGTTTTATGCAGATATTGTGTGTGTATTACTTAATGACACAAAATTTATGGGAACTGAATAATTTTATGCTCACTTTAGAAATGAGGAAACTGAGGCTCAGAGAGGTAACTTGGGCAAGATCACATACAATTAAGAGGCAAATGTTGGAATAAAGCCTAAAGCCTCTGGCTCCAAAGTCCCCCTCACACTGGTTCCAGCAAATCAGTTACTCAAACTCATTCGATAGTGGCTACAGAGGACCTGTTTATATCTCCCCAAATAGGTGCTTTATGGTGTGTAGTTGCAGCCCATCTTGCCGCTGCCCCATAACTCTTCACCGTCTGCACATCCCAAACCCCAGGGGTGAGTCCTTTGATCAAAACGGCATTTTTAAACAGTGCTCCTCCAACCTGCACTTTCAACAGGGGCGGAGATATCATTGTGTGGTTTACTTTTCATCTGATTTGCAAACAGTACACCTGGTTAAAGTCAAACAATCTAAAAGTATTTACCGGGATCCCCGAGCCTCTCTCCCACCTAAGACCCCATCACACTCTACAGAGGCAGCCACCACCAGTGATTCGTGTGGCTCTTCCAGAAGTGGTCTGTGCCCACACACACAGCCTCGCTTGTACGCTCCGTGCCTCTGGAGCTGTGGTTCTCAACCAGGGACGTTTTGGGGTTTGTTTTTGTTTTTGCTTTTTTCAGTTACAGTTGACATTCAGTATTATTTTATATTAGTTTTAGGAGTACAGCAGAGTGGTTAGACATTTATTTATATGATTTATGCAGTGATCCCCCCGATTAGTCTAGCACCCTCCTGGCTAGACTTATTGGAACATTATTGACTATATTCTCTATACTGTGCTGTACATCCCCGTGACTCTTCCAAAAACACGAATTCAAAAACATATACCCCGCCCTATGTTCATGGCAGCATTATTCACACTAGCCAAGATATGGAAGCAACCTAAATGTCCATCCATAGAAGATTGGATAAAGACATTGTGGTACATATACACAATGGAATATTACCTGGCCATAAAAAGAATGAAATCGTACCATGTGTGACGACATGGATGGACCTAGAGGGTATTATGCTAAGTGAAATAAGTCAGACTGAGAAAGACAAATACCATACGATCTCACTTACATGTGGAATCTAAAGAACAGAATAAACAAAGAAAACAGAAACAGACTCTTAGATGCAGAGAACAAACTGATGGTTGCCAAATGGGAGTGGGGTTGGGGAGCCGGGTAAGAAAGATGAGGGGTCAGGAAGTACAAATTGGTAGTCGGCCAGGTTTTTTGTTTTGTGTTTTTGCGCCCGTCTTCCCCAGGGAACACGTGGCCATCTCTGGAGGCATTTTTTGTTGTCACAACTTGAGAATGGCAGGGCTGGCTACTGGAGTCTAGTGGGTAGAGGTTATGGAAGCTGCTAAATATTCTGTAAGGCACAGGACAGCCCACAACACAATCATTTAGCCTAAGATGTCAATAGTGCTGAAATTGAGAAATCCTCATCTAAAACAATCATTTCCTGACTTGCTTTTAGCGCTTAGCTTACGCTAATATTGTTCAGTGTTTCACCAGCTTCCTGGTGTTCTATTATATGGATATGCCTTAATGCATTTAATAGTCTATTATCGATAAACATTTAAGTTGTTTACAGTATGGGGCAGTTGTAAGCAAGGCAGCAGCGGGGGAAAGCTGGCCTCAATATGTCTTTGCACACAGATTAATGAATCTGTAAGATATATTCACAGAGGCTCAGTCGCTGAGCCAAAGGGAAAGCGCTTTTTCCTCACTTTGACAGGTATTCCCCAATTGCTCTTTCAAGAAGCGGCACTGGTTTACGCACCCTCATCAGTGAAGGAGGTGCCTATTTCCTCACACTTGCCCCCAGAATGGGTTTTATCAAACATTTTAATCTTCGTCCATTTGATAGATACATAATTGGATCTCATGGCTTTTTATAGAATAGCATCCCGTTAGTCACGAGCATGGTAGGATGTCTTGCATGTGCCTCAGTTACCTGAAGTTCCTGGAAATGGTCCCTTATTGCTGCGAGAGCTGGAGTTGCACCCTTTCAGGAGGCTTTATTTTCACACCTCTTTCCCCAGCTGCGGAGCCTGGCTGATGGACTGGCAGGGCCCTCAGAACGTGCGGGGAGGGTGTCAACATGCCACGTGGCCACAAGCTCCTCAGAAGCGTGCCTATTAGAGCAGGCGGGGAGGCCCAGGTCAGCCCACCCACTCCCTGATGTGTCTGCAGCCGCGCCACCCTTATCTCTGTGACCAGTGGTAGTTTTCCGAGACAGTCCAAGGGAGATGAAAATTGCAGAAAACTGGAAGCTGGACTGTGGCTGTGAATAAGCAGATTAATTTGTCTTAGGCTGATGTAAAAACTACATTTCTGTTTCTAGGAGGGGAGCTGAGAGAATATTCCTTATTCTGTAAATGCTGAGGTCTTTATATCAAGAAGGCAGAAAACCCACAGGGAAAGTAAATAAGAAGAAAGCTTTAATGCCACCTCCATCCTCCCAGGTGGCGGGAAGGGGGTACAGCATCTCACCACCCAGCAAAGGCACTATGTGCTCCAGTGGTGAGGGTCCCCGAGACAGGGCGAGAGTCCCCGAGCGCTGACCGTGCTTTGCAGCCATAGCCAGGGAATGAAAAGCTCTTCTTCCAGAATGAACGACACTTGTAGCCCCTGGGCAGTGAGCATGTGCTGTCACTCAGGCTGCGCAGGGACAAAAAGCTCTGGACTGGCTCTTGTGTGGGGCCGGCTGAGTCTAGAGAGCAACCAGGGACTCGGGGTTGTGGGGAGAAGGGGGAGCTGCCCAGGTGCCGGTCACCCATCAGTCCATTTGCGTCATGTTGCCAAGTACCAACCATTCATTTATATTTTAAATACCACATTTGTCCTTTTAAAATGGATTTTTATTTAAATTGCTTGCATAACTATATTATATTAGTTTCAGGTGTGCACCATAGTTATTCAACATTTATGTACCTAAAGAAGGGAACACCATGATAAGTCCAGCAACCATCTGGCACCGTACCACGCTGTCACGATATTACTGACTGTATCCCCCATGGTGTCCGTTACATCCCCAAGACTTATTTGTTTTATACCTGGAAATCTGAACCTCTTATTCCCCTTCGCCTTTCCCCCCCCTTTTTAATTTTTCAATTACTGTTGACATTCAGTACTATTTTATGTTAATTTCAGGTGCACAGCATAGTGGTTAAACATTTATATAATTTAAGAAGTGATCCCCCTGACTAGCCTAGTACCCACCTGGCACTAGACATAATTATTACCACGTTATTAAGTATATTCCCTCTGTTTTACTTTACATCCCCATGACTATTCTGTGACTACCAATTTGACAGGTGGGGGTACTCCCCCCTGTGCTAACGAGGACAACTCGTAACTACCAATTTGTACTTCTTAATCCCTTCACCTTTTTCACCCTGCCCCCCATCCCCTCCCATCACCCCGGTGAATCTAGTACCCATCTGACACCATACATGGTTACTACAATATTATTGACTGTATCCCTTATGCTATACCCTACATCCCCATGGCTACTGTGTAACAACCAATTTGTACTTCTTAATTCCTTCCCTTTTTCACTTACCCCCAAACCCCCTCCCATCTGGCAAACATCAAAATGTTTTCTGTATCTGTAAGTTTGTTTCTGTTTTGTTTGTTTGTTTATTTCTTCAGATTCCACATATAAGTGAGATCTCATTGCATCTGTCTTTCTCCGTCTGACACACTCCACTCAGCATAATACCCTCCAGGTCCATCCATACCGCTGCAGATGGGAAGAGCTCATTCCCTTCCCTGGCTGAGCAATATTCCATATGTATCACCTCCTCTTTATCCATTCTTCCATCATCAGACACCCAGGCTGCCTCCACACCTTGGCCATCGTAAACAATGCTGCAATGAACAGATGGATGCACACGTCCCCTCAGATGTTGCAAGAATGGGAGAAGGCGTTTGGTAGGCATTGTGTTGAATCTGTAGATAAGTTTGGAGGGTATTTCCATCTTAATTGACAACATTAAGTCTTCTGATCCATGAATACAAGATATCTTTCAATTTACTTAGGTTTTCTTTAGTTGTTTGCAATGATGTTTTTGTCTTTTTCAGTGTACAAGTCAGACACTTCTTTCATTAATTTTCCTGAGTATTTTTATTATTTGATGCTATTGTTAATGGAATTGTTTTGTAATTTGCTTTTTAGAGTGTTCATTGCCAGTGTGTAGAAATACAGCTCGTTTTTGTATATTGATATTGTATCCTATTACCTTGCTGAAATTATTTATTTTTTATGCCTTTGGATTTGGGATTTTCAGTATACAAGATCATGTCATCTGCAAATAGATACCTGGATGCCAGTTTTTTTCTTTCCAATCTGGATGACTTTTTTTTTCCTTCCCTAATTGCCCTGGCTGGAAACTCTAGCACAGTGTTGAATAAAAGTGGCAAAAGTGGACATCCTTATGTGGTTCCTGATCTTAGAGGGATGTCTTCTTCCTGATCTTAGTCCTTTATCATTAAGCATGATATTAGCGGTGGATTTTTCATAGATATTCTTTACCAAGTTGGTTGAGGAAGTTTCTAGTCCTAATTTATTGAGTATTTTTATCAGGAGAGATTATTGGATTTTTATCAAATGCCTTTTCTACATCTATTAAAATGATTGTGTGATTTTTTTGGTCCTTAATTCTATTAGCATGACATATTACATTGATGGTTTTCATAGATTCAGCCAACCTTAGATTCCTGGAATAAATCCCACTTGGTCATGGTGTATAAACCTGTTTGTATTTTGCTAGATATGTTATTTTAATATTTTGTTGAAGGTTTTTATGACTGTATTTACAAGGGATTTGGCTTATACTAATAGTTTCCTTTTCTTGTGATAGCTTTGTCTGGATTTGGTATCAGGGTAATCTGTGTCTTTCTAGGAAGCTGTGCGTTTTATCTAGATTTTCTATTTTGTCGGCAAACACTTGTTCATAATATTCTCTTACAGTTTTTTTGTTTTTCTATGACATTGGTAGAATGACCCCACTTTCATTCTTGACTTTAGTTACTTTGAGTCTTCTCTCTTTTTTTCTTGGTGAGTCTAGCTAAAGGTTTATCAATTTCGTTTATATTTTCAAAGAACCAAAGTTTGGTTTTACTGATTTTTTTTCTATTCTACATATCATTAATTTCTTCTATACTTCTTATCATTTCCTTCCTTCTATTTGCTTTGAGTTCAGTTTGCTCTTTTTCTAGTGCGTTGATGTAGAAAGCTAAATTACACGTATTGGCTTGAGAGCTTACTGATTCTCTCACCACACCCAGTTCATTGCTGTTTGTTGGTTTTGTTGTTGCTGCTGCTGCTCCTTTATTTAAAATCGGTATTTCTTGTTATGTGTGGACATTGATGTTTCTGCTTGCTTAGCTTAGTGGTCAGCCAATGACCGAACAGAGATCTCCTTTAAATTCTTGGAACCAGTAGGTCACCCAGCCTTGTGTATGTTGGGGCAGCCCTTCTATGCTCAAGCAGGCAGTTTACAACTCTTCTTAGCCTTCACCTTTTACTTATGCACTGTCTCAAAGTCAGCCTGCAGTGAGAACTTGGGGTCTTCCTTGGGCATACACACAGTTTTGTGTATGTGTGTAGCCTTCTAAATTCTCAGGAATATATCAGAGATTTTCAAAACCCTCAGCGGACATCTCATTTTTCACCATTTCCTTTTAAATTTTTTTGGTCAGCTTTTTGTTTGCTCATGTTTTGATTGCCGTCTCAGGCAGCTGCTATGTTTAACAATTGTCGCTGATTGTTTTTGACAAATGCCTCCAGGGCAAAGGTTGTTCATCACAGAGAAGGCCCTTGGTCAGGTCAAGTAAATACAAGCTTTGTTAGTGGGTGTTTGCAGGGAGCCGTCAGACAGGACCATTGTCTGAGGATGGATGGTGCTGCAGGAGGGCTCCAGTCTTGTTCTTTCCCTTCCAGTGGATGTTAGGCTGCTGGTTTTCACTATGGCTTCAGGCTATTGGTTTTCAAGGCTGTCAAGGAACTGAGAAGGGGGGTTGAATGGGGCAAGTTAAAATGCCACAAAGCTCTCTGTTCTCACCAACATTTAACTGTTTTATCTTAAATAAATGCTTCCTGGATTGTTGTAAGCCTTCAGCTAATATCCAGAGTTCTGAAAAAGTTGTTTTTTGGCAACTTTTTACACGTGTTGTTTATATGGGAGAACAGGTTTTTGGAGGTTTTTACAATGTCATTCCCACTGATGTCCCTCTGATGGGTGTTAAATCTGAGTCTAAATGCTTTACTTATCAATTTTTTAAAATGTCTCTGTTATTAAACTGAAGGTGCCACAAGGGCAGTAATTCAGTTTTTCTTGTTTATCATTATATCCCTCTGCCAACTATAATGAAATGTAGCAAGTAGTCACTACATATTTGATGAATCAAAGAATGAATGAATGTGTGAAGGAATGAATGTTCCTGATAACCAAGCAAGAGTTAAATCCAACAAAAATTTAAAACTAGTCAGTATTTTACTCAGATTGGCTTTCTTGCTACATTTTCTCTATTCTAAAAAGCTGTAAGTTGTAAGATGCACCATCAGTTCAGAAACTGAGGAGGAAATAAATTAACATTTTTGATGTCTAAATCAATTGTATATGACATACCAATTTGAGAAATGTTTTAAAAATGGGAAAATGTGTGCCTTAAATTTGGAAAGGTGGCAGTATTCCTTATTTTACAGAAAAGGAAACTGAGGTTCAGAGATCTGTAGCATCTTCCCAAGATGGCGTAACCAGCATGCAGCAGGCAGGTGGTAACCTAGGTCTGATTCCAAACATGGTATGCAGGAAGTAGTACAGATACTAGCCAGGCACCCAAACTCATGTGGGGAGGGAGAGAGAGAGACAGAGACAGAGAGAAAGAGAGACAGAGACAGAGACAGAGAGAGAGAGAATGAGAATCAATGAGGATGGACTGGTGCAGGTTTTTTATCATGAAGCAGCATCACTGATCTTACTCCCTTTTTCGCTGACCTCACCTCGTTAGGAAGTTTCAACCAGGGATGTTCACTTGCCATCTTACGAAGTTAGAGATGGGACGAATATAGCAGTAGTTCTCAACCTTGGCTCCCGTGGTGGAATCACTCAATGGGTTCTACCCTACACCCAGTGAATCACAACCGCCCCAGGTGGTTTGTGCAGCCAGAGTTGATAATCGTGAAATTATAGAGATTATTTATTTGAAGAGTCTCCAACTTCAGGTTCATTGGTTTCAGTTGGAGGGCTTGCTTAAAAAATATCCAGGTTCCACGAATAGACCCTTGAACCTACTGTCTCAGAATCTGTGGAGGTGAGGAGAACCATCTGGATTTTAGCCAGTTCCCCAGTTGCCCAACCAAGTTGAGTACAAATGATCTGGCTTGCTGCTTTCATTGCACATAGGGGGAAGCCGTGGCGCAGAGGAAATCGACTTTTCCAAGTCTGTCTCTGTCAAGTTCCAGTTCCTCTCACTCGACACAGTGCTGAACCATAGTAGGCACAGAATAAGTGTTTGCTAATTGAATAACTGGCTTTTACCTTATTGCTTAAGAAAGGCAGTTTAGCATTGTGATTAAATTAACAGGCTCTGGAGCCAGACTTTCTTCCTTCAAATCCCAACTCTCTGCCACAGACTAGCTTTGCCACTTTGGGCAAATTACCTAACACTCTGCCTCTATTTTCTTATCTGTATCATGGGAATTCTAATAGAACCTACTGTGTTGCCCCGAAAATAAGACCTAGCCAGACAATCAGCTCTAATGCGTCTTTTGGAGCAAAAATTAATATAAGACCCAGTCTTATTTTACTATAAGACCGAGTCTTTAATGTAATATAGTATAGTATAGTATAATATAATATAATATAATATAATATAATATAATATATAATATAACATAATACAATACCGGGTTTTATTTTTCTATAAGACCAGGTATAATATATAATATAATATAATATAATATAATATAATATAATATAATATAACATAGGACTGGATCTCATATAATATAATAATTTTTGCTCCAAAAGACGCATAAGAGCTGATTGTCTTATTTTCGGGGAAACAGGGTACCTCATAGGGTTGTAAGTATTCAATGGAGTTACTTCACTCAGTTGACAGAATCAACAAAGAAAAATTAAAAAAGAAAAAAGCTACTAAAAGATTGTTTATCTGAAATGCAAGTTAAATGGGTGTCCTGTGTTCTTATTTCCTAAATCTGGCTACCCTGTCACTTAGAAGAGTGCCCAGAAAGGGCTAATAAATGTTGGCTATCATTGTAAAAACTGTTTATTATTGTGCCCACTCTATTTCAAGCCTTTTCCTCCGAGTAAGAACCCTTCCGTACCTTATTAATTTTGTTTCCAATAATGTTAATGCATGACGGTTCAGAGGGTAGATGAGAGCTTTTCGTTACTAAGCAAACACTCCCTTAAAAAGAAAATAAATTTATGGTAAAAATGAGATCATAGTGGGAACACTTAAAATAGTTAACTGAACAAGATGTTTTAGTGAACCTTCACATTTTTGAGAAGCTCTCATCTCCGTGCAATTAAGATAATTATAAATTATTTTGTGCTTGAAAGAAGGTCCACTCAGTAACACGTTCTTGAGCCAGTTCAGGTCAACAATTGTCACCCCAATAAACTTTAATTAAAAAGAAAAAGAACATAATTAAACCTATATAACCTGAATTCTTGGATCAACTTAACCACTTTCTCAATTAAAAAACACTCTTTTTTTTTTTGAGAAGGCAAAGTATGTTTAAATATTTATGTATATATGTAGGAATAAGATTTTCTGGCATAACAATCAGATCAAACAATTAAATAGAAGTTATTATAAACCACGCAATTGCTTTGTATATGTTAGCTCATTTAATGTCAAAAATACTCTACGAAGTAGGTGCTATTATTACTCCCATTTGACAGATGAGGAAACTGACATACAGAGAGATCAAGAAACTTATCCAGGAGACCACTTCATGTACTGTGTATGCCTGACCACTGTGCTGTACACCTGAAGCTGAAACTGAAGAATATTGAATGTCAACTATATATAGTGATGGGATGTGGAGTACAGCACAGGGAATAGAGTCAATGGAATTGTAACAGCTGTATACGATATGAGAGGGGTAGTGGATTGGGGCAAGGGGTTATCACTTTGTGAGGGGTGTAAATGTCTAACTATTCCATTGTATTGTACACCTGAAATTAATTTTAAAAAAAGAAAAAAGAAACTTAAAAAAAAAAAGAGTATTGGAAAACAAACCCTTATTAATAGAACTTCCTTTTATTCTGTTTTCAAGATAGTATCAGAAAATCAGCATTTGGATCCTGGATCCACTATTAATTAGCTGTGTGTCTTTGGGTTGAGGCATTTTGCATTTCAGGCTCTTCATTTCCTCAGTTTGAAAACGGGGCCACCATGCCTTATGGTCTCAGATTCCTTTCAGGGTCATTGACCCTGCTCTCCATTTCCCACTGAGTTCTGTATTCAGAGCAGAAAAGGCCACCAGCAGGGCAGGCCAGACACCGGGTATTTGCAAATACAAGTTACCTTGGTTGTTACCAGCCCAGGAGTGAATGCAGACAGAACCTGTGGTCATGGAGCCCAAGGCTGAACCTTGGAGGAGGCTGGGAACTTGAAATGTCCTGGCATGTCTCCCCTCGCAGAGGTGCTGACCCAGTTGGTCTGGGAGGGGTCAGCATACGACGTCACCTCCTAGGTGTAGCTAATACAGAGCTGGGGCTGAGAACCCCTGGCCCAGCTGGCACCCATGAGCTCAGTTTGTTCTCTTCTATTCCTCTCCGGTCCTCCAGGATGGACCACATGTCACATTGTTCTAGATCACCGGATCTTCGTGTGCATGTGCTCGGCATGATGCAGTTAGCATAAGAGAGAGCCCCCTCCGCCCCAGGACCAACCCAGAAGCGCCCTCTGCTTCTCTTGGCTCAACGCCGTTTTCAGCTCATCTCACTCTTGGGGGTCACAGGACATAAAGTCTCTGTAGCCTCCCCACCCCGTGACTTACAAATCTCACTGTCCAGGATGCATTCTCCTCCACCCAGCATTTTAGCGCCTTATATTTCTTTGATAACTGTGAATTATACTGAACATACAGAGAAGTACAGGTTCACTGAATAAGCTAGGAGGCCGTCACTGCCCCGCCCCAGAGGAAACGAATGTTAACGCTGGGTTCAGACTTTTCTTCGAGGTCTGCCCCGTCATGCACCCTTAACTGTCTCCCAGACGTTACCATACTCTGAAGTCAGTGAGCACCCGTCTTGTCCTTCATACCCTAGCCTTTCTATAGATGCAAATGTTCATAAACAACGTAGGATGGTGTTTTGTATGTTTTTAAAACTGTCCACCAATGGAGTCACCCTTAACACATGATTCTGCAGCTTGCTTGTTTCATTTGTTTGAGATTTATCTCAATTCAGTTTCTTCATTTTTACAGCTGTCTAATGTCCCATTATGTAAACATCTAACTCTTTAGTTATCCATTCGAGTTCATTTTTTTCTACCAATATAACATTTAGAAGATTTCCAAACATACATATTCCCATAGAAATGATCTTACTGGCTAAATAGTCTTCCCCTCTTCCAGGAAAAGTGTCTGATAAACACCCAAATGTGTACATATTCATTTATACGTTGTGCTTCTATCCCTCTGTCAATCGTATGTTAGATATCCATAAAGCTCTTTCTTAATTTCAAGTAAAAGTAAACATTACTGGAATTTCTAAATATTTTCTTCCTATATCCTGGTGGGATTATTTGCACACATCTTGCTTTGGAGGCCATTGTTCTAACCAAATGCATGTTACATATTTATAACTTAACCTAATGTATTTCCATGATTAGAGAAAATTTTCCAAGATAAGCGAATTCACTTCCGATCCATGCAGCCCATCACTTTCCCACCAGCTAGCTGCAAGGGTCTCGTAAAAGCCTCTGTCAATGCTACGAGTCCACACTGTATTCCGCTAGTCTTCTCATCTATGCACCTTCCCCTCCCATCAAGTTTTGAAACCTGTGTAAGCCAGTCCGGCCCCGGTTCCCGTTGGGCCTCCTCCTGACAGTTATAAGGCATGTTTCCTCCTGTTAGCATGTTTCTGTGGATGGTAGTGATCCTGATCTAGGCTGCGGTTGATGGTAGCAACTCCCGAAGTAACAGTTACAAGTAAGAGCTGACCTGTGCTACCAACATTCTGTGAAACCCCCCCTTTTCCATCCTGCTGTGTCAGAAGCCACCTCTGGCTTCCCAAAGGCTGTGAAAAAGTGGTTGCAAAGTCACCCCCATAATTCCACCTACCAGCGCACTGCTCAGATACGGCTGATTAGAAGTGCCTTTGCAGGTGATCTCAGCCCTATTTGAAGAACTTAATGATTGACGTGGTTGATTAATCACTTGAAGCACCGTGGGGAACTGACAGTCTGTGGGTTTCTGGAGAAAGCTTTTCTGAATTACAGGTGATTGCAGACGTTGGCACTACGGATTTGGATTATAGCTGGGACCTAATGGTCTGGAAGGCCGTGGGACGCTCAGGAATAAGGAAGGGCTCGTTAGCAGGGCCATGTTCTCAGCCCAGATTTTAGGGAAGGAGGCAGACCATCTCAGCTGTGTGTGTGTATCTGTGTGGCTGTGTATGCACACACCTATTTGGGGAGGGAGCTTTGTTTTCTCAGCCCGTTCTGCTAGTTGTTCACCATGTTTTAGGATTGGGAGCCACATCTCTATTCCACGTGATGCAAAATTTGATAGAAGCTGGACAATGAGTCAACAGACTGAAGGTTCAAATTCTGTTTCCCACTTAATTATGCGAACTTGAGCAAATGGCTTACTTTCTCTGCATCTTGGCTACCAGCTCTGAAAAATGGGGAGAAGGGTAATTTTTTCCTCTTACCGTTGTGATGATTAAATAGGGACGTCTGTAAAGTGCCTGGCACAGCATAAGAGCTTAATGTATGGTACCTGTGGGTGGCATCTTTCCTTACTGTTTTATGGATCCAGTTTGCCTGAATTCAGACCTCCGCGTGACTGGGTTTCACAGAGTAATCTCTGCATGTTTTCTGGCATCAGTGAGCACTCACCACGTGGTAGTTTCAAGAAGCGTGATCTCGGAGTGGCTGTTGGTAGTTATCGCTTGGACATTTATTTAGATGTTCACCCTGGTAGTCGGTGTAATTCTTTGAGTTTGAATTTTGTTGATTGGAACTCTTTGCTGTACTGGTGACAGATGATTTTTGAGGTTTCTAAGATCTTTTAGAGAGGAGAGGAATTGTTCACACCCGTTAACTCAGGCTTCTACAACCTAGGTCTTTGCTGTTCCCGGTGTGGCCTGGGGACCAGTGACATTGACAGAATCCGAGCACTCCTAGACCCACTGAACCAGAATCTGTGTGTTAACAAGTTCCTTGGGTGATTTGTATGGACGATAGGTTTGAAATGCGTTTACCTATATATTTGTACTACGTATGAAGACACCTCCACTCTCCTTCGATAGATGCTTGCACGTGCTGACTCTGTCTACAGCAAGCACTGTACGAAGGTGAGGGGACCAAAGACGCGAGTGTCCCCTTCACGTGCTGCCCATTGAATAATCAGCAAGCTCTTTTCAGATGGCATGAAGCCCTTAAACAAAACACTAGATATTTTTGCCACTAGATGAATAACTGATGGCAGTTTTGTGTACACAGTTTTTTCACATGGTCCTTAAATGTCCCATAATGTGCTGGACTCACTGTGCAACAAAATGATCGATATCACACCGTGTGACGAGAACACTGAAGTAGGGGCTGTATGCATTTCAATTCAAGGCAATCGAGAAGACACCCGTGGAGCCTTCGTTTTCAATGAGATCAGACTTTCCTTGGGGGAAATTTCTTGAGCAATGACGTCTCCACTGCTGTCCTCGATATTTTTCAGAGGTTCAAATCCATAGGTCATCCATGAGGTCCAACAAACACACAAACCTGGGAGTTATTCCTGGCACATCACCCTCACCACCACCAGCATTCTTTTGGGAACATAGTTGTCATGTCCCTACGTCCATATCTGTCACCATCCACATTTGCCCCTTTCATTGTTCATTTCCTTGTTCTTCCTCCCCACACGACCCTGACAACCTGCACAAAGGAGCCTGTGCTCCAACCGAAGGAATTAACCAGGTACAGATGCTTCGTTATAATTGTCACTTGCATTATTCCAAAAGTGATTAGGAACCCATTCAGAGAGCACGATTCTTTAGACGTCAAGAATCAAGCCTCTTCCAGAGGTTGATGAGAGAATAAATGAAATGTGAAATAATCTTTCAGAAGCCTCTTATGATTAAATTGTCTATTTGATAAAAATATTCTTTGGTGTTCTTTATGATGGGATGTTGTCTGTTTGCTATTGTCTATACGGTATATTGTCTGTTGACTAAAAATACTAAATGGTGTTAATTATATTTGGGTGAAAAGAATCATCTTGCATATTTATCGAAAGGCACAAAACACCCAAATTCTGCAAGTTGAGTGAATGATGAATGGGGGAATAGCTCTTGTTGCTTGTTCTAAATTGGCTTCTCTTTATTTTCTCAGGGCGTCTCTTGTCTTTATGTGATTCAGTGTCTTCAGCAAAGAGACAGTTGCTTTTCCCTCCTCTTCTGAGCGTGTGAGCACCAGGGACTAGCCTCTCTTTCTCCCCAGATTCTGGCCTGTTTCATATTTTCATTAAGGACCTCGTGGACACAGGTGCTTTGGAGGAAGCCCAAGTCAATTCTAACGGGCAGGGTACATCTGTCAGTGACAGTGGAGATACGGGACACTGGGGTGGAGGTTCTCAAACTCGGAGACCCTCATAGATACGTGTGCTTCAGTTTTGTTTCTAGTGCAGAATTTTAGCCCCACACTTTAGGTTAGGGGTCGTCCACCTTCAGCATGCATCGGAAATCCCATGGAATTTTTGTTACAAGACAAATTACGGAGTCCTCCCACTTAGTTTCCGATCCAGAAGGTCTGGGAGGGCCTGAGAAAGTGCATTTCTAACCGGTTCCTGAGATGCTGAGCTTGCTGGTCTATGGACAGCCCGGTGAGTCCTTCTGCCCCAGGAATCCTGAACCGGAATATTCTGAGATGTGAGGATGCACGTGTCTCTCACGCGTGCCGTGGAACTGTGCGCTCGAAGTGCAAGGCCACCAGTGCCGTGCGTGCTGATTGTGAAGCCAGCACTGCACTCAGCTCAGCGGGCGCCGCGATGGGCCCCAGCTGCCTCTCGCGTCCTGTCCCCCAGGAGCCCCCCCAGCCACTCAGAGCGCCCCCAGTTCTAAGCTGTTCTGTACTTCCACGTCTTTGCACGTGGTTTTCCGTGTGTCCAGAACACTCTTTCCCACGTCTCTGTTTCATCCTTTGAAACTCAGTTCAGATGCCAGAGTCCTCAGCTGCACCTAAGGAGACTCAGTCCGTCAAGAAGAATCTTTCCCTCAAGGGAATTACAGACTGGAGGGGGCGTCCTGAAATAACTCCAAACTGTGATCCCAAGTCCCATCTTGCTGGGCTGGCCACCTATTTCAGTGTTGGCTGATCACCGCACACGGAAATAGCCTGGTTTCTCGCCTCGTAGGCTGTGGACCTGGGGGGGCAGGGGGCGCCCATCTACGTTGTTGCATCCGTGTGCCCAGCTGCTGCAGAGCGTTGGCCGCACGACTGAGTGCTTCCTAAACGTTTTCTGAGTTCAGCACAGCATAGCTCTCCTTCCCAAAGGGAGAACGATCTTATGCTCACACAAGTGCAGCAGATGTGGAACACTGAATTATGTTATTAGCTGGTATCAGAATCCCTGTTGGATGTGGGGACTGTTTTCGCTGCGAGGAATCCCTTCCAGCCACGTGGGGCTGGAAGAAAAGCTTGGAGTACCTGGACTTTGGGAAACAAAAAATAAGGCGGTGAAAGCCAAGGCTGTGGTTCCGTGCGAGAAGATGAAAGGAAGGTGGCATTGCTCCTGGAGTGGAGAGAAGCGAAGGAATCTGGAAGAAAGGGAGAGAGACTGGGGACAGTGAAAGCGGTTGAGAAAGGGAAGAAACCGCAGGTCAGTGACGGCTGAAGCTTTTTGCGTCACTTTGATCGGGACCTCTTCTGTGTCTGCCCTGGTGTACCCCATAGTTTTCAGTAAAATTCCCCATCTCAAATGCCTTCTATGAGCACTGTTGCTAGTGTTTGCTTTGGGGAAATAAAGGAAGAGGCTGAGTGTGTGTCTGGGTCGGCGCAATGGAGACTCGAGCCAGGATTCATGGGAAAATGGCAAGACGATCTGTGAGGTGAAGGAATTCAGTTGAATCCAGATGCCTGTCAGTCAGGAAATACCCACTGAGCGTGACTATGTGCTGGACACTCTTCTAGAACTGGGGACAAGACGTGAGCAAAATGGAAGCGTCCTTGGTCCCGTGGGCTTTATGTGCTAGTGGGGGAGACATTTCATATAAGCGGCGTGCTGCGTACTAAGAAGGACGATACAGGAGTGCAAGCTGACGGTGTGATGAGGGCGCTTGGTGGCTGGGAAAGCCTCTTTGAGGAGAAGACGGTGAAGCGGAGACCTGAATGAATTGAGAAGGGGTGTTGTTGGTAAGAGATCACCAGGCGGAGGGAATGAGCGAGAAAGCCCAGACATGGACGGACAATGCTTGGCCCAGTTGAGAGCAGCACGGATGCCAGCACATCTGGAGCAAGAGTGAGCTCAGGGGAGGGTGGAAGGAGAGGAAGCTGGGCCAGGCAGCAGGCCCACATGGGTTGTTGAAGGGCAGGGAATCTGGATTTTGCCCTGAGTGGGGTGGGATGTGGGGTGGGGAGCCGTTGCAGCGTTTGGAGCAGAGCAGTGACAGGATCCGGTTTGCCTTCGTAAAGGCTTTTTCTGGCTGTTGTGTGGAAAATAGACTTGAAGTGGCACGGATGGAAGGAAGGAGACCAACCGACCTTAAAATTTCATGCAAATCTGGAGGAAGGCTTTGAACTTCCCCTGGCCGTGGAATTGAGGTCCATGTCTGTCTCTTGTAGGTTGCCTGTAGTTGGGAGACTCCTCTGGATTGAGTACTACTGTTACGTCTATTATTTACTATTATTGCTATTACTAATTAGTATTAGCACTGCTACTATTACCACTGCCATTGCTGCTGCTACTACTGGAGAGGAATAAACACTCTGTGTAGCAGAAACAGTGAAGAATGGCTTTGCATAGAGAAATGATCTCATCCACTTCTCTCAACAAACTGTGGGATAGGAGCTATTTTTAATCCATATTTTACAGATGAGTGAGGAAACGCACGGTGGGACATGATCAGCGAGTCCCCCAAGGTTACGTAGCTATGAAGCGATGGCAGTGGGGCTTGGCCTCACGCCTTTCTGACTCCTAAGCCCCAAATTCTTTACCTGTGTTAGGTAATGACAACAGTGAACAGTTAAGTGTTAATGCAAACACTGCATATGGGTAGAATAACCAGTTAAGGGAAGGCTCACTCATTCCGTGAATCAGCGTGACACCACTGTACGAAGCAGGAGACATCGGCCTGAGTGAGGGCCGACGGGAAGGCACCCTGTGAGAGGGTGACGGTGGAGGTGACGGAGTGGGAAGGCACAGGTGGGGGCGTGACGCCTTGGGAGACCGGCAGCTGGCACAGCCCAGGGCTTGAGCACATGAGCTTTGCAGTCAGGACCGGGGTCAACAGCCCAGGTCCTCATTGCCTCACTCCAACAACCTTGGGCAAGTCCCTTACCTCTCTGGGTCTTGATTTTGTCATATGTAATGGGGATGAAAATAATAACCAGACCTGTTTGGGCAACGTAAAGGAGATAAAGCATGTGAAACTCGTAAGATGCTGAGCACGTAGCGAACACTCCACAAAGGTTCGCCATTATTAATTCAGAGAAGTGGATAAAATTGAGAAGCATTTAGGGTGTTGTGATTGATCAGAGGATGAGAAGAGGATTACCCCCGGGTTTCTGGGTTAAGCAACTGAGGGGACAGTGGTGCCATTGATTGAAAAGAATGACCTTGATAGAGAAGCGTCTTTTTCAAGGTAACATATAATTGTTAGCTCTAGAGAGAGGGTGGTCCTATTGCCCTAAGAATAAAGAGAAAGATGCAGAGACAGAGAAAGAGAGAGAAGAAGGAGGAGGAGGAGGAGGAGGAGGAGGAGGAGGAGGAGGAGGAGGAGGAAGGAGGAGGAGGAGGAGGAGGAGGAGGAGGAGGAGGAGGAGGAAGAGGAAGAGGAAGAGGAAGAGGAAGAGGAAGAAGAAGAAGAAGAAGAAGAAGAAGAAGAAGAAGAAGAAGAAGAAGGTGGGCTTTCTTAGTCTTTAAGGGATGAATTGAATCGTCCATGAGTGTGAGAAATGAAAGAAGAAGCATGAGTGTTAGAAAAGAGGAGCAATATTTAACTTAGCTGGGCTGTTAGTTTGAATCTCCCCCAAACAGAACCTGAGACAAAGACCTGGGTGCAGGTATTTTATTTGAGAGGTTATCTCTAAAAGTAGGACTGAAGGAGTAGGGCAAGTGAGATGAGAAAGGAAGGAAACCTGATAAAGGCACGACTGAGCTGATCACTGCTGTGGGAAGAAAGCATCCCGCTGGGGACCCTCTGAGGAACTGTGTAGAATGCAGAGGGCTCCCTCTGATGACTGGGAAGGTGCAGCCTTTGTCCACTGCCTCCCATGCACCATTGGAGGACGGTTGCCATGTTGGCATTAACTGCTCTCTGTTCCTAGGCTCTGACTACGTGTGGCCTGAGTGAGCTGCCGCTATTTTGAAAAACAGCCCTGGGACAAAGTGGAGAGACACCATGGGGATGTGAGGTGGGACGCTGGCTGTGGCCATTCAGCTGCAGCTAAAGTTAGAGGCGGGCCAAGGGAAAGTGACACTGGGCACCCATAGCTTCTGCTAGAAAAATAAGTAGGTAATGAACTTCAGATCTTACAAAAATCTTGAAATGTGTAGTTCCTCTTAGAACTTCATTTAATATCTGAAGACCCAAGGCTCAGAAAGTGAAAGTAAATTGGAGTTTAAATCCATATCGGATGCAATCCAAAACTTAGACACTGTACCACCCGCCACACTGCCAGTCTCCCGCAAAGAATTCTACTAAAATGAAAATGGCAGCAGCGTTAATGGGCCAGTTCTCCCCAGTACGAATTATTGGAATTTTGCTGAGTTTTGTTGTTGTTGTTGTCCAGACCAGGACTTAAAATGAGCCATTTCTTAAGAGAGCAGATATATAGAATCTAAAGAGGGAAACGAAAGCCACAGAAAATCCAAAATGGGGTATTCTCCAGTTGAAGTCCACTGGATGGGAATCACATTTCTCGGCACAATCAAGGAATTCTTTACCTCCAGGAAGATGTAGCTATAAAAGTTCTAGGCTTCTAGCCTTGAAGGAGGAATTCTAAAAATTCCATCTGTAGTCTGCCTAGATCAGTGTTGTGCCTGGTGAATTGAGGTATTTTTGTTTTCCTCATTCTGATGGGTCCGTCTAACAGTATTTGGTCCTAAAACATCTTGTCGTCTAGGCCTATCAACCATACCATCTTTGTAGGGATGTGTATAAAACAGCAGAGAGCATTTGTTACAGCTGCTCTTGACGTCTGGGACTCATAGCCCTCAGCTGTCTGACGGACGTCCAGCAAGTGGGGGGCAGGGTTCCAGTCCTTCTCTAACCTGGCACCCTTCACTCGCTGGTTGTGAGAGTTCTGAAATGAGAATAAAGTTCTCTCCTGCTGGATGGAAAGGAAAGAGGAGAGAGAAATTTATTGAGCATTTACTTAGGTCAGCGACACTGATACAGGTTTTTTCCTTCGATTCCCACACATTGGTAACAAATCCAAGAAAATTAGGGTTCCCAAACTCACGCCCAAAGCCAAGATTTGAATTGAGGTGGCCGACTTCAAACCCGGACGGTGCATATAGCGTCTCCTGCTGCCACTGGTCCTCCTGCCCCCAGGCACATGTCACCAGGCATCAGACCTTGGGTTCCACTGGGTCTCCTCGTGTCAGGGTCCCAGCTGAGGAGACAGTCGTAAGAGCCGACTGAGGTCCTCCCCACTGACCACACTTCGCTGGCAGAGGACGACTGCCCTTCTTCAGTCTAGATGCCCATCACAGAGGCTCCCCCAATCCTGCCCAGGGCAGTCTGCAAGGTCATCTCAGGACAGGGGCCCCTGCGTTCCCACCGGGATCCCCCTAGTTCAGTGATGAGTGCTGCCTGCAGCTGTCCTCCTGTCACCCAACAGCAACCCCTGAAAACTTGTTACTGCGTTTATCTTCTGTCTTTCCTCACTCCCGAAATTGTGCTGTTGACTGAACTTGATGTGATCCTACTGCTGCTGCATTTCAGATGTCGCCTTTTTCGTGTTCCGTCACGACAGACGCACTACACACATTCCTTTATCATGATAAACTCCCCGTTGGTTAATTGTGATTTCTGCCCCAGATACATGAAATCAAAGAAATCAGACTGTGCATTCCCTTCTCCCACTCTGTGAATGCTTTTATAAAGGGAACATAGAAGTGGGCATTGCTACTCAGCAGGCCAGGCCGCGGGTTTGGGTTGGGGAAGAATTGCTTACATGTTAGAACCTAGAGGAAATCTTCAGCCGTCACTTCCCTCCTCCGTGTTCACCACTGATACTTATCTGTCCTGCCTCCAGTGATGTCAGCAAAACCATTTCATTTGGGCAGTAGCCAGAAGGACCACGGCTCATTCGTCACCTGTTGTCACCCTTCCACCCCTTCTTCCAGCAGTGAATTTAGAGAAAGTCTTCCCGGGTACCAGTGTTGGCTCTGGTCCTACAGTTCCCGTGTTTGATCTCATGTTTCTTGCCTGGAGCTTGTATTTCAGACTAAATTATTTACCGGTGTTAGCAACCAAGTCTTGTGTTATTCAAAATCTGAACCTGAAATATCGGAGCAGTCAGGCCTTACCAGCTGACATAGTGTATGCTTTGCAGATATAGAGAGAGATCAAAGGATGAATCATAATTATTCCAGCACATCGATTTTTCCCAGTGAAAGAGGAGAGACACGGTTTTCTCTGGTGCTGGCTGAGAAATCCAGGGAATAAACAGCAACTTCAGTAAGTGTCAGCTTCTCCTCCCAGACCCATCTCAGCTGGGAAGGAGGAGGGCAGGGCTTGGGGGGTTGGCAGTCAGACCTGGGGCTGACTTTCACCCCATCCTGGCTTCCTTTGCACTTCCAATCTCCTTTGCACACCAGCAGTGCTTGGTTCGTTCTTCTGCTCATCATGCTGTGTGGTACTTGTTTTCTCTCCTTTCTTGCCTCTGCTGGCCACAAGCCTCTGAGCTCCTGAAGAGCAGGAAACCAAGTTCTACAGAAAACTGTGTTAATAATGAAGCAGCTACCATTTGCTTTCTCGGTAGTTTTAACATTGTCTGGCTAGAAGCCTCTTTTGTCCACCTCCTGGGCAGCCTCCCCTCTGGGATGGAGATAAGTAAGTGGCTAAGAGACTGGGTTTTGGAATGATGTAGATCTGGGTTTGAGACCTGGCTCTGTCGCTTTTTGCTGTGTGACCTTGAAAAAGTTACTTAATCTCTCTGATTCCCAGTTACCTCCTCGGTAATGGGGATTGTTGTGGACGTTGGCTGGGACAATGCGTACAGAAGAATTGACTCCTATAAAGACTTCAGCATAGTGCCTGCTCATCAGGGCTCAATCAATGGCAGTCGTTATTTCTGTTGGAAGCTCTGCAGGCCTGTTAGAGGTCCATGAAGTAGTGTTGGTGGGAGGTACTGTGATCGCCATGGTCCCTGGAAAGCTGATTCTGTGTAAGACTAGGTCCTCTTCACTCTGACTTCACCAAAGCCTCTTAGAGAATAAAGAGGGATTCTCTGGACTAAGGAGCAACATCTTAAAACCAGCCATGCAGCAAACCATCGAGGCTGGTACTGCAGTGTCCACACTTTCCCTTCTCTCTCTCTCTCTCTCTCTCTCTCTCTCTCTCTCTCTCTCTCTCTCTCTCTCTCTCTCTCTCTGCAAAAATGAGCACGTTAGCTTAGGCTAGCCTTAGAGTGACCTGTGCCTCTGGGCCAATGGCAGAGCTGGAAGGACACACTTCTGCAGGTGCATCTCTGTCTTCGGGGTCCACAGGTACAGACCTGAGGCTCCCAGGACGGCCCTCAGAGGACCGAGCCCCGAGGCTCAGCTCAGGGGACGTACATGCACGGTAACCAGTTTCCAGGCCTCGCAGAGTAAAAGTGACAGACCCCCTAACTTCCGCACTTCTCCTTAGGCCTGTCTGTATATGGGGCCCAGTGCCTGCCTTCCGCCCCAGACAAAGACCGGACCCCTCTATCTGCTCATCTACACAACAGGAACCATCCCTCCGTGAGACTTACTAGCACTGTTCCGTGATTCTTGTGTGTAAGGTGGCCTGTATGTAGAACGACAACATGCAGGTGAGAGATTCCCATAGTTCACGCAGGTCCTGGCCTTGCTCTGTGTGGTTGCACTTGGTGTGGGGTGTGGACAGACTCGGGGAAAGCTTTGTTTGAATCCTAACTGTGCCTCCTGTAAGCCCTGAGCGCCTGAGCAAACCTCTCTTAGCCTCAGTGTCCCCATCAGACAAAATGGAGGTAATGGTCCCCACCTCATGCGATTGTTTTGGGAATTAAGTGAGAAGATGGCACCTGATCTCATGCCAGAAGCACAGCAAACGCTCCAGAGTGTCCATTTTCATTCGGTTTATTTGGTTAAACCAGGAATCAAAAACACATCCCAGATATTCTCTGTTCTCATAGCACCAGGAAGAGAACTAAAAAGGTGTTAAATGCCTTTATTTCCTTGTTCACAAATGAAGCTGGCAGAGTGGGTTGCTCCCTGGTGAGTGAGCCTTTGGTTCTTCTTGAGTCAGTGAGTGAAGGCAGAGGGTAGGAGATGACCAGAAAACCAGAGATCTTGGCGCCATATTTATACAGAGCAAGGTGACTTCATCTCAAACCTAGTGCAAGGGAAGAAAGGTAAGAAACAGGGTGAGATTTACAGCATAATACCATTTATGTAAATTGAAAACATGCACACCTACGCACCATATTTTTTCAAGAGTACAGGTATATTTAAAAAGTGTATAAAAAGTGGAAGGTGACTTGAAGGATGTGTGTTAAGTGCACTCGTGTGGATACCCGTTTAGGAAAACGGGGAAATAAAAATAACCTAAAAGAGGCTCCGACCACCACTGGACGATGGTAACATGCCATGGATGGGAGAGTGTGCCATTTCGGTCTTTGTTCTTGAAGATCGTCATCGCAGACAACAGTACAGCTCAACAGTGATCTCCATGAGTCAATTCTTATTTCACAGAAATTGGCAGCAAGCGCTCCCTTTAATAGAAGAGCTGTGTTCAGTCCACGCTGGCGCTGTGGACTCAGAGACCTCCAGGGATCATGGGGAACCACCACCAAGTCTGGACTAGGCCACAGGAAACCAGATCTTGCCTGAGAGCTTGACCATCACGTGTTCTAAAACACTGTCGGGTTCTTTATCCCATGAAGCTCCCGTGGCATCACAGCTGATCTCAGCTGTCTCCTCATTCGTGATGCTTTTAAATGTACCCAGACCCATAGCTGGGTGAGCCCTAAATGTGCCACAACAGAGACACGCTCAGAAGCTATGAACTGAGCCACTTCCTTGTATAATACGTTCTATGCATTGGGGATATGGCGGCCCTTTGGGGACTCTGTTTTCCCTATCTGTAGAATGGACGGAATGTCTCAGCTCTTATCTGCACAGGAGAGCCAGGAGGGTGGATACCTCCTTTGAGGGCCTTACTGTAGTATAATAACTAAGAGCGTAGGGATTGGGGTCAGGGCTCATGGGCTTGAACTCAGGCTCTGTCATTTCGCCTTTCTGTGCCTTCAGTTGTTCCACCAATAAAAGGTGAGTTATAATAGGATCTGTCCTCGATGCTTACCATCCTGCCTGGCAAATGATAAGGACAAAGTGACTTGCCGTTGTGTTGTCATTGTTGCAACTGTTGTCATTTCTATTGTCATTGTCGCCAACATAATTACCACAGGATCCTGCTTAGAGGCAGATGGATCTGATCTTTAGAAAATAATGTCGAAGTCTGCAACAAATCCAGAATCCTCAGAAGCAAGAAAGGGAACAGAGAAGGAAGAAGGAAAAAAAAACACAGGAAACGAATAATGGGAAAGACATATTTGCAGCACTTGGATACGTTCCTGGTATAGTAATTTCCCCTTTCCTTGTCACTCTCTCCATATATATGTTTTATATAGAGAAACATATATATAATATGTGTTTTATATTTGTTTATCCTATGCTCATATACGTCCTTAGTAGATGAATTATTATACAACCAAGATCTAAGTGATGACCAAATACAGACCTGGTTGGCTAGGTCCCCAGTCCCACCCCTCCCGTCCTTGGTCCCCAGTCCCACCCCTCCCGTCCTTGGTCCCCAATCCCACCCCTCCTGTCCTTGGTCCCCAGTCCCACCCTTCCCGTCCTTGGTCCCCAATCCCACCCCTCCCGTCCTTGGTCCCCAGTCCCACCCCTCCCGTCCTTGGTTAGCCACGAACTCAGCGACTGCTCTGTGACTCGCACTCCATGAGGTTCTTGGGTGATATCGTTAAAAAGTGTACCAATTCCAGGGTTTTCCTGTGAATGGACTAGTGCATACCGCTAATGGAATTGTCAGTTGTCTCTGCCGACTGTAACGTCCTGAAAGCCGTGGCTGTGGTGACCCCTACGGCTGAGGCAGAGAAGGGCACGGTCTCCGATGCCCTGGACTCACTTTATGAGCTGAGTTTTGCTTTTGTACAAAGACAAGGATGATTAATTTCATCCAAGTTATCCTTTCTCTCATTGTTAATATACTGAGTTTCTCCCTGAACACTTTCCTATGGATTAGTATTGATGGTGGGACTTCCTGGTGGGCTCGGCCAATATAGCGAACGCTTCCTAAAATGTGTACTGAGGCTCTTCTCCTATTGATCTAATTAAAGATCGGGATGCCTAATATAATTAGTTCAGTTGGTCTTTCTCGGTATCGTTCTTACACTTTTCAGACATGTAAGCACCACAGCTAAATTGCTCTGTGGTAGTGAATTGCAATCCTGAAGGAAATGGCTTTCAGGGTGCAAATATGTGAATCAACTAGGACTTTATGGGGTTTCTCCTTTTTTAACAACTGATGGCGATTTTCCTTCTAGACTTCCTCCAGCACCATTTTGTGGAACATGCTTTAAGTTCTCCACTTGATTGTGCAGAACGTGGGGTGTGAGAGCTGGTGACAAAATACTTTAGTTCAGATGATGACTAACATTTTATTTCATGGTACCAGAGGGGGAAATGTAAAGGTGTTAAGAAAGCAAAAGGATGTAAGGTCTAGATCACATGTAAAGGGATTGGCTTTGGGAAGATAAGAGGGAGATCAGCAGAGGTGTCGGGAGATTTAGCGATTTGGTGATAGCAAGCCTGGCGGAGTCTGAAATTCTCCATTTCCTCAATTAAGCATGAAGTCAGGTCATCAGGTAAGCAGAGGGCAGATTATTGATAATAACAGCACCAACAACAGTAACAACAGTGGCCAGCATTCATTGGGTGCTTTCCATGTGACAGGTAAAACTTGAATCATCACTGCATTACTGCATATGTGAACTCGTAACCTTCACCACCCCAGTGCAAGGTGGATCTTGGAGAGCAGGAAAGCAAACTCAAGAGGAAAGCGTTAGAAGATGAAAAGCCCATATCCTGGTTTTATTTTCTAATGTTTTCAACAACTCAGGTGTAGCACAGAGAAGGCAGATGGCATACTGCATGTATGGTTGGGTTTTGCTAGGCAAATATGGTGGAAAGAGAAAAGAAATCAAGGATATCGAGTAAGTTGGCATTTGGAAGCAGGTCGTTGCAAGCAGTGGGCCATGAAATCAGAATGAGAATGGGAGTGAAAAGAAGAGGCGGGCTAACGGATGTGGAAGAAGTAAGTGGTGGTGGTGATGCTTAGAGTCATAGTCAAGTCCAAGAATTATCATGCTGGAGCTAGTTGCTTTCGAGCTGGAAGAATAGGAGTTTTCAGGCCCCTAGCAGGAAGCTGGCATCTGTGACGTCTGCAGATGGGGCCATGTTCAGTGATGGTGGGTTCTAAGGTGTGAGCCGTGCTGGTAGCTGAGGTGTAGAGGAGCTGAAACCATAGACATGATCAGATTTATGCCTGGACAGATGAGGAGTGTGGAAGGAGAGAGCCCGGACGCAGGGAGAGACTGGGAAAGAGCCAGTCATCCTGGAGGGAGCCTGTGACAGCTCGGCTGGGATGGGGGCAGTCGGTGCCGGTGAGGAAGCAGTGAGCTGGGGAGGGACTCAGGAGGTGGGGTGGTGGAGGAGCTCGTGGGCTTGACCGATTCGGGGCCCAGGAACAGGGTGAGGCAATGTGATGCCCCCCTTCTAAGTCCTGATCTAGACAACTGGGTGAATGTTGGTTTGGTTCAGTGACGAGAAAAGGACTGAGAAGGAGAGAAAAAGTGAATCCAGAGTAGACGTGCAGAGGAGGAGACGCTTTAAAAGGTTTGAGATAAACGAAAGATTTCTGCAATACACAGACAGGATCCTTAGATGCTTTTTTTAATTTTGTTTTTTTATTTTTCAATTACAGTTGACATATATTAGTTTCAGGTGTACATCACAGTGATTAGACATTTATATAACTTACAAAGTGATACCCCCGATAAGTCTAGTACCCATCTGATACCATACACAGTTATTACGATATTGACTATATTCCCTATGCTGTACTTACGTGTTGTTTTCAGTGTTTCATCCCCTGGAAGGAGGTTACTAATTCACTCAGATAGGGTCTCTGAGAGGAAGGAGTGTTGGAAATGGAGAAATGAATATAAACGTTAGGGAAGGCATTGCAGGGACTGATGCTAAGACCCACCAGGACCAGAGATAACGGAAGTGGTGTTCCCTGGCTGGGC
The DNA here is from genome assembly GCF_004115265.2 of Rhinolophus ferrumequinum. NCBI lineage: Eukaryota > Metazoa > Chordata > Mammalia > Chiroptera > Rhinolophidae > Rhinolophus > Rhinolophus ferrumequinum. Next base: position 12,171,715 of record NW_022680357.1, on the reverse strand, counting down.
TGGGGAGTCCGCGAGCCAAAGCATCCATGAGAGCCGGTCACACCTGCAGACATCCTTCCTGTTTCTCAGAGCTACAGTCATTGCCTCATTTTGAGTCATCCAGGAAGAGGAAAGCGCTCAGGATTTTCTCCATCTCCATCTCCTTACAGCAGCGTGAAGGGTTGTAAGGTAAGAGAGCCCCACTGACAAGATTAAACAAAATGTAAGAATTCAATGGAAGGGTGGTGAGGGCCTTTCATGGAATCAGAAGGAGAGGGGAAGAAAAGCAGGTTTCAGGAAGGATGAGTGAGAGGAGCCGGGAAACTCGCCAGTCTCAGCAGCAGTGGTGTGTGGGAACTCCAGCCACCCCTGGGACTTACCCATTTGCTCTGTAAGTGTTTACTGAGCATCTGGGGGGGCCAGGCACTGTCTCAGACACTGGGGATACAGACGGGAGCAAGCGTAAACGTGATCTCCTCCCAGTGGAGCCTGGAGTCGGCTGGGAAAGATGGCCATTCATCAGGTAATCACACGTGCAGATGTACAACTGCAGCTGTGGCTGGCGTTGGGACGGAAAGGCTCAGGGTGCGATGAAACCCACAGTGGACAGATTTGACCCAGTCAGGGAGCTGAAGGAAGGTGTGCTTGAGAAAGGAACCACGGGAATGACACTAGAAAGATGAGAGTGGAAGGACTGGTGTCCCAGGCAGAGGGAAGAAAGCATGTGCAAAGGCCCTGTGGCACGAGGGCACCTGGTGAGTTCAAGGGTCAGGGAAGGCCCACATGGCTGCTGCACTAAAAGGGTGAGATGGCACCAAATGAGGCTCTGTGGGTCGGTGATGTGTAAGGCCGGACCAAACCGGTCCTTCTTCCAAGAGCAGCAGGGAAGCACTGGTGTGTTTGAAGCAAAAGGAAGGTGATTGCTTTTCAAAAAGATCACTCTGGCTGAATTGCTGTGAAAGGTTTAGAGGAGCTCAGCGTCGAATTCCAGCTCTTCAGAGAGTGAATCTGATTGGCGCAGTGTGGATCGGGGGCCCGCCCCTGGTCCAATCAGGTAACAGGAGGTGGGGTCACATGTCAGGAACCCAGCTACTGTAGGTTCACCAGGGCGAAGTTTTCGGAAAAGACAAACTGGACAGAATCCCCCAAATAACTTCTACATCAATTCCCATGGCACCATCACTTTCCGTAATACGAAAACCCAAAGACTGACACTGTTCTTTAAAGACTCCCAACATCCTTCAGGAAAGATAGCACCTGGGGAGGGAAGAGGGCAGGGGAATTTGGGAAAAATACTTGGGCCATCCATTTGTGTGTCTGTGAGCAGATGTCTGAACCTCCCTCCCTTCCTTCTCTGTCAAATGAGAGAGCGTCACAACAGCCAGTGTCCGAGGCTGGTACACCATGATCTCATTTCCACGTTATTTTCACCCGAAGGGGTAGAAATCATCATCTCCATTTTAGAAAAGTAGAAGTGAAGATTGAGCATATTTTCAACCAGGAATAACTTCAACGTCTATATACTCTTCATCATTTTCCTCCCCAAATGTCATAATCCTCTACGTCAAATGAGTAATTATTATCATTATCATTCTTAACAGAAATAATAGCAGTGTTCAATTAGTAACACAGTTACTACTGATAGCTAAGACGTGTAGTACACTGTGTGCCAGGTACTGTTCTAAACGCTTTCCGTTTATGTAACTCTCCTAACAAGCTATGAGATGAAATAGTGTTATCATCTCCACTTTACAGTTGGGTAACTGAGACACTGAGAAATGGAGTAATTTGACCAGATTATGTAAGTAGCAGAGTCATAATTTGAACCACAGCAAAAGTGTGGTTTCAGAGTCCAGGCAGTTAAATATGCTGTTCATATCCTCTCTCCTACTCTCTCCCTCTCCCTCTCTCACTCTCTCTCTCTCTGTTCACACACACACACCCCGAAGAAGGGAAAAAAACCCAGATTATTATTCATGAATTCTTATCTGCATTCGTTTATAAAATGAAACGGGAACACATACTTTGTGTAACACCTGTGACGTTGCTGCTGTTAGAATCGTCTCTGATTTCCTGATGAGGATACCCAGGCTCCGCGAGACGAATTTCTCCTTCAGGATAACACATTGTAAGTTGGAGGAATCAGGATTCAAACCCAGGTCTGTTTGACCCCAAAGCTCTACCGATACTCACACATGAAAACAGTTTCCATCATCCTCTCTCCACGGATTCTGTCTCAGCTCTCCTTGAATGAACTTTGAGACCCTTGTGAAAAAATAAAGCAAAAGACCAATACGGTAAAAAAGTGTCTGTTAGCCCTTACGTCAATGCCAGCTCCCACCCCTTGGCTCCCACACACCCATACGGGGCTGTGTCCCCATTTTCATAAAAAAGGTCACATGGGCTTGATCTCTAGTATTTTCCACTTTAGTTACAATCTCTGGCATGGAAATGAGCTAACAGTCCCCATAAATTGCAAGAGGAGGTCCCGCAGGTGACAGATGATGCTGTTTTGCTCTCTGCCATCCTGTATTTGTCTCTGTCTCGCTCTGGTTGCACGCCCTCCCTGCAATTCCATGTACCAAGCGGCCATGAATTATACATGTATTTTCTGAAGTTCGATGAAAGTTCTTCCTCCTATTAAATTGCCGGGTTCCCAAATCTAATATAAATCTAATCCAAACACGCTTAGGAAAAATAGCGTGCCATTTATTCTTCTACTATAGAGACTTTTGCTTTATTATGTCCTGTATTCAAAGTGCCGGGAGCTTCTGCTTACTATATAGTCACCTAGGGATTACAGACTAGTCAAATGAGTCTGGACATGGCTCGGGGGGTTTAGCAACTCGGAAAACACCGGCTCAATCATTCCCACCCACCCCCCCGCACACAGCCTGTCCAGGTCCCTGGGATAACAGAAAAGAAGGGACCTGCAGTCAAGAAGCCAAACGTCCCAATAAAATCCCACGGCCGAGGAAGCTGGGGCCACTTCCCAAACCTTTCACTGGCTTTGCTATTGCTTATGGGTGAAGAAACAAACTTTCAGGGAAAGCATCCTGGGTTCTTTATGATTCGCATCTTTCTGTTTGTGCAACTTACGCTGGCCCCAACACACACTCTTTTCTAGCCATTTCAAAGTACAGCAGATCTGTCTGTGGCTTGTTCATAGCGAATAATCCTGTTATCGACTATTTATGAGTGACCTGAGGCCCTTGTATTGATTAGGACTTTTTTTTTAGTTGAAAGTAAATGAACCATAACTCAAACTGACTTAAGCAAGAGGAAGAAATTGTTAGGCTATGCAGTTGGGAAGTTCAGGGACATCAGAAGCTTCAGGTGTGGCTGGATCCAGGGGTTCAAGTGACATCACCAGGCCTGAGCTTCAACCATCCCTTGACTCTACTTTCCTCAGTGCTAGTGTCATTTTAAATAAGCTGTCGCCCTAAGTTGACAAGAAGTCCCCTAGGAGTGCCTGGCTCCTACCCTATCACGTTGAGAAGGCAGACAAAGAAGGATCATGCCTATTTAAAAAATAATAATAATGGAAAAGCTGCAGATATTTACTAAAAGTTTGAGTCAAGATCAAAATCGGAATATTTCACTTGAATATCCCAGTTGAGACTCTATCCAGGAAAATCAGATGATCTGGCAATAACCGGCGTTTAACTGGTAATGGTAACCACAGGCTGGACCCTGAGAGGTGCGCCCTAGAAATAGGAAATACCCTCTCCAGTTAGGACCACCCCTCCCCCACCCTGTTGTCTCCCAAACTCTAGAGCTAGGCATCCGTCGTCATCTATCACCATGCTTCCCTTGTTGCATGGAAGTGTGAGCCTCCATGGAAAAGCAGCCCTGCTTTGATGGTGTGATGTGTGGGAGAGCTGACTGTACTGGGAGAACCAGGGCCCAGGGCGGACAAAGCTATGCAGGCAGAGTGAAAGCAATGGCAAAGATTCACCCACAAATTGAATATTCCACCTCTCTCTCACCCCAAACGGAAACCCCGCCCAGATTGGTCCACAGCTAAATTGACAGGTCTGGGTGATTATCCAAGGGCACGTAGGTAGGAAATGCATCCCGTATCTTTCAAGCCCGTCATCGGCTTGAGATGGAAAGAAAGTGATCTCCAACTATTTTAAGAAAGCAATGCCTAGGTTGCTACATGCTTTCAACAGTCAACAGTGGAGTTTCCTTTCTGGGATCAGAATGATTCACTGGATACTTTTTGCCTGGGACCAGCAAAAAAAAAAAAAAAAAAAAAAAAAAATTCTATCTTTACATCTTTGTATAAATTCTGGTGCACCTAAACCAGGATTCAGGTCCATAATAGGAACCACCAGATGTGCACTTTTTAATCTATCATATTGTTTCCTTGGCTTCCTGCGTGATCCAGGATCTTGACTGGCCGTTTCTTTGGCATAGAGGTCACGGTTGTGAACCCTTTTTAACATCAGGAAGGAAGAGGATTATTCCTCCACTTCCGAGGTAGAGAAAGTTGATTCCGGAAAGGCTGGCTGGCGCATGCCTGAATGCGCCTGGGCAAGTGTGAGCACAGTAACTGCACAACCTTCCTGCCGAACTCCTGGAGAAGGGGAAACCAAGGGACTTGTGATCTGACAAGGCCCCACCCGGGAACCCTCCCCTGCGGTATTTAACTATAATTAGCGAGAACCATCCATATGGCAGCTCTTCTCGGGCCAGATGGGTGGTTGTCAGGCTGCACGTGATCTTTGCCTCACTTCGAAGGAGACGTGAGTAATTCTGAGGATATTAATCCAAGCAGGGCTATATTTGTCTCCATTTCTTGGGTTTATAACACGTCTCTGTCTGTTCTCGAGGCCTCAGGGGTCCAGCGTACAAGCATCAAGATGGCCCCGCCCAGGGCCCACGGGAACAGGATGCCTCCCTCTGTGGTTCCTATTTGCTTGCACAGACCCCTCCTCTACTGGCCTCAGCCACCCTTAGAGGAGCGTCAGAAGGAAGCTTGTGGGATGTCCGAGCCTTAGAGTTTGTCAGATGAGGAGACGGGGGCTCAGAGAGGGTGTGCGGCTGGTCCAAAGCAAATTAAAGAGGGGGCTGAAATGGCATTCACCTGACTTCTCTTTGGTTTTATGTGGGAGTGACATCCCATTTTGCATCTGCTGAGGAAATACATGAAACATTCAATAGTTGCCTTAGTCTTATTGTCAAAACATCAAAAGATTGTGTGGTTGCCCTAGAAGTGGAAGCAGAAAAGCTGTCAGGATTCAAGGTGGTTCTGCAAACAACCTCTGCCATCCATCTCTTGCTTAGTCCGCAAGCTTTCTCCCTAACGTGGCTCTACACCTCATCTCTGAACTCCACTGCCCTCTCTCATCTGACTGGTCCCCTTCCATATCTCAGAGGAAGCCAGTCTGATCGGCTCTACTAAAGCCATCAGCTTCCCTGGTGAGCTCGTAGGTCATTGGCCAGCCAGTGCATGAGCTGTAGATCCCGTATCCAATCAGAAGTGTCCATGGAGAGAGCAGCCTAGCTGAGAAGAGACTGCGGGTTCTTCCTCCAGCGTATCTGCCTTAACTATCACTGGGCCTGATTCACTGTCTACTTACGTAGTCTCCCATGTCTGGCCTCCGCTAGTCCTTCAAACCCAAAGCCTTACTCTTCCTCCCCTCTGTGGCCTTCAGGTTTTGTGGATGGACGACTTGCCCCGATGCCCCACCAAAGAGACCAAATCAGTTAAGGTCTTCTCTCTTTTCCTAAGCTATAGATGGCAAGCATCTTTCAACCCGAAAGCTGACTGTGATTGTGAGATAGAGGTGGAGTTCTTAAGACTCTAAGTGCAAGAACAGGCTCAGTGGGAAGGAGTTCTGTGAGTGATTAGCAATGTCTGCCTGGGCACAGGATGGGGGGTGATGGCCCATCTTCCATCTCCACTCTGACGAGGACACAGATTTGCTCCTAGAATCGTTGCCACATGGTGCTGTTGGTCAGGATGCAGGTGAGGCAAGGGGGAGCACCAAATGCACTCACCTCCACTGCCACGTGACAAATGGCTCAAATGCCTCCTTCCTGGTTCATCCGAAGCTCCACCTTCCTGTGCAAAAACGCAGGTCCTGTGATTCACTCATTATGGCATCAGGAAACAGACCCACTGAACCATCCTTCCTGGGTAGTTGGTGGAATTAGGCAATTAGGCTCTCTCTCCATCTTTTTCAGATGTTGTTAATGAGCCATGCAATTAGGAGAGAAAACTGTGCAAGCAAGTTATGACTCGGAATCTTTAGGACACAACAGCGATTGCCCTGTTAATAATCACTTTCTGAGGGGCACTCACTGCTGTCGGGGCAGCAGTGTGACCGATACAGTGCTCAGGGCTTCTCATTCAACTTTATAACAACCCTGTGAAGTCACTACTTACAGTATTTTCATTTTACAGGAGAGGACCTTGTCTGCATTCACACTGCAGTTAGGTAGCAGAGCTGGCTTTTGCCCTGGGTGACGCCTGTGTCCAAAATCTGGGTTCTTTCCAAACCTGCGTGTTGTTTCTGAGCAAGGGTGTGGGAGACCTGACCTCCAGGGCAGCCCTCCTGAGCTGAATACGCCCTTGTCTTTTGTTTAATCGGCATTTGAGAGGGAGACTGTGTGTGTGTGTGTGTGTGTGTGTGTGTGTTTCTGCAAGCAGCTTGGCTTCCTGCAATAGATTGGATTTAGAAGATTTGGGCTCCAAAGCATCCACCGGGTCACAGAACAGACGCCATGGACGAGGTCTGAATTGGGCCTTAGTCCCAAGCCAGAGAGGAGGTGAGCTCATTTCCAAGTCCTGTTTGTATGTATTCGTTTCCCAGGGCTGCTGTGACAAAGTAGCTCAGGTGAGGTGACTTAGAACCTCAGAAGTTTATTAGCTCAGTGCTGGAGGCCAGAAGTCCAAAATCAAGGTGTCACAGGGCCATGCTCCCTCTGAAAACACAGGAGAGCAACCGCTCCAGGCCTGTCTCGTAGCTTCTGGCCGCTCGGCCGTTCTTTTACTTACAGATGCGTCACTCCGGTCACATGGATATCTCTTCCCTCTGTGTCTTCACATCATCTTTCCTCTACCTGTCTGTTTCTGGGTCCAGATTTCCCCTTTTCATAAGGTCATAAGTCATATCAGGTTGGGGTCCACCCTAATGACCTCATCTGAACTTGATTACCACTGGAATGACCCTGTCTCCAAATATGGTCAAGTTCTGAGGCAGTAGAAGTTAGGACTTCATTGTTTTGGGGGGTTTTTTGTTTGTTTTGGGGGGGATACAATTTGGCCCGTAACTCCTGGGTTCTCTGCATGGAAATCAGAATGTAGGAATTAGCTTTGCACATAGAAAAAATCAAGAGATAAGTGTAAGGTAGCAGGAAAAGTTACCAGAACCAAAGATGGGATTCACGTAGCCTTAGAAACTTGGGTCCCTGGCAGGTAAAACCAAAGTGGAACGTCCTGCTCTAGGAGGGTGAGCAGAGAACATTGGCTGAGCACCTACTATGTTCCCGGCTCCCTGTTAAGCACTTTAAAATTATTACCCTATTTAGCTCAATTAGTAATGGGCAAACTAATATCACGTCAGTTCACTGATCCATCATAATAAACGCAGGAGGTCGGACTGCTCTTGTCTCCATTTTACGGAAGAGGATGTGAGACCCAGAGAAGGGGAGTCCTCCAGCCAGCAGGACTGGGGCTCCAAAGCAGGACCAGTGAGTGCTTCTTCCCACCGTCGGTCATGTGTCCATGGAGACAGGCTGGCTGTGGGCTCCGGCTCAAACTTCGGACAATGGGGTCACTGACCCCCAAGAGGCAGATTCTTCCTCGTAGGGGTGGTAGAAACACTAAAAGGCCAAGAAAGAGGAAACTGAACACAGAGTTCGTGGACTAATGACAAACGTGTATCCCCAATGAGCAGAGAAAAGGGACTGGATTTCTATTCTTGATGTTAAACTTTGACATTAAACTTTGAAACTTGACCTTGGTAAATAACAAAAATTCAACTGGGTAAGTTTAAAGATCAAATTGGCTTTATTCAACGATTCATGAAACAGGCAGTGTCCCATCTAGCAAATAGAACGGAGCTCCGCCCACCTATAGAAAAGGAAATGTTTTTAAAGGTAGTAAAGGGGCAGGAAAAAAGGACATCAGTAGAATGCCTTGTTTCGGACAAGGTCGCCCTCCTGAGGAGAACAAACGGGACGTTGGGTAAATTGTTTCTCTCGTGTTCAGCAGATCCTTCCCCTTTGAAGGTTACATCCCTGGGAAGCGCACCTGCCGTTAGATTACATCTTGAGTCTTGGTTGGCCCACGTCGGGTCTGGCACAGGTGACTCCATTTTGGGCCTGTTGTCTCTCTCTTAACGGCTGACTGCAAAGTCCAAAGATCACCAAACATCAGTTTCCTCAAAACTGGGAACATGAACATGGCTGGGGAAATCACATGGAATAAGTGTGAAAACAGGGAAACCCGATGAAACAGTTGATGTTTTTTAGTTTCTGTGTTCGTAGTTAGAGCAGACACAGCTCAGCGCTAGCCAATACGAACTTTTCTGAGACCCAGGCCTTTGTTTGCCTTTGCAGTCGGTTGGTGCAAAAGTCATTGCGGTTTTTGCAATTAGGTTTAACCTTTTAAACCGCAGTGACTTTTGCATCAATGTAATATCAAGGCTGTGGAGTTTTAACAAGGAATCATAGAGCACAATTATGTCATCTCCCCGGCCCCCACATAATTTCACTGCTAAGGACTGGGCGGTTACCCTAAGGCAAGGTAGTTTATGTACCACGTAATTACATAACGACTTTCCTTCTGTTCGTAACTATTTTAGGGCATCCCTGCTGATCTCCCTTCTCTCCTAAACCTTTTAGGTGAGTGGACTCCTGGGTTATTATCTCTCAAAATTAGACAACTTGTCCCTTCAAATGTATGATGTGGCTCTTGGCTCCAGAGAATCTGAAATTGTTAGAAGATGTCCAGAAGTTCCATTCACCCTGAATGCCATGAAATATACATGACACCAAAATAGGCAGACTTGAAAGCCTCCCTCCCTCCTGGATGTCGGGAGGGCAATGTGACCTCTGTGCATCTCAGTCAAGTGTCTGTCTGGGGGTGACCTTGAGACTTGTCAGGATTCCATCAGGGTGATAACCTTTCACACGTTACCCAAACCAGCTCCCTCTTTTCCAGATTCCCGTGTTATTTTCGCAGTGTGGGGTAAGTAATGTTATTATTTCCATTTTCTAGTTAGGAAACCAAGGATTAGAGAGACTAAATGACTCGTTGGAAATCACACTGTGACAAATAGTGGAGCTGGAATCAGAGTCCAGGTCTTGTCTGGAGAAGAGAAGAGGTCATCCTGGAAAGGAAGTTGGAGATTGTGATTATAAAATTTTGCAAAAAGTTACTGTGATGGAGGAGAGCAGATGAAGCAGCAATGTGGGAAAACTGAAATATATATACTCCTCCTTTAAAGAAAATTTTAATACTCTTTATGGAACTTAAGTCACTTTGTAAACTTTGAAACATAAAAAATGCATTATGTATAATGCAGTTTGCTCATAAAATTATCCTGTTTGGTGTATTTAAAGACATGAGAACATAGGAAGAAGAAGAGCATTTTGGGGAAATAGTTTCTCTTTTTTTTTTTTTTTTTTTGAGAAAAGTTAAAATATTTTAGAGGGAAAAAATCACATTAAAAAGAGGTTTTCTAGTTTTCCACCACCTACTAGCAGCCATTCACCTTTCCCTTTCTGTGTTAACCTTCAGGAACCCTCGAACTGACCCTCTGGGGGTCCCACACCTGCCCAGCAGCCAGTGTCCAGCGTCACTGTCCCCTGCCCCTCTGCATTCCCTCCTTCTCTGGTTGTTAGGTACTTCGTGCCGCTGGCACCCGTGATTTTCCCTGGTCCTTTCTCAAGCCCCAGCCTTTCCGCCAGCTTCCTGTTCAGCGGCTCTTACTTGGTCCAGCTGATCCTTACGAGTAGTTAGTGGCTGTGGTGGTTCCTGGTGGCCGTTGGTCATGGTATGTAGGTGACTTAGGATTCCTGGGATAGGCTGGGTGTGAGGTTCGGAGGTCTGCCTGGGATCTGTGAGGCCTGGGAGCTGGCCCTTTACATCTGGTGCATACAGTCCTACTCTAGGGTTTCCGGTTTGACAAATGGAATATGGGTTTGAAGGTCACTCCTAAGTGCCCAGTCCCACTGGTCCCAGATGAAGCCAGATTTTCAAAAGAGTTTGATCCAAAGACTGAAGATAACCTAGAGATCCACAACAGGGATTGCTTAAATTATGATGTAGCCATAAAATGAGGTACTATACAGCTATTAAAATATCAAGATAGAGCTATGTCTGCCATCTATAGTACTATCTCTAAGGAAGTTTAAACAACAAAGGTACAATACAAAATAATGTGGAAATATGCCTCATTCACATAAAAAAGAGTAGAACTGGGATATATTTGCATATCTGCTTGGTGTCCATAAAACATCTTTATGAGTTTTATAATACCCAAGAAACTATGACAGAAAGATGACCTAGAGGATTAAAGAGCAGGAGAGACTTAATTCTGACTAGACCTCCTTCTGTAGTACTTATTGTTTATCATTTGCATGTATTGCCTTTTGATAGCTGGTTAACCAGATATATAGATATACAAATAGATAAATAAAAATCTAAAGGTAGTTTGATACATTGTATGCATTCAATAAGTACGCCGTAAAGTAATTAAATGAAAAAAAATTGCTGATTGATCAAGTCACCACTGCATAAAGGATAGCGTGAATCTGAAAATATTTGTTTGCCTCTGAGGAAGGAAAGTAAGTGAACTTGCTGCCTCTCTGAAGGTGTCAGCCATTTAGTCATTCCTACAACATCCATTACTGAGAACTTAATATGCTCCAGTACTGACATGGACACGTGTTGCAGAGACGAATAACACACAGCTGATGAGTCTGGATCTCACAGTGAATGAGACAGGCAGACACTTTGATAAATCACTACAATTCAGTGTAATAAATGCTCAACCCAAAGGTACCGGGTTGGGATTATTAGGGGTCTAGAGAAGATATTGAATAATTTCAGAGCTAGAAAGACTCATAAGGATCTTGTAGTTCAATCCCTTGATGAAAAAAATTAAGGAAACAGACGTGACCGAGGTCACACAAGGATAAAGTGGCAGAATGAGGTGTAGGAGCCAAATATAAACTTTCAGTTCAGCTGTGTAACAAACATCCCCAAAGCTCAACAGCGTGCAGCAATAGGCATTTATTTAGCTCAGGTTCTGTGAGATGGCTGAGGGTGAGCCAGGGGTCGGCTGGGGTGGCTCTGCCCTGCTCTGTTTGCCTTTCATCTAGTGGGCTTCCCTGGGTACACTCTTCTCCTGGCATGGCAGCGATGCAAGACAGCAAAGGGAAGCACAGCAGACCTCAGAAAGGATTGTCTCAGAATTGGCACATTGTCACTGCTGCCTCATTCTATTGGCTAAAGAAAATCACATGACTGAACCTGAATTAGAGGAGGGGGAAATTATTTTCCACTCCGTTAGAGGAAGAAAATAAAAGCCATAAGGCAAAAGACATAGATAGAGGGAGGGCTGAAGGATCAAGATCAGCAGTACAGTCTGTCACGTGTATTTTAACTCATGTCTCTTGGTCCCAAGCCCACTACAGAAGGCTGCCTCTTTGGAAAAAAGTTGCCAGTGTGGGGAGTCCAAATACCCTGGAGGGTAGAGGGCACGTGTATCTCCTCTGGTATTGTCAAGGGGGAAAACAGACCCTTACTAGAAAGCTGGCATTTATGACTTGATCTTTTCTCCTCTTCCAAAGCTGTTCCAACCCGCCTAAGATTCTACAGAGGTGTGCAAGAGCTAGAGGGGGTGGTGGCACGGGGTACCTGCTCCAGGCCCAGTTTCAAATTGAGAGGCGGGGGAAGGGAACAGAAGTATATTTAGGGACGCAGAAGAGGCAGTCACTCTCCCCCTTGCATAACTTTCAAAAGTGTAACCTTTTCAGTCATTTGTTCAAAGCTAATATAATACATGGACGTGATGCTGGGAAGAGTATGATGAGAGGTTGCTGGACGCGACACTTGTCAAAATGCCTCCTTGAGGCGCAAAGAAAGGCAAGAGCCAGTGCCTTTTTATAAGCGGCTGACCTGCCAACCAAAAGGTACAGGCTCAGGCCCCGCCCCCTGTCAGGCCCCGCCCCCGCCCCTTCCTCCCTGGTTAAGACCCTCTGGCTGCACCTCCACCGGAGTGGGCAGGGAGAAGGGCTGGTAGGATGCTGGGTGTATTAGGAGAATAACATGGGGTGTTACTATCACAGAGTGGTAACGCCGGGTATTTCCTGGAGGCAAGACTTCTAAAAATTGGTAAACACTACAGCAAGACCTGAAGTATTTGTTATCATACAGTTTAACACCTAAATTGTATATGTTGTTGCTGGGAAGAGGCAAATTTGTCTGGTGGGTGTTGAGGAGGTTGTTTTCAGGATAACGGGGTTGCAAAGACATTCTGAGATGATTCACTGATAATAAGGCACAGAGAGGAGAGAGATGAAAATAATAACAGTAGCTACCCACATGAGAAACTTGCATTACGTCCTGGGTGTTGCTACCACGTCGTTTTCCTCACTACCCCAGTCCAGTGGGGACAGGCACGGGACCTGATATCAACCATTCAGATTCTTTCTGGAACTTGAACTCTTGCGTGAAGTGATGCAAAGACTGGGAACCACGGAGGTTTGTTTCATCCACTGTTGGCACCTGGTGAGACCCCTGCGATGGTTAATTTTATGTGTCAATCTGATGGGACCACCGGGTGTCCAAACACTCAGTCGTGATTCTGGGTGTGTCTGGGAGAGTGTTTCTGGATGCGATTCACATTGGAATGGATAGATGAGTAAAGCAGATGGCCCTCCCCAGTGTGGGCAGGTTTCAGCCAATCCACTGGAGTCCTGAGGCTGAGGGAGAGTTTGATCTCTGTGCCTGGCTGTTTTCATGCTGGGACATTGGTCTTCTGCATTGACCTGGGGCTTACACCATGGGTCTTCTTCATTCTCAGGCCCTCAGATCCAGACGGGAACTACACCGCCAGCTTTCCTGGTCTCCAGTATGCAGACAGCAGATTGTGGGACTTCTCAGCCTCCATAATTCTGTGAGTTGATTCCTTATAATAAATCGATTGATTGATTGATAGATGGATAGATGTAGATGGATAGATGGATGGATGGATGGATGGATGGATAGATGGATGGATGGATGGATGGATGGATGGATGGATGGACATATATAGCCGACCGAGTAGTTCTGTTTCTCTGGAGAACCCTGAGTTATATATGCCCAGATCTTTTGGAGATGCTCAGATACTTTGTTTTGTCTGTTCCCTTCTCTCTTCGAAGCTACTCTATGTTTTTTAAATTAATTCCTTTTTGCTTATGCGAATCAGAACCAGATTCTTTTACTTGTGAGCAAAGCATCATAGCTGATAAGGTTAACACTAGGAGATTGGTAAATACTATTCCTCCTTAAAGGTAAAGACAAACAAATGAAAAAACCAGAAACCCTGCAATGCATAGAGGTGCAATTATGTCGCACAGCTCTGCGTGGCAGAGTCGGGATTTGAACCCACTCTGCCTAATCAAAAGACTTGTGCCCTTTCGCGTTTTTCCTTTGGGGTTGCCGATCAGAAGGCTGGAAACTGGGCGGGGGTCCTGGAAGTGGCTCTTCACCAACCCTTTAGCTACAGAAACTCCCAGAGGAAGCTGACCTGGCTCAGTGTGAGCAAGGAAGGTGCTAAGGGGTCAAAGATTCACAGATCAAAGGGTGTCAGTCCTGATTCAGAGCCAAGTGCCAGATTTGGGGTCTGGCACTAAATGGGGGTTCTGCCTCCTGAGAGACATAAGGGACACAGTGTGTGTGATGGATGCGCTCTGGGTGCAGACTTTATGAAAGGACATGGCCAGCTGGACTCCTGGCCATGAAACTGATGGCATTTCATTTCCAGAAGGGTGTTTGGTACTCATGGAAGGACAGCGAGAGCCAGCATTTTGAAACCCTTACTTCGTGGTAGACACTGTCCTAAATGTTTCCCGTGGAGTATCTCCTTCAGTTGTCACATCAGTATTACCCCATTTAGAAAGAAGGAAACAGAACATTAAGTGACCTCCCTATGGTCTCAGCTGACCTTGAACTTAACTGATACGATCCCAGAGTGCACGCTTGTGAGCAAACATGGCAGGACCGTCCTGGGAGCCTGAGATGGCCCATCTGCCAGGGGACACCTCTCCCGTACCCTGTGTCACAGTGTGGCCCACACACAGACTGGCTGGCAGCTTCTCAGACTTTATTGACCGCGTGGCCTCTCCATGACATGGCAGTTGAACAACTTTTCAGGCCAGGTTTGATGTAAAGGGAGAAGATTGCACAAAGATTGTAGAGCTCCAGAATTACAGTAATGGCTCAGGTTTTTCCCCCACTCCTGCCAGCTTTGCCCGCCCTCGAAACACAGCAGAGGTGAGTAGGTAGAGGGAATCTCCTCTGGAGGGGCAGCTGTTGTTGTTTACTTCTCCTCTGGCCTCAGCGGCTCCATCTCAGCCATGGACGGTCAAAGTAGGCGTTGGCTAGCATCCCTGGCACCCATGCTAAGCTGCATACACCATACAGTCTAGGTTTGGTATGAGACAGGCACTCCCCACTGACCCACCGACAGGCACTGGGGGGGGCTGCAGGTCTCAGGTCAACCTGTGCCCACTTGCGTGGTCCTTCCATGTGTCCCCACTGTAGCATCATGGCCCGTGTCTTTCAGCGCTGGCTAATTTGCGGGTGGAGGTGGCTGAACTCGGTTTTAAGACACTCAGCCTGTTGGAAGCCATTCCCATCCGTAAGAGGAGGAAGAGACTGTACTACTCAGCTGGCAACATGATTATGAGAATTAAAGGCGAGGGTATTTGTAACGCACTAATGTAATTGCTCAGACCTATGCGATACGTAGACATATACAGTATATAGTCACAGTTCTATCGTGTTACTTAGCAAGCCGTTGTGGAGCACCTGTTATCCTTCAGGTGTTGTATCAGGTACTTAAAAAAAAAATCGTATTTAATTGTGGCACACCCCTAAGATATAATTCCTGTCAGTATCCCCATTTCATAGCTCGTCAATTCTAAAAGGTTAAGTGCTTGCTTAAGATCGCTGTAGCTGTTCATTGCTGGAGATTGTTACTGTTGTGAGTGTTACTATTTTTGTCACATGGAGCCCAGCTCTCTAACAAGTCACAGATCCCATCTATGGATTGCACACGTCTTCACGGGAACGCAACCAGAGGTTCTCAGACAGACACTTGAATACACAAGGAAACACATACACTGTACAGTAACTAGTTCCCTGCATGACAGACTCCCCCTGCCCCCTGTACTATGAAAATGTCCTTCTTCTTTGTACCGGTCCCGTCTGTGCGCCACTGATCTAGTGGATTAATGCTAACAACGCTTTTATTGAAATACCTTCCCCAGGGCAGCTGCATCTGAACTGTGGACACCACAGTGTGAAAGCTGCCAGCATCATTTGCTCTTAGGGGAACTTCAGGCCTATGGTAGAAAGAGAAGTGAGAGAATCCTAGGAAAAGGTCATTCATTCGTTCACTCATTTATTTGTGAAGTTAAATGTTCTCGATAACCAGCTGTGTGCCACCCGTGGCCAGGCTCTAGGGCGAAAGCCATGAAAGAGACGTGATCCCTGAGCTCATAGATGTTCAAACATGCTGGTGATACACATGCCCTTACCCGTGCCCTCCCAATGCCACCTCTGGATGAGCAGAGACAGTCACCCTCTGGGGATCGTAGTTCCGTGTAGAATCCTCATTGTGGATTCCCGGAATCCTGGAGTTTGGCTATCCAGTATGGCAGCCACTGGCCACATGGGCCATGTACGTTTGAATTTAAATGCATTACAATTAAATAAAGTTAAAAATTCAGCTACCTCCAACTGGCACATGGTTAGCATCTTGGATGGCACAGATCACAGCAGAGAGTTTCTGAATAGAGCCAGAGCAGGGTATCAAAGAGTGAAGATAGTTTAGAGACGTTCAGATGGCACCCTCCTTGTACAAATGGTGAAACTGGGGCTCAGAGCCGGGTGGCCAGAGAATGAGCCGAGTTAGTCCAGCTATAACAGGAATCTTTCAGTGTCTTGGCCAAAGAGTCCCCCCCCGCCAGCCCTGCCCAGCCAGCTTGTCAGCTTCCCCTCCACAAATCAAGCCTGAGAAGTCGTCGACTTCCGATTGGATGTTGCGGTGCTTGTTGCAGGGGTGTGATGTGGTCTCAGAAGAGGTGACCCTGCTATCTCCCCACGAGCCTGTGCGCATCGATAATTGCAAAACCACCACCACAAGGAAAGCTTCCCTTTATGGGCGGTGAACTCGCCATGCAGTATCTCTTTTGAACTGCCCCCGCCTCACCTCAGTAACCCAGTTTGGTGTCATTATTACAGAGAAGGAAACCAGGGCTCAGAAAGATAAGCAACTGGCCCTGGGTCCCCCAGCCCCAAGCAGAGGAGCCTGGACTGAAACGTGGCCTCTTGCCCTCAGAGCCCTGGGCTGTTTGGCCTCCATTCTAACCTATCATTTCATTTTAAAGCTTCACTGTAACAGGATAAGAAACTATTATAATTGCAGATTTTTCTGTTTCCTGGCCTTGCTTCAAATTCAAATATCAAAACAAGTGGAAAACCAAAGTTTAAACAAGAACCATCCCCACTGGAAAAGCCACCCGGTTCTATTCCTGGCCCGGTTTTTATCCGTTCTGTGCACATCTCTGCATCGCGGTCCCAGAAAACCTTTCCACGGGGCCTGGAAGGGCCCAGAAGGAGCCGTAGCTGAGCCCAGTGCTGAGAGACCAGGCCTCCTGCCGGAAACTCAGGACTGCACCTCCGGGACGGCACATCTCGAACACACACACGCGCACACACACCATACGCACACACACGCACGTGCACTCACACACACTCACACACACCCTACGTACACACTCCCATCCCTACCCCGGAAGTCAGGGAAGGAGAACAAATGACGGGAAGGCTCACTTGAAGTTGGGCTCTTTCCAGCTACAGCCTCAGCTGTGCCATTTCAAATCTGTCAGGCAAGGAGGAGAGTCAGCTTTATTGTTGCGCGATAAAGCGTTGTCATCTCTTATTCATGTCGGGTTTACCTCTTCGTGTCACTTTGACGACTAAAATGTTTGTTTGAGAGTTCTCCCAACAGGTCTCTGAGGGCAACAGAAATGCAGCTGGCTGGGGAGTTTTCTCGCCAAACTGTTGAGTCTGTTTTCCAAGAATGAATATGGTGAAATGAGTCCACAGAGACTGCCTGAGTCCTCACGAGAGCGTAAGGCTGAGGGCATAGACTGGACCTGTATCTTGTAGAGCTTGGGAGGTCAGCCGAGGAATCTGGACTTGATTTAGGAAGTGACAGGGGCAGAAGGGGCTGGTGGAATTTGCACATTCATCTAGAATAGTGGTTCTCAACCAGGGGCAATGTTGCCCTCCCCCCAGAGAACATTTGGAACTGTCTGGAGGCGTTTTGGGTTCTCATAAGAGCGGGGAGTACTTATTGCTGGTGTATAGGAGGAGAGGCCAGGGCGGCTGCTGCACATCCTACAATGTATGTGAAAGCCCCTCTCCACGAGAGAATTGACACAGTATCGATCAGTGGTGCAGATGTTGGAAAGGCTGTTGTGATGTCCAGGTTACAGGTGAGGGACGGAATTACAGTGCAGAGAGGTTAAGTAACTTGCCCAAGGTCGCCCAGCTAGCAGGCAGAGCCAGCCAGGGAGAGAAGGCCGTCAGACCCCAGAGCCCGCACTCTTCACCCAGATTTCCTTTGGGGGAACTCTCGCTGTGCAGGGTACTGAGGAGCCCCCAGTGAGAATACTCTGACATAACCCCCACCAGGCCAGCCAGACTCTGTCCCAGAAGGCTAACTCTCTGATGATAGAAATTCAGAAAAATTAAACAGAAATGGGTGAGACCGAGCCCTTCAAGCAGAAGTTGCAAGACTCCCTGGCATCTAGACTCCTGGTGTTACCTTGGGTCCCACTTTCCTGTCCATCCTACAAGCTGCCTCTCTTCTCACCAACAAACCCTCCTTTTGGCTCATGATGGTCATTATTCGTTTCTGTTGTTTGCATCCAGAGAAATCCGGTACAGAAAAGATCTAGGATGGGGATTCTGGACCTCCTGGGCCCAGCTCACCTCGGAAAGCAGCTAGGGAGTCAGTCTGTGGAGCAGGGAAGGCTGGAAGGTGTGGAGTCAGGCCTGAGGTCCAGCTGAGGGAAGGGAGGGAGGAGTGAAAAGGATCCATTGTCCGGCTTCTGCAGTAAGTACCCGGAACACAGACGACGGGCGGGCTCCGGAAGTGCAGGGGCTGCAGCAGGCTGCCTAGATTTTAACCTTGGCTTGACCTTACGAGCTCTGTAGCTTTGAACAAGTTATTTAACGTCTCTGGACCAGTTTTCTCTTCTTGACCAGGGTATGTATTAATATCTGCTTTGTGGAGTTGATGGGAGGACGAGTTAACAGTGTTTCATCACTGCTGTGTGTGCGTGTCCCACGTTTTACCATCTCTGAACATTGGGATGTGGTTTACAATGGATGGTATATCATAGATGATTGGATAGAGTGATCTTTTTTCTTAGTGGTGCATAAGCTGTAAGTTATTGGTGTCGTCTTCATTCAGTGATTCGGTACGCCTGGACTGTCATAGGGTTTAAATAATTAGGAATTGTTCTATTTATATCACCAGCTCCTAGCACATCGTAAGCACTAGGAAAGTGTGGGCTCAGAGAAGAGTCCTCATGAGTTGTAGCCTAACCTGAGCTGCCTGTGAACACCTGAGCCCAGTAAAGAGCACGGAGAGGTCGCGTTCCAACCTCCCTTCTGGGGAGAGAGATCAACACAAACCCACAAGCACGGTCCCCTCAGGAGGAAGAAATGATGAAACTCCGGTTGCAGTAAACCACTCCGAACAGGTTCACTGTGATTTCAGAGAACTTCCACAATCATGTTTCTTCTTTGTTCCCCAATTTGCATGACAAGACCACTCCCCCTTTGTCCCCCTCAGCTTCCTGGTCCATTAACCAGCCATCCAGAACGTGGGCAGCGACCAGGGACTCAGCAGGGAATAAGCGATTGCCTCACACCCAGGCTTTGCCTGACCAGTGACAAGCCCTTTCCAAATGCCATCGCTCATCTTCCGCGTGGCCACCAGAGTGGGCATTTGCCACTTTCTGGCATTGTCCTTGCCATTGTTCAGACCACAGTGCTTTGTATCAGATGTTATTCACTCTGTCCTACAGATATCATCGTAAGTGGTCATGCAGTTCCTCTGGGCTTTTTTTATTATTATTATTAATTTAATAATTCCCTTACGTAATTCCCTTACGTTACTAATAGACAGCTGATCAGGGAGGGGGGAAATTTAGCATGATTATTAAGAAAGCAAGTGCTGGCACACAACTGCCTGGGTTCCCATCTTTAGTCCTAAATACGTGACGTTCCTCCGTAGGAAAGCTGTATAACTGCTTTCAGCCTCAGTGACCTCGTCCGTAAGATGAGAACAACACAGCCACCAGTACTATGTAGTTAACATGAAATAACTCATTTCATCCTCATAACCATTTGGAGACGGGTGTCCCCGTTTTACAGATGAGGACAGGATGCTTCACGAGGTGACGTGACTTGCCCAGGGGCACAGCTAGACGGTAGCAGACGACTGAGTTTTATCCTAAGCCTGGTAGGACTGCCTCCCCGATGGCAAGAGTGGTGAGATCACACGGGTGACGCGTATAACTCACAGTGACCCTGGGAAGGAGGAATTATTATCACCCTTCTTCTGAAGACAGGAGCTAGGTTCAGAGAGGTTTTCTTCTTGACAGATGACCGTGTACCAGGCACTGTTGCAGGCAGGTGCTGCGCTGGACGTGATTTGCCCCAGGGCTGACTGCTGCCGAGTGGACAGGTCTCCCGGACTCCAGCACTTCCTCTCTCCATTATACCCACTGTTCCAACAGCAGGTTCTGTCTGACAAGGGTACATAGATCATTTCAAGGGGACCACGCAAGGCTGGGTACACTTGTCCCTGGTACCTCCACGTACCAGGGCTACAAGGAAAGGGATTGTCCCCAGCTTTCAGTGAACTGATCCTCAGATGCGAGTGAGCAGGGAGCTTGGTGATCACATAGTCCCAGCCTTCTCTTCTCGGGAGGAGGGGAGCTGGGACACCTGCCCAGGGGGTGCAGCTCTTTAGCAGAGCCGGAGAAAACCAAAAGATGCTGCTTTGCCAGCCTCTCAACACAAATTAGAGGGTCGCAAACTGCACGGAAGAGCTTCCATTCAAGTCCTTTAATATATAGTTTATTTGGGCATTTTAACAGTTATATCCATTTGCTATAGAAAATTGGGAAACTACGGAAATGAAAAAAGTTGGGACCAAAGAGAAATACTCCTGCTTCCCACCACCCAGAGAGCCGTAGATAACTTGGCATGTTTCCTTCTAGGCCTTTCCCTACGCGTAGCTTTTTGTTTTTAGTTTTTATATACTTGTGAATGCACTGTGCATACAATTTGTTGCCAGCCTTCCCACTTAAATTATAAATATTTTCCATGTTACTACAGACTCTTCATAAACACTTTTTTTTTTCAATAATAAAATGCAACAATCCGCTCCCCTATTCCTCCCTGCATAGACACACGGATTGAGATCCGCTCAGGAACCACTTTCACTATTTAAAGTTCTTCTGACTGCACCTCGAAACGGCTAAATATTATGTGACTTCTGGGTTTCTCTACTTCAGGAATTACCTGTTGATTTCCTGCTATGATGGATGAGAACACTTTGTTTCTACCCCCATTTATAGATACTCCTTCCCTCTTCTTCTTTTCCTAATAGTTATGCCTCTTTTTAAAAATTCCTTTCTTGGTGTCCATTATACTTACAAATAACATTATCTAAACCTAACTTTCTTTTTCTATTCATTATATTGGGTTTTTTTATTCAGTATTTTGTAAAATGATGATCTTGTTCTCTTCCCTGACATTTCTCAAATCGTTTACTATAGTTTTAATTTGTCACAATCTTTATATTCTCTCCTGAATCCATAACTAAGACATTAATCCTTTTTCTTTAGCTTGATTCTGGAACTTGAAAACTAATGAACAACATTTTCATTATTATGAAGAATAGGAATCTGTTCATGATTGTGTAACAGTCCACATTACATGCCACAATGTCCCTAACTATTATAAATATTTAGGTTGGATTTAAAGAGTTTTTTTCTAATTATTTGCTATTATAACTTACACTGTGATGAAAATATTTGATTTTTTTATGTCTTCATTTTCTTCTCTGATCATTTCTTTAGGAAATATACCCAACAGTGGCCAGTAAGGTGCCTTGTATGTTGTGGATTCTTAATATTTGTCAAAGTAACAAATGAAACGTGGCAAGTCTGAATAGTTTTAAGGCTTTTGAAAATTTTGCAAAACCGCTTTCCAGGAAGTATTCTAAATATTCACCATTCAATGTCTGTGAAATCCATGATTGAGTGTGGGATTGGGAGAAATAATTTATATTAGCTCATGTAGGGGGAATAAAGTGACACTGGAAGGGCTAGAGCAGGGCTAAGCAAAGTATGGTCAAATTCAGCACACCACCTGTTTTTGTAAATAAAGTTTTATTAGAATACAGCCGTGGCCATTTGTTTATAAATTGTCAATCACTGCTACAGCTGCTCAGTTGAGTGTTTGTAACAAAAACCGTATGACCCATGAAACCTATTTATAATGTGGCCGTTTAGAGAAACTAACAGACTTCTGGGCTAGAAGATCTGGAAGAAAGAGCTGAAGGTTGGCAAACACAGGTTTCAGAAGTTGAGCGAGTGGCTCCTTCTTTCTGCCTCTTCCTGAGCCTCCTGCCTAAATACCACTGTGTGCACACTGACTGCAGGTGAAAAATAACAACCAGTTGTATAATTTTACTGTGGTGCAAGTGGGGTTAAGGACTCTGCACATTATGAACTCATGTAATTTTCACAACAATCTGTGACATAGTTCCTGTTGTCATTTTTCTAGATGAGCAAACTGACATCAGGTACCTTGCACACGATCATGACTCCGGTAACAGGGAGAGAGGGGCATCACGCCCGGTAGGCGGACTTCAGAGCCGGCGCTCCGAAAGCCACATCATACCACCCCGTAGAGAAACGAGAGGAGACGGACCAAGGAGAGCAATCTTCACTGACTTAAAGCGAAGTAAGTACCGATTTTCTGAAGCGTATATTTTCTGTGCTCCCAGCTCCCTGTCACCTAACTTGTTCGCTGCCCTAATCCAGTGAGGCTGTCTTCCAGTGACACTGCTTAAACAATGTGACTCGGTTCAGAGCAGATGCATGCTGGACTTCCTGGGGGGATCACTTCGTAAATTATGTAAATGTCTAGCCAAAAAAAAAAAAAAACTTACGAGGCACCTGATCTGAGCTGGGCCAATCAGAGTCCATTCCCTCCCAGGAAGTGTGAGGAAGAGAAAGCCAGTCTCTTCGTGGGCATAAGACATGTATTTATAGAACCTATTTAGGATTGCCAGATAAAATACACGGTTCCCACTGAGATTTAAGTTTCTGATAAACAATGAAGAATTTTTTAGTGTAAGTATGTCCAAATATTGCATAGGATACAGACTAAAAAAAAATTCTTCATTTTTTAAAATCTGGAATTCAAATTGAGTGTCATACTTACACATATACAATATAAACACATAATACATAATATACAATATATATAGTATGTAACACATACTATATAAAAACATGAATTTTTTTTTGTTTTTTGCTAAATTTGATGGCCCTATGAATACCTTTGTTTTGGAGAAAGTCCACATACAGAGCAAGAAAGATCCAGCAGCCACACAGAGGTGGAGAAAAGAGAGAGGAAGCATGACCCAGACCCTGACTTGGTCCCTTTCTGCATTCTCATCCTTCCGTTCCACGTGAGCTCCCTCCATTTACAACCAAAAGCACACTTAGAAGAGAACCCTTCAGTAGAAAATGTGAAGGTTGAAGTGTAAAATCAATGCCACTAGTTATAATGCAGTACAGAATATAGACCCCAAGTTCAAATTCATCTCTCCTTGTTTGCTAGAATTCTGTTTCTGACACGCAGTTCCACAAAGTGGTTTTTCTTTCATTCTCACCTTATTGAGTTAGAATACCGCTATGAAACAAACATGCCTGTGGGAACACTAACATGAAAATCAAGAGAGCAATTCTCGGGGTGGAGAGGGCACGATGAGGCTGGCAAGACACACAAAGGATTTCAGTCGGATTTACAGTGTTTGATTTCTTAAACGATGTGATAAATACCTGGATGTTTGCTCAATTTTTCTTTATACACGTTTCCTGTCCTAAATATTCCATAGTAGAAAAATCAAACTTGATTTGTTTAAAGCCTGGCTGCAGTTCTTGGACTTAGTTGCATAACTGTCTAAGCACAGGTTGGGTGGGAAAGCTCCGAAATCTCTTTGCCCTCTAGTTGAGATCTAAAATACAAAACTTGTGTTTTTCGGGACTTGGCCTGGAGTTCCCAGGAGGGTGGTCAGGACCCGTTTGGAATCTTCACTTTCCCCGGACAAAGTTTCAGCACCGAGAACAGTGCCTATCAAACAGTAAGTGTTCATTCAATGTGTATATTGAGTAAGTGGATGTCCATCCAGAACAGTGAATTCACAACTCTGTACCCTCTTTTGTGTTGTTTCCTGCACCTCTTCCCACATACCTTGTCCCCCAGGATCTGTTTATGCTGGGAGTGGGACCGGATTGGCAATAAGGGATGTGAAAGAGCTATTGTCTTTTGGATTCTTAGGAGATCTTTGATCCAAGAGGAGTGTCTGAGACCTATGCCCAGGGGACAATGTGTGGCTGACATTGTCTCCGCCACTCTCCCTGCCTAAATGGTCTACCTTGAATAATGTCACCTGGGGACCCTTGACACTATGGTTACAGGGGATGGAGAAGGACCACAGGTCATTATGGTGGGTGCCCGTCTCTGGTCCTGACATTCCACCTTAGAAGTCAAGGTCATCTGAAATTTATATGGTGCTTTTCCTTCCCAACCTCACTTACAAGCACCAGAACAAGATTCTCCCCAAGAGGATGGGTCCGGAACAAAGACTGCTTTGATGAATATAATAGAACAGTTCATACAGTGTGCTGCTTTGGGGTTAGAAAGTCCCAGAACATTTTATTCCCTTTCTTTATTGTCCTGTTATTCATGTGGTGCCTCAAAATTATTTTTCTGAGAGGATCTGAGCATCCCAGATGCTCTTTGCATGTCATGAAGGAGCAGACGAACGACTGGCACTCGATGTGGCACAAGGCACAACCAGAGACAGGTTTCCCCTGGCCTGTGACGCATGCGTCCAGGACCAATACAGTGAGCTTTGAGAAAACAAGTTCATTTTATTTTCAGTGAAATTCAGCTCAAATTGCTGCCAAGTCTATTAATCATCCTCACCTAATCATGGAAAGAAGCCTGTCTAAATTTTCCTGAAAATCCCAACTCCGGTGGATGAAAGGGATGGGCTTTTTTGAAAGGTAAAACATGTAACCGTCACTTTTCATAAAGTGGCACAGCCCGCCTCCTGTTCCTCAGCTCTCTGTTAAAGGTGTCGAAACAGCGTATCAATTCTTGTAAAGAGAAAGAGCAGAAACAAAGATCATGGACAAATGGAATAAAAGCTCAGGGGGTTGTGACATTAGAGCTGTAATTCTAACCAGCTTTGGAAAGAACTTCTGTCTAATCAGTCATTGTAATCAGGTACCTATGGGACTACATGTTAATGCTTAGAATAGACACCCAGTTAATGCCAGTTGTCGTCAGCATGATGGATGGCATCAGGCTCCACACCTTTAGGCCCCTTATAGCAAGGACAAAACAGGCAGCTGTCTCATGCTTGTCCTGGGACAGAAGGCACATCCCTTTCTGCACTGTGAGGTCCCTGTGATAGCTCATCCCTTGAAATCTGTGTCCTTAAAGTCCCAGCTATGAGCCAAAGGAAAGCAACAGCACAAACACAGGCAGAGCCCATGAAAGGCCACTCCATTTCTGGAATGTGTGACAATGACAACAAATGCCATTTAAACAAGTCATTACTACGTGCCAAGCAGTGGGGTAAGTCCTGTGCGTCTATTAGACTATGTAATCCTTATAACAGTCTGGTGTACAGGAGCGATTATTCTCACTTTATAGACAATAAAACTGAGCTTTGCAGCAGTTAAATGACTTGTTCAAGTTTGCACAGATGGAGCTGGGATTCCAACCCAAGCCAGCCTGACTGCGAAGTCTATGAGGTATTTATTTCTTAATGCCATGGAACCGTGTTTGTAATATGTTAAATGAAATAGGATAAAATTTATGCATGCAGTGTAATTATCTCACTGATAAATATTTATTGAGTGCCTACTATGAGCGAGGCACTGGCATATAGACGTACATATATACATACACACATACATACACAGAGATCTGACAATTAAGTTCACAAACTTGTTGCAACGATGTTGCTAACATTTTTTGA
The DNA here is from genome assembly GCF_004115265.2 of Rhinolophus ferrumequinum. Classification (NCBI taxonomy): domain Eukaryota; kingdom Metazoa; phylum Chordata; class Mammalia; order Chiroptera; family Rhinolophidae; genus Rhinolophus; species Rhinolophus ferrumequinum. The sequence continues at coordinate 12,146,129 of NW_022680357.1, read as the reverse complement.
GATCAGAGGGATTATTCATTATGACTTTGTACCAACTGTACAAACAGTCAACCAAGTTTACTATTTGGAAGTGCTGAAAAGCCTGCGTGAAAGTTAGACGACCTGAACTTTTCGCCAACAATTCATGGCTCTTGCATCACAACAATGCACCAGCTCACACGGCACTGTCTGTGAGGGAGTTTTTAGCCAGTAAACAAATAACTGTATTGGAACACCCTCCCTACTCACCTGATCTGGCCCCCAGTGACTTCTTTCTTTACCCGAAGATAAAGGAAATATTGAAAGGGAGACATTTTGATGACGTTCAGGACATCAAGGGTCATACGACGACAGCTCTGCTGGCCAATCCAGAAAAAGAGTTCCAAAACTGCTTTGAAGGGTGGACTTGGCGCTGGCGTCGGTGCATAGCTTCCCAAGGGGAGTGTTTCAAAAGTGACCATAGTGATATTCAGCAGTGAAGTGTGTAGCACTTTTCCTGGGATGAGTTTGCAAACTTGTCAGACCTCGTATATGTGTGACGTGTGTGTATTAGTTTTAAGATATATCTACACCTTTTTGGATGTTCTTCACTTCTAATGAATAGAATAAAGCAGAAGTGACACTGTGTGACTTAGGAGACTGGATTACAGAAAGCCCTCTGACTTCCTGGTCATTCTCTCGCTCTTGGGTTGCTTTGCTCTGGAGGAAGTTAGCTCCCCTATGGAGCAGCCCTCTGGGGCAGTGCACGTGGACAGGAACTGAGGCCTCCAGCCAACAGCCTGTGCACGGGCCATCCGGGAAGTGGGTCGCCCAGCCCCACTCAGGGCTGCGGATGACTCACCCTGGCGAACTTGATTGCAATTTTTTGAGAAACCCTGAGCAGCTAAACTACTCTCACAACTGTGAAACTTGATACGTGTTTGTTCTTTTAAATCACTAAGCTTTGGGGCAATTTGTTACACAGCAGTAGATAACTAATACTGTGTGTGTGTGTGTGTGTGTGTGTGTGTGTGTGTGTGTGTGTGATCAAATAGTGATCAAAGAAAGCTAAAGAACATCAGTGTGGAACATATCTGGGACCTGTTCCAAAGGCTCACTGCTTTGTACACTCCTCTTCCTGTGATCTCCATTTCAGTTTATGGCACATCCACCCACTTGTTCAAAAAAATAACGACAATGACCAAAAAAAAAAAAATCCCGTCACCCATGACTCCTTGCATCTACTCTCTTCCTATAGGTTTTGTCACCAAATCACGAAAATTCCATTTCCTGTATCCTAAGTGTTCTTGATTCCCATCTTTTACCACTCTAGGCTATTCATTTGTTCAAAAACATTTTTTTGTGTGTGGCTTCTTCTTAGTGAACTCTTACTCATACATCAAAGCCCTGGAAGTCTTCATTAATGCTAGATCCCCTCCACCAGCTATGTGCCTTGGACACACTTCCAGCTTTCCATTTTGAATTATTATCCTTTCATCCTCATAGCCCACGAACTCCTGGAGGGTTGAGACTGTCTCATTCCTCTCAATCAGCCCTGTATCGAACAAGGGCCTGGCAAGGCAGTGCTTTGAAAAGATGGCTGTGCTGCTGACATAGTGCTGTGTAACAAGTGATTCCAAAACTTAGTGGTTTCAAACCACAAACACTTACCTCACAGGTTTGGAGGATCAGAAACCTGGTGTGATCTTAGTTGTGTCATTTGACTCGGGGTCCCTCCCAAGACTGCAGTCTTTACCCTAAAGACCGACCAGGGGACAGTCCACTTCCAGGCTTGCTCACGTGACTGTTAGCAGCCCACAGCTCCTGGCTGCCACGTGGACTGCTCCGTGGCAGCAGCTGGATTCCATCAGAGAGAGCAAGGGAGAGAGTGAGAGGAGGGAGAGAAGGGTAAGACAAAACCCAGCGTCTTTGTCATCTAATCACGGAGTAGACATCCCGTCACTTTGGCCATGTATTTGTTAGAAGCAAGTCACCGGGCCAGCCCAGAGGTGGTTCCACATGGGCCTGCATACCTGGAGGCAGGGCTCCTCTGGAGAGATCTCAGTAGCTGCCTGACCTTGAATCTCAGAACAGTCCAAATCTTAGGCCGTCTCTGAGAGCCGTCTTCAGGTGCTCCTGCTGTGTGCCCTTCCTGGAAAGCGGGAGCCCACTCTGTTCCCTGGAAATCAGTCAGTGGCAGTCCTTCCCTGGACTCAGTTCACCCATCCCTCCACTCTGTATTTCAGCCCTGGGCTGCCACATAGCCTCACTCGGGTCTCAATTCCTCATCTGTAAAATGGGCTTAATAATAGAATTCGCTTCCTCAGGTGGTCGTTAGGATTAAAAATGCCCATCAAGCCTCTGAGCATAGTTCTCAAAATAGTGTAGATGCTCAATGAACAAAAGCAACCCTTTGGTGGTGGTGTTGTTCTTCTTACCATTTTGTCCATGAAGGTGAAGATGTCTAAAAGGCAACTTCTGTGTGGTGGCTGGTGAGAAGACACCACTCATACAGATCTTCCACAAACTAGAAATGAAAAACCCCAAGGAGGAAAGCATAGTAGCTCACTGGTGTACATGTGCGGATTCCCCAAGACAGAGGTTGGAAGTGGGGTAAGAATAAGATCCCCAAAACGAGTATGGACAGAAAGCAGGCTTGGGGTCAGACCTTTTATACATTCCCCGTGTTAAAACAATATTCCAGTTGGTTTCCCTAAGAACAAATACGGTTCTTGAAAAGTGAAGGATAACTCAGCTTTGCCGAGACCCCAGGAATACGATCCTTACGTACAGTCTGTGCAAAATTCAGTCCAAGAAGAGGAAGGGGACTGGCGTTTACTGAGTGACGAATGCTAACCCACAGAGTGTGTGTGGAGTTCTTCCTGCATTCGCTCATCATTCCCACCCAACCATGTCAGGTGGGGCGTTCTTCTTACCCCACCCACTTTTAAAAATGGGGTGGAATTCACATAGCAAAGTGAATCATTTTTAAGTGACTAATTCAGTGGCATTTAATACCTTCACAGTGTTGTGCAGCCACCGCCTCTAGCTCCAACAGATGGTTACCACTCTGAGGAAACCCTGCACCTATTAAGCAGTCACCCCCATTCCCTCCCTTCCCCACCGCCCCTGGCAACGCCAGTCCACAGCCTGTGACTGTGGATTTCTCTCTCCTGGGTGTTTCATATAGGTCATCCCGTATGTGACATTTGTGTCTGGTTTCTTTCACTTAATGTTTTCATAGAATATTTTAGGTGTGTCCACATTGTAGCATGTCTTTGTACTGGGTTCCTTGTTACGGCTGAGTAATATTCTGTTGAGTGGATACAGTGCAGTTGATTGATTCATCCATCCTTTGATGGATGTTGAGGTCATTTCCACCTTTGGGGACTTGTGAACAATGCTGCCGTGAATGTGTGCAAGTGTTTGAAAACCTGTTTTCAGTCCTGTGGGGCGTATTCCTAGGAGTGTAATGGCTGGTCCTGTGGTAATTAACTTTCTGAGGAACTGTTTCATATTCTTTCTGCAGATGGAGGCAGTAACATGAATGCTTTAAAATGTTTTCAGTTTAGAGTAATCAGCCTTCTCAAACAGAATAGTCATTGCCATTTTCATGGGGTCATTGTTCCATGAGGGAAGGCTTCCTGGAGGAGGAGGCAAGACTGACTAAAGGGAAACAAGTCACTCTGGGGTATAGAGCAGAGCAGGCAGAGATTAGATGCCAGAGAGATATGAGTATCAGAAGAGGCAGGCAGGGTCGTCTGTTTGCCACAAAGAGCCTCTTGGAGAGAACTCAGGTCAGAGGGTCTCCATGGTTTCCTGCTGGGGGATCTTGCTGCTAAAATCATTACTTACCTTTCCGAGTTAGAGAAGCTGATGTCTGTCAGGTTTAGTTTTAGTAAAAATTACTTATTCCAGGACAGGCTTTGGGGCTCTGTCTGTCTTACTCACACATGTACATAAGCTATGGGCTTTTTGGCTTTCTTACAAAATAGGTTAATCTCTTACCTGCACACCTCAGTTCTGTGGGGAAGAAATGAGAGATGACACAGGTAGATCGCTGTCTCTCTGGCTTCCCCATTCACAGTCGTGACTCAGCTGGACCAACAGACAAGACTTAGGTCCTTCAGTGGATGCAAAAGGGAGTGTCTGCTCTACATCACGCCACCCCCCTCTCTCAACTCGTCATGGCTGCTCAGTGTCCTTTAAAATCAGTGCATTCTCCTCAATCCAGGCGCTCCAACCTCCCTGCAGTAGCAAAACTGCCACCATTCGCACCATCAGCTCAGCTCCCACCTTGCGTCAGGCACATTCCACAAACTATCTTTTTAGCCTTCACAATAACTCTGCGAGGTGGATGAGAGTTATCCTCATTTTACAGTGAGGAAAGTCAGGTGCAAGGAGAGTAACTTTGAGCCCAAGTCTTGGCTGAATTTCGAAATCCATGCTCCTTCTCTGCAGTCTCCCCAGCTCCATTCACGGTGCTGTACGTTAGCTCTCTGTAACGCATGCATCTTGCATAACTGAAACCTTGTAAATTTTGACAACATCTCCCCATGTCCCCCTTCTCCCAGAACCACCATTCTGCCCTCTGCTTCTGCAAGTTTGGTTATTTCAATAGCATTTGTGAAGGACAGAAAGGAGAGTTTGAGATAAAAAGGGAGAGGAAAGGAGGAATCACAGAGTGAATGCAGACACAGAAAGCAAGCTGACTGTCGTGCGGGGTGTCAGGCGGGGTCTCTGTTCCCACTCCCCACATAAGAACGCAGGACATGGTGAGGCCAAAAAGGAACACCCACGGAGCCATAGGTAGGGGAGTCACACCACTATACTCTCACTGGCAGCTGGGTTGGAGACACAGGAACCAGGAGCCACACAATTCTCAACCCTCACTGCGCCGCTTGCAGGCTCAGCCACCATCTTCTTGCTAGCTCCCCCTTTTTTTGCTAGCCTAGCCACGGCAGTTATATTCATGGCTAATGGTTCACTGGTTACAGCTGACAGCCAACTAGCCACAGCTGATGGCCATTTGATCACAGTCGACGGCCATTTACTACCTGAGCCAGCACCTTTCTATGTGAGGCCGAGAGCCTGGAAACTGCTTTTTGGGGCTCTGTCCCCACACTGACCCAGGGGTTAGAGATGGGGGGGAGTGTTGGGGATCAGGGGAGCAGGGTCACAGGCAAGGGGGTGGGGGTGGAGATCCCCACAAAGCTGGAAAGTGCCCCGTTTTGTGCACTTGGCAGGACCCACATTTCTCCCAAATGAAACCTGGCCCCTTTGAACGATTTGCCCCTGGCTGGGGCCAGTGGGGCGAGTAGAGACAGGAGACGGTGACACAGGCACATTTATTGATTTCAAATAGATTTCCCTGGGGGCACATTAGAGGGATTTTCAGGATTCAGTTGAATTAACTCGTTCTTTAAGTTAAATTCTTCCAGGGCACCTCGGATCCCCAACTGTGGCCCAGTTCTGTCCTAAAGCGGCCCTGGTTCCCAGTTAATAGAGGAGACCGCGAGTTGTCTGACTCTGCGTTTTGCCGACGGATCAGACTGATGACAGAACAGGACTGGGAGATGCAAGAAGGCACACTGTCTGGTTTTTCTCCAGGAGGGCCCACCAGGGTGAGCCAATTTGGGGGAAGGGAGCGGAGCTGCCTGGTTACATTTGCAGGAAAGCTCCAGAAACAGGTCCTTGTTCCAGGGGAGCTGGCTCCTCTGTGCAGCTTGTTACATCACGAGATCCCACTCAGAAGTGGAGTCCGGGGGTGGACTGGGTCTAGGGAGTCAGCCCAAGGGGAAAAGCAGGATTGTCAGAGGGAGCGGTGGGCAATGACTTCTGGGCTCTGCCCTCCTCCCCCCAGAACTTTGAGTTCTTTGTTTTCCTTGAATCAAGGCGAGGCTTTATATCCTGGGGGAGGGAAACAGCAGGGCTGCTCTGAAATAGGGCTGTGGAGATGGAAGTAGAGGCGGAGCGTAACCCTTTTGGGAACCCACACCCCTGCCTGGAGCTCCACGTGCACCCTCTTACAATAATCCTTGGGAGCAGCTCCATTTCACAGATGAGGAAACTGACACGGAGGCATCCAGGGCTGTGCCTGTGAGCGTGTGGCAGGGAGTGACAGGCAGCATTCGAACATGGATCTGTTCCCCTACAGGTCTACAGGACAGTCGGGACATGGATCCTAGAGCCAGCCAATCTGTATGTGAATCTGATGAGCTCTTTGCCCTACCAGCTGTGTGACCTTGAGCAAATTACCTAATGTCTCTGTGCCTCAGGTCACTTTCTGCAAAAGGGAGATCAAAGTGTACCCACTGCACAGGGTGGTAAAGAGTGAATGAGTCTCTACAGCTAGGTGGTCTAAGTGGTCAGTCTCGTAGAGCAATGACTGCTGGGGGTGTCTGGCAAATGAATTTTCACATTCATGGGCACGGAGCAATGTTTGGTGCTATAGGGGGTGTTCACCGGTGGGAGGGTATGGTTTCGATAAGGGTGGGGAGAGCTCAGCAGGACTTGATTGCACGAGCAGGAAGTCCTCTGGCTGCCATTCGGAGCCTCCTTTTGTGGGTCCCCTCCTGGCAGCTGCTCCTTTCAGCCCAGTGGTTCTGGGGACCGGCCTCCAGGCATCCCGCACAGGGAGCTCCCCACTCCGTGACCAGAGCCCCGTGGTCTCGTGGTGTGGGCGGGAGCTGCACGTGCCCTTCCCCCAAACCAGCCCTTTCCTTTGCTCTGAAGACCACACTGAGGCCAGATCCCAGCGCGGGGCCAGGAGGTGATAGAGTGGGCTTTCCAGCCCTCCTTCCCCAGGCCCAGTTAACTGCATAAACCCTTTCAAAGGGCGGCATGTCAGCATTTCACCAGATCAAGTATGGCTCACACCGGAAGGCAGAGTTCACCACAGAAGGGGGTTCGAACCCTAGCTTTGCCACATCCCAACTCTGTGATCCTGGAGAAGTTACTTCACTTTCCTCCCCAATTTTCCTCTTTTCCTTTTCCTCTTTCTCCTCCTCCTCCTCCTTCTCCTCCTCTTCCTCCTCCATAAAATGAGGATAATAATATTATATTACTTCTCAAGGTTTACATGATTTAACGATTTAAATGAGGTCATCCATGTAAAACTGTTAGCCCAATGCCTGGGAGATAATGTCTTAGTATTTGTGAGTCGTTATGTCCATTCTTGATAAGATGTTGATGTGAATAATTAGTAAACTTCATAGGAAATCCGAGTCTCCAGGGAGACTTTTTCTAGTACGCATTTCATCCCCAGTTCCTCGCAGCGTAGTGGGGTCCGTCCATGCCCAGAACTTCTGAAGGGGATTAGAACCGGGAAGTTGGCAGTTTGTATAAGGGGGGCGGGGGCATCTCTGTGTTTGAACAAAGCTCTCCTGTTTTCAGTCAAGCAGCAGGTATCAACAGTGTCACCAACAGCCGGTCACCTGAGCATATTTCCCTGCATCCTAGCAGACTTGTTGAAAGTGTTTCAGAAGCACCATGTTTCCCCGAAAATAAGACCTAGCCGGACCATCAGCTCTAATGCGTCTTTTGGAGCAAAAATTAATATAAGACCTGGTCTTATTTTAATATAAGACCAGGTATAATATAATATACAATATTAATATATAATAAATATAATGCCAGGTCTTATATTAATTTTTGCTAACACGGCTGGCCTGCAGAAGTGTTAGCAAACCCAGCAGACAGTCGATGACACCAACCTGGATCAGCCAATCCAGAGCAAACCCACACTCACATGATACATAAATGACTGTCGTTTGAAGCCACCGAGTTTGGGGGTGGATTGTTACACAGCAAACCCTACCCGATAAACTGCCCCATGGAGCCCCTCAGTAACCAAGCAGGGCATTGCCAATTCTCCCAGAATGTGGTGCTGATTCATCTGTGTTAGGTTGTATGACCACAAGCTCTTGGAGAACCGGGCTGCTCTCTGAGTCACATGAAGACTCAAACATTCACCCCCGTCCTTCACATCACCTTGGACAAACCCTCCGGTCACAGCAGGACACAACCCGAATCGTGGATTGTTCCAGTTCCCATCGCTGATTTTCTCACGGTTCTTGTCAAGCCCACATCCTCATACATATGTACAATATCACCAAGTGTGTGTTCGTTTGCTTAACTTGATGCCAGCTACACAATGTAAGAATGGACTGACGGAGACAGAGTCAGGAAGACAAGTTAGGAAAGCTCCTGGAGACGTGTGGGTAGCAGATACTCTTGACTGGAAGGAAGGAAGGAAGGAAATCAGTAAACAGATTCAACAATAAAAATAAAGCCAATAACATTTATCAAGTGCCTGTTATGTGTCAGCTACTGTTCTAAGAGCATTGCCTGTACTTAATTGACAATCTTAGAAATCAGATACTATTACTTCCTCCACTTTACAGATGATAACACTGAGGCCAAAATGACCCAGCGTGCAAGTGGTGGGTTCACACTCAGGAAATCTAGGTCCTGAGTCTGGGCTATTAACCACTGCATGATTCTGCCTCTGCATTATATGAGATGTTTGCAGATGGTAAAATAAACAGGACTTAGTGGTTGATTAGCCATAGGGACTAAGGAACAGAGAGTTCAAAACCGTTTAAAAACAACATGATCTGTGTGTGTGTGTGTGTGTGTGTGTGTGTGTGTAGGGAAGTCAGATAAACAGATTATTCCAAAACAATCATGGGACAATTGTATGAAATAAGTTGTTCTGAATTTGTCTACCACAGCTGGGTGCTCATTTCAATCTGGCAGAATAAGTGGAGGCTATTTGAAATCTGTTTGCCTCTTTGATTTTTCCACTTAATACAGTAGCCAAGACTTGACAAGATAAACAGCTGTTTGGAGTGAGGAAAAAAACCGGGTATTCTTGGCTCTGTCTTGTTGTGTTTTTTTTTAAAAAAAAAGATCCTTGTTTGATGAGGAGCAGCATTTCTTTTCTCTAGAACAAAGATCAATACTGGCTTTTCTGTTCAAGCTAGAAAGTATATTTTTAAAGAAAATATAAAGAGACTCCTCATTTAATTTGATGCCCTAGAACTTTTCCTCCTTGACAAAAATTTTTAAAAGTACTTTGGAAGAGGTCACTTTCTACACATGCCCTCATAGCATAGTATATATACAAGGTCGTCTCAGGGTCCTTCACCCCCTCCCTGCTCTTGGCTTGAAGTTAAGATTTCTTTCTGTATGACTCCACCTCATCTGAGTGACAGGTGCTTTCTGGTAGAGACCAGATGACCAACTCTGGGATGAGGAATGGGTCTCCCGGACTTGGAATTAATTACATGATGAAAGAGACAGATCGGTGCCAACTGGATTCTTGAGATAGAATTCAAAAGATTGGGGATGGGGAGAACTCAGAAAATTTGCAGCTAGATCTGGTATAAGCCCAGAGCTAGGTAACAGAGTCCAAATAAATAGATTGGGGAAATGTAAACATGGAATAAGAAACAAAGGGAAATCCAAGCCTTTCTTGGTGAACTGGGCCTCTATTGGAACCCTCTATTGTAAGGTTCAATGGAACCCCCTATTGTAGGGTTCCAACCGTTTGATATGAGAAAGTGTGTGTCAGAAGTGGCCTGGTTGAAAAGGAGCAGTCAGGACAAACACACACAGTTGTAATTGTCTCCTGTCAGTTACAGCCAAGAGGCTCTTAAATCAGGGTCTGGTCCACCTTTGGCTTTTGCCCTAGTTCAGCACCATTGACAGAACACAGAGGCCATGGTGGCTCCACATTTGGTCTCTACTTTTCCTTAAGATCACAATATAAAACAAAAATAACATCGATCATGTAGGAACCCCATCTATGCTACAAAAAGGGAAAATTTATATGAAACCCAAGGGAGGGAAATCAATCTTGGCAGGAGGCTCCAGGACCAAGAGATGAAAAGTCATTACTTTCTCCATCTCTTTGAAGCATCTGTATGTGTGCTCTTCCTGATTTTTCCCTAGGAAGCCCAGACTCAAGTTGATAGTTTGCTTCTTTCAAGTGGTTAAGGACATAATTATGCTATGCATTTGTAAGTCATTTCTAGCTATACTTACTGCTCTTCTCATCTCAGTTTTTAATTACCTTGCATCTGTTTTGAATTTGGGCTTTCTATTTGGGTGTTACCTATTCTTTTGTGTCATGTGACACCTTTTCTGAAAAGCAGATCAGCCAAACATCCAATTACAACATACACGAGAACATAAACCGACACACATGCACATGTGATCACATGATCTCCATACACATGCTCATCTCTTTTCTCATAGCACCACCCCCTTACACCACCACCAAAACAAAACTATTGAGAGCACTTTACAAGTAATGTGATCCAGAGGAAAATCATACAGGGTGTTGGGATAATGGAGTCAGTGGGGTTATTTTGGTATTCTTCTAAGGACTTAAAATTTCCAGACTTTAGAGATGAAAGATGCAATCTGCAAATATTACTAAAAGAAAACTACATCCCATATGACCCTTGGCAATGGAACGTCGCCACTGCTGTCATCAAGACCTGGAGTCTCTTTCCCCCACACCTTGAGTTTGGGTTGGCCCGCTAACTTGTTTTGACCAATAGAAAGTGGTGGCAGGGGTATTATGTGAGTTCTGGAGTCTAGGTTTTAAAAAGTAGTGTCTACCTTCCATCTCTTGGAATGCTTCTCTGAGACCATCGCATAGAGAAGTAGAACGGCCTATTGAAGAACGAGATGCCACGTGGTAACAAACCAAGCCACCCCATCAGCAGCCAGCTTCTCTTTCCACAGTAGCTGCGATTCTCAGAGCAAGCTGATGCCAGAGGTGGGAATAGAACTTAGATCTCCAGGCCTTGGAGGTTCCAGGCCTTCAAGAGCGTGTTCAACCCTGCACCTCTCGGCAGCTGCTGTGCGAGCAGAGCTCTGTGACACAGAAGGAAAAGGCCGATACCGAGTGGGAAAGGACAGGGATGGAGCCCAACTGGTCAACAGCGTGCTGCGTATCTGTGAGCAAGTACAGTGACTTCCCTGGACCTCAAGCCCCTGTCTGTGCGATGAGCAAGCTGGAGAAGTACATCCCCCAGGCCCGTTTACGCTCTGACAGTCCCTGATCACGTGACTCTGAAGCATGCCTTCTCAGCTCTTTAGTCACCGCAGGAGCTCAGGGATTTTACCATCGCAGGCTGGAAGCCAGCGAGTGGGTGGCAGGGGGTTGTATTTCATTCTGTCAGCTCCCCTTCTTCTAAAGGGTAACATTGTCACTCATAGCTTATCTTGCTGTGAACTTTCCTTAATGGTTTAGTTGCATTCAGGCTCAGCTTAATCATCCTGGGCAACAGGCAACATGACAAACTCATCACTAATTAATTGGCAGCAACGCAAGACACCACGTTCCCTAGTGAAGAAGGTCTCTTTCTACATCAGCCTCCACCCTCCCAGACCCTAACGAGGGTGTGCCATTTCATTCTGTGTGTGCTCATCGTGGCTAAAATCATAGGTGAGTGCTCACCTGGGAGAAGAATAACAAGGAGAAGACTGAGCTGAAGACAGTGTGTTTCTGTGTACATCTTCAACCCAAAAGCAATGATGTATTTAAGGGAGAAGTTCTATTTATCTTCCCATGCCTTGCCTATCTCCTGTAAATAAAAATGTTTACCCTTACAGCGTTAAATGAAAATGCAGTATTATTGCTACACGTGTAACACTGTAGAAGTGAAGATGAGGTCATATCATAAATAGACTCAATTTTGATTTTCAACAGTTTTTTTTTCCTCAAAGAGATGTATGCACTCTCTGCTGTGCACGCACCTGTGTGCGATGTTGAATCTCCAGCTCATAGAACAGAAAATGTTTGCTGATGGATGAATGACTCTCTTACAAAATGACTACACTTTTCTCTACTTTCTCACAATTTACTAATTCCTCCGATCTCAGGATTCTTACTTTCATCTCCACACCAGCCATCTCAGTATTAGTCAGGATTCTTCAAAAATTATAGAAACTTAAACACAACTCAAATTAGCTTAGGCAAAAGAGGAAAATTTTGGATTGTGTGTCTGGAAAGAAAGGTGGGGAGCTCACAGTGATCAAAGGACAAGATTTGGGTGTTTGGGGCTTAAAGATTCATCCTGAAATTCAGTGCTGCCAAAAATAATAAATCAACAAATCAATTTCTCTCTCTCTCTCTCTCTCTCTCTCTCTCTCTCTCTCTCTCTCTCGCCCCCCCACCCCCCGCCCTCCCATGTGTGGACACAGCAAGAAGGTGGCCGTCTGCAAGTCAGGAAGCAGGAGGAGAGCTCCCACCAGAACCCATCCCTTCTGACACCGTGACTTTGGACTTCCAGCCTTCAGAACGGTGAGAAAAATCAATTTCTGTTGTTTAAGCCACTAAGTCTGTGGTATTTTGTATTGGCAGCCAGAGCTGGCTAATAAACTAGCTGGCTAGTTTAGTTTTCCTCTTTTCTCTTTGATATTTTATCCTTTTCTGATCTTTTCTTGGTTGATGTTTAACGAGCCCCATGTTTTCAAGTATTATTATCACTGAGGCCTCCCGGATATAACCTTCGACTCAGATTTCCCACATGCGCTCCATACGAACATATCTTACCTTCTATACGGCTTCAGTGGCGACTCGCACTCAGAGGTCCGAAACGGAGCACATTACCTTCTCCCGGATCTCCTCCTGCATCATTATTCCCACCCACACGCTTCACCTCTGTGAACAGATGCACATTCACCCGCTGACGCTTCCTTGCCCCTCACCCCAGGCGCAAACACCCACCCAGGTCTGCGGGTTATAATCGCTGAGTGGTTCCGAGAACTCTGCTCATCTTCCCTTTTGCTGACACTCCCTTAGTGGACGTGACCACCACTGCTCAGCTGGATTTCTACGACACTGTCCTTTGTGGTCTCCCTCGGTCCAGGTCTGACCTCTCTAATCTAGTGGACACTCTGCAGCCAAACCGAGTCATGCTGCTCCTCTGTACAAACCAAAGACCCGACACGTTCTCACTCGCACTTCCTCTTTCCAGCATCGTTCTTGCTTTTTCCCCACCACGGCCTTCACTTCAGCCACGTGGATCTCCTTCCAGTTCTTTTGGACCATATTCTTCTCAGTAATGCCTCTGAATGTTTGCCCATTTTTTCTCTATGTAAAAAATCCTTTCCATTGCTCTTTACCTGGGTAACTCCTACGTGTCCTTCTGGTTTCAGTTCAGTTGGTCTTCCTTTGGGAAGTATTCTCTTTCCCCCAAACTTAAGTAGGTTATTATGGGATCTCGTAGACCATTGGATGAATTTTGTTGTAGGACCACTTTAGAGTATTATACATAATGGGCACACTTGTTCCCGCTTCTATTAGATGGTGAGTTCCTTAAATGTAGGAGTAGTGTTTGGTGTATGCTGTAGATACTTAATTGATATTTGTTTAATGAGTGAATCAATAAAGTAATGAGTGAAAAAATATATGAAAATATATAAATCCATACCTACCCTCCAATTGCACAGAGACCAAAATTCATTCACCTCAGCTCTTATTCAAACAAACACACCCCACAGCAGCACCGTTTGAAGGGAAATATGTTTTTAAGGTCACTAGTAAGTATTTTTATGGCTTTATACCCTAGAAGGTCAAGAAGTTTATTTGTCCTCTGTGCTAATTCCAGTACCTTCTTGTTGAAAATCTATTCTATCCATCAATATCTGCTGTTCTGAGGTATTTAGAGTGAAGATCTGTTTTATCAACAATGTCCTCTAGTAATAAATAAACACACATTAAAACTCTCAAATGGACTTTGAAAATTATATGTTCCTTCTTGTTACCTTGTTTCCTTAATATTGACTTAATTGTTTTCTATTCATTGTGGAATAAACAAACGCTGGCTCTTACATTTTACCCAGATAAGTACCTCACTTAGATCTGTTTGCCTGTTTTATCTGAGCTATTGACTTTGATTTTTACATGGGTGTGAATACATTTAGTGAAAAGAAAATGCGTGGGTACAGGTAAATAGGGTATAAAATTGTAAGTGGAGATACCTGGTTTAATGTGTGTGACTAAAATGACAGAAGAAAAGCATACACTTATTTTAAAAATGTGTGACTAAAACGACAGAAGAAAAGTATATGCTTATTTTAAAAATCCATAGCAGAAATGGAAACACGGGAAGAGTATTGCCAATACACTATAATGCAAGAAACGATGGAAGGAGTAGAAGGGATGTAGAAGGGACCCCCAGAAGTGTGACTGGGGGTCGTCAGCAGGGTGAGGAATGAAGAAGTAGAGCAATTAGGCGAGACCTTGAATATCAGAGTGGCTTGACTGACGCTTGTCCCTAGGATAATGTTTTGTGTACAGACCTTTTATCCAGAAATTCTGACAGAGGCTCCCAGGGTGAGACCTGTGGCCAGCCAAGTGGGGCCGTGCCTCAGACAACTAGTAGCTTCCAGGAGATGCAGGGAGATCACATACTCAAAATGAAAAATCCTCCACTTAGTACCTTCCAGGAAAGCCCACTTCTGTTCCATCCCTCCTCCACTCCCGTCTTATAAAACCACCAGCATGAAGGACCTCGCCGTCTAAATCTGCGTTCATTGCTAAGAGAACAGGAAATTTCTGTTGGACTGAAGAATTACTCCCTAGTTGCCAACATCGCTCAATTTAAATTTCATCAATCATGAAAGGCAACCAATAAATGCCATACATTTGAAGAAACCTAACAGTGTGAAAAAGAACTTCAAAATACATTAAACGGCAAATGAATGTGTGAGGGAACAGTTAACACAATAAACTGAAGGAAATTTAATGAGTTATCACATCAAGAAAAAAGAACAGGCTGCAAAGGAAAAGAAACAGCCAGAACTCTCAAAAACAAAATTTGAAAACCACGATTGCCCAACTAAAAGCTAAAACTTAGTAGATGGATAGTCTGCATAGAAGAATGGATGCTGATGAAAACTATAATCTGGGCCGGGTATCAATCTGGGGTATTTTTCTCAGAACTGGTGAAAAAGGTTAAACGTGGTGGAGGGGAATGTTAGGTTATCTCCAGAAGGTAGGACATCTGCTCAGTGAATGTTCCAGAAGGAATGAAAGGGAGGAAATTGTCAAGTAAATAATAAAGGAAAATTTTCCTGAGCGGAAGAGAGGACTGACCAGGTAATTAGTCAGGAGATATGATTTATTCAACAAATTTTTATCGACCACCTGTGTGTATCAGACACTGTTTGAAAAGCAGTGATAAGGAAGATAAACCTCACATCTAAATATATCCCGGTGAAGTTACCTGAATTCCAGATATGAAAACAATATGTTCGACTTTTCTGATTCCCTGTGAGAGATTAATTGGTACTGAGCTAGTCTCCCAATGGGAACAACTATAAAACTAGACAACACATGTAAGTCAACAGATTTTTAGAGAGTGAAAAACAGCGTCAAACTATCATGCCTGAAAGAAGGGACACTCCTAGGTGAGTCCCATGATCACACAGCTCGCCACCTCGGGACAATTTCCTCAGCGTGACACACATAACTAGAGTCCGAGACCAGCAGCTCCGCTGCGCTGAGGTGCACAGGGTGAGAATTCACGACATCTGAAAGGAAGCAGCTTGGGATCTGGTTAATGAATGAATCACAGAAATAAAGAAGGAATGTTGAACGAAGGCATCGAGGAGATGGAAACTCTACCGAGAGGGAGCCCTAGAAACCCACACACGGATTCAAAGTGAGATCTCCCAAGGTTTACCAGAAAGAAGCGGCTCTGGGTTGAAAATGGAATGAGAAACTAGAGATCAAGAATTCTGGAGGAAGAAGAGTGCCAAGAGGTGTTGGTGTTCTGCCTAGAGTGGAGGGATCTTGTCACCTTGTTCTTAACACACCTGAAATCCAGCTGAGACACAGCACACCCCTGTGTCAGGATCAAGACACTCCTAGAGTAAGACCCACCTTGGTTGTCCTCACAAAGCTTAAGCACAAGCCCCACGGTTGAGAGGTTGAAGTCAGCTGAGTGAGAGAGGCTTGACAAACAATTTTTCTTAGATTCACAAATATGAAACCAGACCTCACGAGTTCCTGCCAACCAGCCAGTAGTTGAACTGCCTACTAGAACCAGAATGAACCCTCTTCAGAAAAACAGAATCCAAAGTCTCCATAATATGTTATGTTCCATATCCAGTGTTCAATTAGAAAACACTAGTGATGCAAAGAAACAGGAAAAAGTGATCCATAGTCAAGAAAAATAAAGTTGTCACTATAAACCAGTCCCAAGTTGGTCCAAGGGAAGAAAACAACCTCGTCAGCAGAGCCCAGATTCCCTTTCAAGCAGCTATTATAAATATGTGAAAATGAGTAAAGAAAATATTTAAAGGACAACGTGGTCTTAATGAGTGAATAGATAGAAAATCCCAACAATTAAATGGAAATGACAAGAAGGAACCAAAGAAAAAGACTGGAAATTAAAAATATAATAATCAAAATATAATACCTGGAATTTAAAAACTCACTGGATGTGCAAAAGAAACAGTCAGTGAATTTTAAGACATAGAATTGGAAATTATCCAATCTAAAAAAACAAAGACAAAAAAGACTGAAGAAAAATTAACAGGGCTCCATGATCCAGTGAGATAATATCAAATGATCTGATGTCCATATAGTCAATGCCCCCAAAAGAAAAAAAGTGAGATTGGAGCAGGAAAGGTATGAAATTAATGACCTAATATTGCACCTTAAGAAAGTAGAAAAAAGAAGAGCAGAGTAACTAAAGTGGAAGGAAATAATAAGGAACAGAAATCAATGAAATGGGTAAAAGAAAAAAGGGACAAAGTTGCTTCTTTAAAAATATAAACAAAATTGATGAAACACTATCTAGACTGATCAAGAAAAAAGGGAAAGAATGCAAATTAACAAAATCAGGACTGAAAGAGAAGTTATTAACTCCACAGGTCCTAGAGGCATTCAAGGATAATAAGGGAATATTAGTCAAGAAATTGAATTTATCAAAAACTTTACCACAAAGAAAATGTGAAGTCAAGGTGGTTTCATTGGTAAATTCTATCAAACATTTATAAAAGAAATCACACCAAACTCTTTGACAGACAGAAGGAGGAAGCATTTCTCAGCATGTTCTGTACAACGAGCACGATGCTGATATTTAAATTGGACAAAGATATTCCAAAAATGAAAAAAATTACAGATTAGAATTACTCCTGAACATAGATGCAGATATCCTTAAAATGTGGCTAAACCAAATTTACATATGTGACCCTACATTATGACTACACGAGTTAAGATAGTGAAGAGAAAGGGAAAAGGTTTCTGTAAAAAGAAATCAGAACTATATTCTCATCATCTGTGAGAACAATAGAGCAAAGTCTTCAGTTCTGGCAGAATACGATTTTGAACTTTTACTTCCATATCAGACAAAATTGTTTATGCAGTGAAATCTCAGTCATGTAGTAATATGCACAGAAAGTATCAGAAAGAAATGTGTGCTGAACATCTACGTAGTTAGAAATGTCATCACACCTAATGCGCGCAGGTGTGAGATAAGGGGTGTATGTTCCTCTCTGTAGGAGAAGAGAGCTGAACTCAAACCCATGGCTTCTGAATAAGAGGCTTGACTGCATGCCCTGTCATCAAACTTGAGGAATGGACGTTTGATATTGAGTGGCAGACATCCATGCTGCATCAAATAACCACTACCCCAACTCCAAGTGGACTCAATGACCCGCAATCGGGGCCAGACTTCCAGTGGATCTTGGAAATTTCTGCTTGACTAGAGGACAACTGACTGAATTCTCAGCGTTGGCTGATGTCTTTCTGCAGCAGAGAATTAGCAAGCGCTCCCTGCAACCTGTTGGATCCCACTGGGTTTCCTCCAAAGGGATGGCTGTTGTGGGTAAGTGGCTTCTCCAGCTCCAAGGCAGCACGGACGCCTTTTGCAAGCGTTCTCCTTCTACACAGAGACAGATGTCATGGAATGTGGGCCCCTTGACATAATCAGGAGCTTTCTCCTCCCTCCTTTCAGGGTCAGCCAGCAGTAATTTAGCTCCCTTCTGTCTGCCCACAGGAGCTCTGCCACGGGGGCTGAACAGCCACTTCACTGCACAGCTGCCAGAGGCTGGAATAATTAATTAAAATTTAAAATAAAACCATTTACAAGCCTCTGCATTCGAAACTGTAGGAGTGGGTAACCTCTTCGAGGCATTTCAACTGATTACCAAGGGAAAGAAAACTTTTTTTTTTTCCAAGAGGATATTGGCAGTATAAAGTATACTTCCTAAGCATGTATGTAAGTAATCAAACCATACAAGCTGCCATTAAAGCAGAACAATCTTGTTGTGGGTGACAACTGGAAATTTATCCGGAGCTTCAAAATGGATTCCCATGGGGGAAGTGAGAGCAAGGATGCTGAATTAAAAGCATCAGTGAACAAAAGTGGCAATTCAAAATGGTGACCGGCCCATCTTCCCCGTTCATCAGGGGCCCTCACAACTTTGGAACGCTCCAGTAACTGATGGGCAGAAACACATTTTTATGCTTTGATTTTATGAGGCTTCAAATGACAAGCAAGCTCATGGCAATGTCTTATAGATACTTGTCTAGCCAAATATGTCACTTTCGCCTGGATGAGAAAACTAAGATGTCTGTCTCAAGTCACTAAAGGAACTATCTCGAGGTCACAGAGCAGGTGATTCATTCCTGAAAACAACCTCGTCAGCAGAGCCCAGATTCCCTTTGCACATTGGTATTTTCGGTTCTAACCCGCTCGACACTGATACTGACTGATGACCCCGGGGCTGCTCGCTCAGCAAGTGTCTCCTGTTCTCGGGGACAGAGATAGCCACGGACTTTGCCAGTTCATGACAGTCCAGCAGTTTCTTCATTTCCTGCGGCGTAGGGGAGAGAACGAGAATTCACTGAGCGTCTTCTCTGGCTGGACCTGAGCCCTCTTGGCACAAATAATCTCACTGGATTCTCATAACTGCCTTATGCAATAGGTATTCCCATTTTACAGATGAAGAAAACATCTAGAGAATTCAGCGACGTGCCCGCCGTCACACATGCTCAGACGCACACCTGAGTTGCCCAGGACCTCCGTGAGGCCACACCAATGAGACGTCCCACCACGAGGCTGAGGGCTCTCGGTTTGCTTTGACACGAGAAGGCTCATCGTCAGAAGCTGGGTTCTTATCATTCTTCTGTGGATGGGCTGCCGTCAGGGTGACACCGTGAGAAGTACCCGTTCTGACCGTAATCAGCTGAGGGCTTCGCCAAATCACCCTCACTGCCTGAATCCCACAGCTTTCCCAGGAGAGTGAACGCCATTGCTTCCGTTCTCCTGAGAGTTGAAAATCCCTAATAAAAGTAGAGTAAGAAAGCAAGGGAGAGGCACTATGAGCAAGTCAGTCAGGAAAGTCGTTGGTACTGACGGGTGCCGTGGGTGATTCTAAGGGCTGTGGAAGAAACTGGCATCCACTAGATACACATACGGTTCTGCTGGAAAACAGTGGGATGGGAGTAGATCAGAAGGAGAAAGACAATAGGCTTGTCCTGAGGCAGAGGAGAAAGGGACGAATACCGTACATCCCCCACCTGCCAAGGCCCTCAACCGCACACACGCACATCAGCTCACTGACCCTCACACAGCTGGTGTCCGCTGCTCCACAAACTTAAGTGTACAAATATGCTGACACTTCTTTTACTTTTCTAAGCACCCTCAGAGTCCTCACCTATTACAGTGGAGAAAACTCTGATGGCCCTCTCGTGGGTGTCCCCATCGACTCCACATAGAACAGAAGGAACGTGGGTTTCATGCAGCCCCCATGTGGTGGAGGGTCGGGCGAGGGGGGGGCTTGTCCAAATTCCACACTCAAGCAGGACACTCCGTGGCTTGTGAACAGCCCACTACCACCACTGCTTCTTGCTTCCTCGCTGAGCTGCTTTGCTAAACAACTTTATTGAGGTATCGTTCACATATGACGAAATTCATCCATTTCAGTTTGACACTTCAGTGAGTTTTAGCCCCTTGACCAAGTTGTAGCCCCTTTATGATGCAACCAGCATCATAAACCAGTTTGAGAACATTTTCACACACACACACACACACACACACACAGTGGGTAAGAGCCCCCGTGCCCTTTTACAGGTGATCATTATTTCTACCCCTAGCTCCAGGCAACCCCGTATCTACTTTCTTTTCATTCCTTCTGATTTGAGCTTGGCCAAGGAGGCCCAAATGTGAGCTGGCTGTTACAGCATTTCATCTGAGGGGTGGGCTTGGGACATACCCTGCTCCTCGCAGAACCACGAAGCCCCATCCATTTCGAGGTCACAGCCAGTTCATCTTTCTCTTAAACGCTCAGAACCCAAAGGCCTTACATACTTCCCCTTTCCCAGCGAATGGGACCCCTTGATCTACAACCTGTGCAGCTCCAGGCCCTACACCCTTCTCAGGGATGCTACTTTCAATAGTTCAAAAGTGACGTCCTCTCCAAAGGAGACTCCAAGTGATTTCAAGGTGCCAGGTACTATGGCTCTACGCAGAGCCTACGTTTATGACAAGTTGCTCTGCCCCACCCCACTTCTTGTTTATTGTACAAATTTCTTGATTAGTAAGACGGAGAAAAAATACATTCAGTGACTGCTGTGCAACCATCTGCACAATCACCTCTTCATGTAAGCGTTTCATTATCCGTATCTCAGACACTGACACCCAGCTAGGTTCACTGACCACGGTCATACAACTGATTAACTGCAGATCAACCCTTCAACTCAGGTCTTCTTGACTCCAAAACCTGTGTTCTTTTCCAACTTCCTAGTATAATTTGCTGGCTTCTCTGCAACCTGCTTCTCTGCAGAGCAAGGATTCCCACATTTCCTTTCAAATGCAATTTAATTGTAAATACATTCTTGCAAAGCTCATTGGATCTCCCTCCTTTTCTCCTTTCCTTCCTCACTATCCTAAAAGGGCGCCGTTAGGAAGGTACGTTCTGTTATGTTCTGTTTCTAAGTGTGCTTTGCCTTATACAAAAAGTCTCCTCCCCAAACCCAGTGGGGGTCTCTGGAGAGTTGCAGTGGGATCCTTACACTCTCCCGGTTGGGTCCCTAGAATCCTACAGCCTTAGGAAACACATCAGCCCAGTGCTAAAAAGTCCTACTCTTTGTCTCAGCCAGCTGCAGACCCGCACCACCAGAAGTGTCAATTAAAAACCAACTGTATTTTTCATCAAGTAAACAGTTGGATCCTTTTGGAGTCTGGTGAGCAAGGCAGGGTGTTGCTCCATTTAAGCCGTTATCAGAGCCCCGCAAACACCTCGTCCCAGTGTGGCTGGTTTTTAATTTTCTGTGGCAGGTAGAGTGTGACAATTGGTCAGCCTCTCAGGGGATCACAGCAAAGCCCTTGCATTTAACTATAGCTAACTTTTGGCAAATGTCGGCCTTGCTATCGGGGGGTGGCTTTCTAGGGGCCAAGTCTCATCAGGTCTATGGTGACTGCAGAGACATGAGTTTTGGTTACCCGGACAGGGCATCCAATTCTAGATCCTCTGTTTACAAGGTATATGGCTGTGGGCACGTTATATATCACCTCTCTAAGTCACAGGTTCCCACCTACCTCTACAGACTTATTGCAGCCATCCCCTCTTTATTCTTTCTCTCCATCGATTCTGCCTTGGGTATGTCACCCAGGACCTTTGCATATACCGTTCCTCTGCCTTCAGCACTCACAGAACTTTACAATTGAAAGAGTCCATGTGCCTACTTTCTCATTTTACAGATGAGGAAACTGAGGAATAGAGAAGGGAAGTGACTTTTCCAAGATCACACAGGGAATCAGTCAACAGAGGCTCACTGTTAAGAGAGAAAACAGACAGGTGGGCAGGGCGCAGAGGGAACTTCAAATCTTCATTTTAGGAGAAGTGCTTCCTATTTATGATCACCAGGAGTCTGAGCATTCCTGGCTAAGTGGAGAAAGATTCAGTCCAGGATATGCCCCACAGACTAGATACTGCATCACCCACACTACACATGAGGAAAGTGTGGCTTAAAGAGATTGAGTACATTTTCAATATACATAGCTGCAAGCTATGCAGCTTGCAAAGCCTGCAAAGCCATACTCACACGGTCTAGATGGACGGAGGTGCGCTGCAGGTTTGTGCTTTCAAACCTCCACAAGCCTGTTCCTCTCTCAAGGAGCAGCTCAAATTCACCACCTCCTGAAAGCCTTCCTTGATTTCCCTTCCAGAACGCTGTCTTCTCTTTCCTCTGCCACATCGTGGCAGTTGGCCGTTACAATTACGGAGCTCTTCTAACTCCGTGTTACAACTATTTCCTGAACTGGATATTTCCACCAGTTGATCCTTGCTTTTGAGGACCGAGACCAGGTATTAACTTGTACAGCTATCCGTTACAGACACATAACAGCTACACGTAGTATAACTGGTAATAGGCATAGAGATATAAGTGGTATTATGTGTCCAGCGGGCATATTATTGCCCAATAGTATGACACCAGTGTCTGAGCAAAGAAAAGCCTTTGATTGTGACCGGCTAGGAGACAGAAGGCAAGGCTCGAATTTGTCTCACCAGCCCAGGGCTTGGGGGTCACATTTAAAGGAGGAAGCGGGGCAGTTATGCATATCCTATCGAGTTATGTTATTTCAGCATAATGAGAGCTTAGTGTGCAGGTGCTAGGGGACCCCGGCTTTTGGTGCGCTGCATGTTTGAATTAGGGGCATGTAGTATATAGTCTGCAGTGGATTTGGACCCAGTGATGTTGAAAGGTTATTCTAAATTGCATTTTTTCTCTAGTGCGAGTGTCCCATTGTCAGACTGCATGACCCTTGTTCTGTTCTCTCTGAAAACCAGCTCAGTGTCTCATTAGAAGCAGGACAAGGCCAGTTTGGACTGGTTCTGCGGGTACACGCACATAGTAGGTACTCAGCTAATACATGCTGAACGGGTCACAAAGCTATTGATGGCGGTGCCTCCAAGAATTGCTCTTTATTCCGGCTGCATGTTGATTTATTTATTTTTTTAATTGAAGAGTTTCTGGGATTGATAGGAAGACATTTTAGTTCGTTCGGAAGGAAATTTCAGAAGAATTGTGCCTGCGGACACATGCAGACACTGAGGATGGAGAGAAGACCATGGACACTACAGAGAGGGCTTCCCTCACTTTCTCCTCGACGAGGAGAACACTGTGTCCTGCCCGGCAGCTGGCAAAGCATGAGTGTGCGGAGAACATTTTTCATTGAATTAAGGAAGGGCTTAGACATCTCAGCATCCCAGACGTGTCTCCCCGCCCCTGCCCACCCGACCCTCAGTATCGAGCATAAAAACATCTATTCAATCCCAGTTGAACTGGGAGAGTTTCAGGAGAGGTTCGGGGTGGTGTCGGGGCTCCTTGAGCCCTCCCCATGCGTTTGTGTAGGGGTTGCATCCAGCTGCCTCTCCGCTGGCCCCCAAATCCTGTAGTCCTTTTTACCTCTGTGCTAATGCTTTCCGAGTGAAATCTTTTGACCACAACAATCCGTCTGAGTTGCAGGATTCTCTATCCCAACTCTCAGAACACTGCCAGGTACTAAATCAAGGAAGACTAAGAAACAAGAAAAGCACCCCCCCCCCCCCCCAGTCAATGTGCCAAACACCAAGCCAAGTTCGCACAACCACCCTGCAGGAACCCATGCGTTCAGTTTTCCAGATAAGGAAGCGTGAGCAGAAATGGAAGCAGCACTCCCTGGGACACGGAAAGAATAAGCAAGGAACTGAACCCAGGCCGGCTGGACTCACCACTAACGGCTTAGAATAATCCAACAGACGCATCAGTTATGTAACTATTTCCCTACTTGTTATACATTCAGAGTGTAAGTCTTTTCACCACTGTAAACAACACAGCAAGGAACTTTTCTAATACTGAAAGCTTTGGCCGCATTTAGGATTGCCAGGATTGCCACCTTGGAGGTAGAATCGTTAAGAAGCGTGGATATTTCTGAGGATCTTGAACTTGGTGCCAGATTGCCTTCCTCTAAAGGGCTGCACAGGCTCGGCGGCCTCCTGCAGTGCGTGCGAGTATTGATTGCACCCCACCCCCGCCACCCCCCTCACCCCCCGCAGTTTGGGTAGTCTCAGTTTTTGGAAACATTACACATTTGCTAGCTGAAAATAGTATCTCCATTTTCATTTGCATTTCTTTGATTACTAGTGAGGTTGAACATTTTCCGGTATGTTTTTAGAGCCATTTTGTTGCCTCTGTGCAATTTTTATTTTCCTGTCTATTTTAGCCTTCAGCATCTTAGTGATTTTCATAATGATTTTATAAGTTTTATGTTAAGAATGTTAAGCTTTTTGGCTTGTCATCTGTGCTCAGAATATTGTCCCATTTTGCCTCCTTTTAACATTTTTAAACTAAAGACATATACACATATATAACATATATAATTACATATTATATATAATAGATATGTATTATACATATATAATTATATATATATTATATATAATTAGATAGTCTATATACAGAAGGTGGCAAAAAAAGTATACACATTTTAAGAAAGGAAAACTGTATTAAAGTTGTAATACTCAATATATACCGATAACAAAGATGAATACAAGTCACGTGTGACTTCTGCAATGACAAGAGGTGCTCCAAGTGGTTACCATCAGCGTCCAGACACTTCTGATGACAGAGAACTGCTGCTTGAGCATAGATGACATCTCTTAAAATGTGTATACATTTTTTTGGTAGCCCCGGTGTGTGTGTGTGTGTGTGTGTGTGTGTGTGTGTAACAGACTATGGTAGATAAAATCACAAAATAAAAGATTAATGTATCTTATTTTATATATATATATATATATATATATATATATATATATATATCCCAGTGTGTGTTGTGTATGTGTATAAATATATATAAATATATAATATATAAATATATATATATATATAAAGGATACAGTAATCTTTTATTTTGTGATTTTATCTACCCATAGTCTCTGTTTCAGCAACTCAATAAATGTTCAATTTTACTTTTTTTCTGGTGCTTATTTTCATTAAAAGTTGCAGGTCCTGTACTCTACCTGGAAGGTTTGTTTTTTTCCTTTTTCAGCGCTAAGTCTGATGTGAGGCCAGCCTGCATTTCTGCCAAATTGCTGCCATCTGCCCCAGCAGTGCGTGCTGAATAAGCCTTCGGCTTCCTGTAGACTTGTCGCCAAACCGTAAGGTGTCCCTCCTGACAGCGACTGCTTCTCACCCTTGTCCCCTGAGCTGTGGAAGAGCCTGTGCACATGTCCTTTCTCGCCTCTGTCCCACCCACCCGCACCTGCTCACTTCCTCCTCCAGTAGGGTCCCCAGTGCTGTCCTTGGACTCCAGCCAAGTAGTTTGCCATATGGAAAGTTTTTTTGATTTCTTAATTGTTGTTGTTTTTTTGTTGTTGTTGTTGTTTTTACATTTGCAATGCCGGCCTATGTTCCGGGAGGCCTGGGCCTCCCTGAGCAATTCCAGCTGGGTGATAGCAACAGCGCATGCCTCCGGGAAGGCTGCTTGTGTGTGTGAACTGCCAACACTGCCCCCATCAAAGCAACCTCCCTGTCGCCTGGAAAGACTGCCAGGTGGGAACAGCCTCTACGGACCCTGAGAACCACAGAACCCTCACTTCAGTCCAAGATTGAGGAAAGAACTCACCCCCCATGTAAGAGAACGAAATCCTTATCTTCCCCCACAGGGAAATTGATCAATAATGTCTGGGGCAAATTAATCAGGAAACAGCAGCGTCTGCATAGTTAGAAACAGAGCAGACTTTCTGGAAAAAGAGCTAGCCATTAAGAATTCTTGCCTTTGGGAAGGTATCTAAGATGGCAGACGAGGAGACATGGGGAAAGAGGACCTCTGCTCTTCCTTTTAAAGCTGATTGATATTTTTAACTCTGTGCATACAATTGCTTTGACATAAAAATAACGTATCTTAAAAAGCATCCCCTGAACATGACAATGCAAAAACAAAACAAAATATGCACCTACTTTCTTATCTGATGTCTGGTGAGCAGACGTGAATCTTTCTTTTCTGATCCTTTATCTTAAGAACACAAATTCTCACCGTCCCAGCCTTCATATGGAGATGAATTAGAGTTTAGAAGATTGTGACCAATGTGAATTGATGGCCAGAACACTCTGGATGTTGGCAGTTATTCTTTTCAAAACAAAATCCCCTAAAGCTGCTTGCTTTTCCTTCATTATCTTTTGCCTCTTTCCCTAGAAAGGAGTCATTTCTGTCTCACATATGAAACTCTCCCATCTTGGTGAGAAGGGATTAGTAGCTCATTGCTTTTCGTATCCTTAGCATGTCATGTAGTTTGATGCTGTGAGATTGTTTGAAGAGTATTTATTTGTTAAATGAGTAGACAGGATGGGATAGGATATGACACCCTTGGTTCTCAGGAAGTCAACTGTCCACTCTCTTTCCACCATGTGGGAATATATTAAAACCTTCTATGAAAGAGATGTATGAGTATCTTACCCCTGCTTCGGGTCTGTGATTTTGGCAGTGTTTTTAATGTAGACAACATTTGTAAAGTGTATAGCACAGGTTTGGCCCAGATCCAGATCCCATACCCAGGTCATTTCTTTTCCCACCGTCTCCTTGATGATGAGAATCTCTCAGATTTGTCTTTTGGGGTTTTCAAAATACTTTCATGAGCCTATTTTATGCGATTCTCGTGACTCTATCACAAGGGTAATTAACATCACCCTTCTCCGCTGGCAGATTGGAAACTGAGGCATGGAAAGATTACACGGCTTGTCCAAAGTCCTGTGGTTGATAACTGGCGGAACCAAGACTCAAACTTAGTTCTTTTGTCTCCAGGTTCTGCCAATTTCTGAATCCAGTACAGTTGCCATGTTGCCTCTTACATGGAGTGGGAGCCGTGAGCTGTGATGTTTCTAATTGGAGGAAGAGACTTGGGGACCCTGGGTGGCTCTGCATTGAACACTATGGTTTGCGTACAAGTTGTGCAGAGCCTGTAGCACTCAAGGCCCGGAAAGGCGAGTACCAAGAGGAAGTAGTATTCTTTACACTCAACTTATATTATTACTTCTAAACCGGGGCTGTCAACTCAAAAATAGAGATTTGAAGGAGGATCTTCTGAAATGCAACTCAAGGTTATAAACAAGAGTGACATTCTGTTTAGCATGATAAAGTATCCGAGAAACACTAGCATGGAATTAATCTTTGCAGCACAAAAGATTTTACTGTACAGGAATGAGGCTGAAATTCACCAGAAGGCTGTGGGTTCCAGGATCAGGACTTGGGACTTCTAAGGATATTGCATGAAAACCATTCCATTCTGGCTGTAATCACCTGTGCAGGAGCTCAGGCTGCCTCACATCAATGTATAGCTAGTATCACCCCCATTCTTTTCGGGCACCAAGCATCTCAGGACCAGGTTTCCTCATTGGACGATTGACAGCCCGTGGTTTTGCCGGATTGTCTGAGGGCATTCGAGGGTGTTGGGGATATTGGTTTCCTCTCTGTCTGAACCTCAAAGGGAACGCCTGGCGCTTATCTGTACTTTCTGAGTCTCGGTAGACGGAGCCCACCTGGGCTGGCTGATTTAATTAACGTCTGTGTTATCTGTCTGCCGCTTTTGAAGCTGTTGTCATGTTGATATTAGAGCTAAACAACGACAGACCTGTGGGCTACACAAGCCATCAAAATCCCATCTGCTGCCGTCCTCAGCCACAGGACGCAGAGGCCAGGCAAAGATGTTCTGATTCCTGGGGATGCTCATATCTGATCCAGAAAGAGTCAGCCTCCTATGAATGTTAATCCCACTAACTCCCATCCCTCAATAGTCTTTGTCAGTGTCCTCTCTGGCTCAGGAAGGCCGTGGACGTGAGCCCACATCCACCCCAGTTCACGGAAGGGCTTCATGATCATGTGGTCTCAGCACGTGGCTTGGTGGACAGGTGGTACCGTTAACCCAGCAGCTTCTTCCTGTATACAGTTACCGAATACAAAACAATCAGCCTAGAGAACCAGCTGAAGACCAGCTGAATAGTTTTAAACTAAGGGTATAAAAACTAAGCCACACTGAGACTGGTAGGAAGGTTTCCATACTGACGGCCAAACTCTTCCGCCAACAGAGAATATAATGTCACAAGAGAGAAGGAAGAGAGTTCTAATCACATCTCTGCTCCTACAAAACTTCCTAAATGGACTGGTCTCTGGCAAATCGCTGTATCCTTGCTCCATTTCTAGAGACAGTGTCCTTAATACCAACTTCAGGGGAGCCCGAGGCCAACATATATGGGCATCGGGAACCTGGGAGTCCCCACAACTATAGCAGACATGCTGTGTGTATGTATTTTTCCGGGGAAAGGGTCACATCAGATGCTCAAAGGAGCCTAAGACACGCCCCCACCACCGGCACTAAAGGAAGGTTTTCAGTCCCTAATCTTTCAAACCACAAATTGTCCGTTGTGCGCAGTAAGTCCTGGATTATCAATGCTCAGAAAGGCAACAAATTGTAGTCAAAGTAGCATTCTTTCATTTACTCGTTCATTCGTTCATTCATTTATTCAAGTATTTATCAATTGCCTTCCTTTACACCTGATTCTAAGCAGTGGGGATTGAGAGACAAATTAATCTTTAGGAGCTCCAGTCTAGTAGGGAAAAAGATTCCTAAGCAGATTATAAAATAATATGTTATAAGTTTAATAGTGGATGTTTACAGGCCATGAAATGGAGCAGCTCATCCAGACTGAGCGAGCTCGAAAGGCTTTGATCAAGTCTTAAAGAATGAGTACAGGTGACCAGACGTAGAGGAGAATCATTCTGGGCGGAGGAAAAGAACCAGGCCAAGGGCAGGAAACAGCACGTGGTCTCGGGGGGGTTCCAACAGCCTAATTTTTCTAGGAACATGGAAAGGTAGAGAATGGGAAAATGTGTGTGGGGAGGAGGTAGGACAGGCTATGGAGGATGTTCTATGACACCTCCTTATTCTACAGGGAAGAGATCCTATGAAAGGGTTGAAACAAAATTTTAGGCCCTGTAACTTCATCATGGAGAAAGGGTTGAGAAAATTGTGTTACATTAACTCGGGCATGAAGAAAACTTAGACAAAGATAGCAGTCATCTCTTTTCCCTGTGGACTGGGATCACAGCTTACTGTCTTTTCTGTCACTTGTCCCAGTCTTACTAGTATAGATAGTGACATACAGCAGGTCCTCAAGTAGTGTCTGTTGACTGGATAAATTAATAGGAAGGATGGAGAGGCAGATACCATGTTTGAGAAAAACGCAGCATCTTAACTTGGCAGGAACTGCAAATAGATTGGATGTGGAAGAGGGAAACTGAGTGAGCTTCTAACAGCACAGGCTTTGGAGTCAGCCAGGTCTGGGTTTAACTGCTGTCTTCTGAACTTCAATGGTGCTTGTCTGGGACAAAACAAATAGGAATGGAAGATGGCAATGATGGTTCAAGGTGGACTGACTCAAGACAGAATTAATCTTTTGCGTGTATATGAAAAAGAGAGAGAGTGAAACAGGGAGATGGAGAGATCTGGGTCCCACAGATGGAGAGCAAGAGAGGTGAAACAGAGGAGTCAGGGAGAATGTTTTGGGAGAAGGCAGGCTTTAGAGGCTGAGACGTGCCTGAAACAAAAAGGAAAAAAGAAATACCAACAGGGAGGGAGGGAGGGAGGGAGGGAGAGGGAGGGGGAGAGAGGGAGGGAGGGAGAGAGAGAGAGGGAGAGAGGGAGAGAGAGAGAGAGAGAGAGAGAAGGAGAGAGAGAGAGAGAAGGAGAACAGGAAAGGGGCAGGAGCTGAGAAGGCAGTGGGAGGGTGAGGAGTGTGTGGTTTCAGGAAGCAGATAGATGCTCAGGAGAATGAGGCAGGAGACCGAAAGGAGAGAAAAAGCAACATGAATGAGGCAGACCCAGCCCTCCCCCCCCCCACCGTTGTGAGAAGATCCTGGTTCACACCTGCTACCTGGTGTGAATCCGCCTCTGGGCACACCTGCTCAATGAGAAAACCAGCACTGAACAAGCCGGGAAGAGACCCTTCCTTTGCTACAATCCAGTTCTCTCACTTTGCCCCCAAGGTATCCACTGAGGGGTCTCTGGGAAGCCCCAGACAGCGTAAGTTTGATGTCACATCAGAAAGATTTGCCCCGAGACTCTGTTCAATTCTGGGCAAGACGATTCGCCAGGCAAGAGGCCCTTTCTGGAAAGAACGTGGTGGCAATTGCTGACAGCCTTCTGAACGATGGAAGAGCTGAGAAATAACCAGAATAATGAATAAGCAGTCTATTCTTGGGTCTGCTGTTACTGCCCTTCTAATTGGGTGTCTCAGAGTCTCCTGGGACTCCCTAACCTATAGCACTCTTCCCAGAGAGACCAAGAAACCCAGGTTGGAGACATAACAACTCCTAGCAAACACTCTGATTGGAACTGACAGCCCTTCTGGAAGCAGTGACACGTCATCTTGTTGTCTTAGCTTCTCTCTTCCTAAGATCCCCTGTGAAGGCTGGACATGAAAACTTCTAGACCAGAGAACAGACTTGAGTTTGGATCCCATTCCTGGCTTCATGGCTCCAGGCCAGTCACTTCATCAGCCTGAGCCTGACTTTCCTCTTCTAAAATTAGGGTTAATAGTTCCCACCTCCAATGATTTTTGTGAAGACGAGTGCCAAATGTATGCAAATTGCCTGGCACATAGTAGACTTTCAATAAATGATAGCTATTAGCATTATTATTAGAGAGAGGGCATCTTTGGCAAGGATGCAAAAGACTGGCAGCCTGACAAACAAGAAACCAAAGGTACATTTTGCAAACTACCACCAAAGTGCGCAGCATCCCTAATTAGAATTCCCATTAAGTTCTGATCATGAGAAATATGCAAGAAGACACTTTTCAATCTCCCAAGAGAAAACAGGAAGTGGGAGGATTTAAAAAAAAAAAAGTGAAAAGTAACTTTCAGTGACATCTCATCTTTTTGTCTTCTTAGTCTTAGTGTTAGAGAAATTAGATAAAAGCTCTCTTCTGTGCTCGTCTCTTCACCTGA
Organism: Rhinolophus ferrumequinum; assembly: GCF_004115265.2. Taxonomy (NCBI): domain Eukaryota; kingdom Metazoa; phylum Chordata; class Mammalia; order Chiroptera; family Rhinolophidae; genus Rhinolophus; species Rhinolophus ferrumequinum. Next base: position 12,115,150 of record NW_022680357.1, on the reverse strand, counting down.
TGGGTGTTCCACAATGCTCTGGTCCAGGGGTAACTGTGCCCAGCCGGATGAATATCTCCCCCTCAACTCAAGAGCTGATGGACCCTCAAGTACCTCATAGGAGGGAGCTTAACGTGAACGGTGGGTTTGGACAAAAGGTTCAGGATTCAGGTGGTAAGTGGCAGAAGCACTCCAGAGAACCACTGCATAGGAGGTTTTCCATGTGGCGCAGATACCGAGTAGAAGCTTTAAGATACTTATTTTGGGAAGAGATCTTAAGGAAAAGGAGGAGGGTTGGGAAGAGTGAAACAGGGGAAGAGGAAAAGCCAACCCCAGGGGGCTTTCTGGACCTGATGGTAAGTGGGCTCCAGCCCACTGGGACCTCTGAGGAGCTGTTAGAACACACTCAGAATTAATTGTCTGCCCAAGAGGCGGAAGGGGAGAACATGAGCCACCTGTCCCCAGCCCCCGTTGGTCACGGTTTGGCCCATGGGGTGTCAACCCCTCCCACTTCCAGCATTACACCTGCTGCAGGATGGTTGGGCAAGTTCCTGACATTACCCTACATGATGGGGGCAGGCAGGAAGGTGCCGAGGCAGGAAGTAAGAGGCCTGCAGCACACCTGGACCAGGTGCTTTCTGGGTACACCCGCTCAGCTGGTTGCCATGGCGACAGAAAAACAATTGGCCAAGAGGAAGTGAAGTGGGCCTCAAGAGGTGTGTGATACAGGAGGGGGAGGGAGTGAGGAGCTGAAGTGTTCTGTGGAATATTCTCTCTCTGAGACTAGAAGGGTGGGAGCATGGAGAACTTCACACAAAAAGGCCGTCATCTTTGCTTCTGTAGAGCTTCCCCCTCTGCCATTTCTTCTGCTCCTGATAAAAATCGTGCAGGGGTGAAGAGCCCTACTGTGCAGACGAGAAAAGATGCCGAGACCTTTTACTGGGCCACAGTGCTGGCGGCAGAGTCAAGCCATGTGTCTAGAGAGATTTTCAAACAGTGGTCCACCAACTGCCTGCATCAGAACCCCTGGGGTGGTTCTTAAAATGCTGTTTCCAGGGCCTCTAGAGCGACCAAATCCTGATACTCGAGTCTGAGCACTGTTTGACACAAGGCCCCAGAGTTCCCCTCTCCGGCTGCAGCAACTGCTTTTGACCTCACAAAACAGTCGCTGGGTTCCAGCCAACAGAGCCTGCTTCCAGGCCTCTGAGATCTTTCTCAAGCCCAAAGCTAACCACCCCCAGAATCCTGGAATTAAAAATTAAATTTAAAAAAAAGAGTGGGATGTTATTACAGGAGGGTCCGGCGGGGTTGTTCCAACACTGAGGGATCAGAAGTTTTCGAAGGCAGAGTCCGTGGCCAAGAGGAGCAGAGAGAACAGCCCTGGAAGGTTGCAGCCTCTGCATCGTAGGAATGAGGAACAGTGTCCCCGATCATGCAGCGACTTCCGGAGCGTGCTAGGATTAAAACTACGAATTTCCTGACTCCTATCCCAGTGCTCTTGGGCGTCCACGCTCGTGCGGAATAGCAGAGATTGGCTGTGTTGCCCCTGCACGCCTCCCGCAATTAGTCATGTATGCTGTTCAGCCTTTCCCAGGACGCAGGCCCCCTTTTCTAGTGCTTTTAAAGGAGGCATTAAAAGATTTGAATCTCACTGAAACCTCTGAACTCGTACAGAGGAAACATTCAAGAGGCTGTGACGGGATTATTTCTAGCAACCATGACACTTCTCGATGGGAAATGCCTTTCTTGAACTGTATCCGAGTACCTCAGCACAAGCTGGGATTTGGAACCTGACAAGAAAATAAGTGAGCTGCTAAGCTGAGGCTGCAGACATTCTCCTGCAGGTTTCACCTTCAGTGGATCCAGATCATACCAGCAACTTCACGAGGGCAGGAGGGATACTAGCGGGGATGGAACCAAACCATCCAAACCTGGCTTAGGTGACTGCTCCAGCACCTGTTCTGTGACCTTCCACTGGGAACTTCTCAGCTTCCTTATCTTGAAAGGGAATTCCTAAGCCTTTCAAAGTTGCTGTGAGGATTAAAGGTGATGTCTAGGAATTTCTTAGCACAGAGCAGAAGTTCAGAAGTTTAGTCAACGTGACAATGAGGATGGTAACAGATGACATTTATTGTTTTTTTTCATATGCCAGACACTGTTCAAGATGTGTCATCTGTGAGATTTGTTAAGGAAATTCTAGCTATTGTAACAGACAAACCCTGGAATCCCCAGGCTTAACCTAAGTATATTTCTCACTCACATAAAGTTCAATTAGCGGTGGGAATGGTGGCGAGGGAATTAGGGAAGTCACAAATCGTTCCAAGACTCGGGCTGACCGAGGCTGTGCCACCTCCATTGTGTGGTTCCCGAGGGTGCACTGGGTGTTGGCCTCTACCCAGTAGATGGGACAGAATTGGGAGGATTTTGCTGGAGGTTTCCATGGAGCAAGTCTGACAGCGGCCCCCATCACGTCCACTCATCTTATACAAAACTCAGCACAGACCCCCATCCTTATGCAAGGAGAGAGGGGCTGGAAAGCATAGCTCTTGTCTGGACAGCCATACTGTGTCTCTCTAGGGCAATCATCTGTTTAGCTGAAAGTGGTGGGGCTAAGGTTTGATCCCAGGTTAGTTACCCTGTTTCCTCCAAAATAAGACCTAGCCGTACAATCAGCTCTAATGCATCTTTAGGAGCAAAAATTAATATAAGACCCAGTCTTATATTAATTATATTATCTATTATATTATGTTACATTTTATATTATATTATACCCAGTCTTATAGTAAAATAAGACAGGGTCTCATATTAATTTTTGCTCCAAAAGACGCATTAGAGCTGATGGTCCAACTAGGTGTTATTTTCGGGGAAACACGGTAGTCACCACTCACAAAAGACAGAACAGCTCAGAACTTTTGTCCCGGGGGCCGGGGGCTTAGTGACCACCTGCGGCAGGCAGCCTCTAAGACGGGCCCAAGTGACCCCACCTTTTAGCCTTCCGGCCTTATGTCATCTTTTCCCCGGGAGCACCTGCTTCTAACCGATAGATGTGGCGGTGTGATTCCTGTCTTGCTAGCGGACACTCTTTCTTGCTGTCTTAGATGAAGCAAGCGGCCCTACTGGACTGGTCCGCGTGATGAGGAACTGGGACGGCCTCGCCAGGAGCCAGGTAGGAACCAAGCCCTCCGTCCTGCCAACGCCACACAAGTGAGCCTACACGCAGATCTTCTCACCTGAGGTTTCCGGTGAGACCGCAACCCTGGCTGACACCTCGATTGTGGCCGACGAGAGACCCAGCTCAGCCACGCTCAGGTTCCCGGCCCATGATAATAAATGTGTGTTCTTCGAGCTGCTAAGTTTTGGAGCAGTCCCATAGTTATGCAGCAACAGACACCTAATAAACCATCTGAAGCCAGGAATTTATTACCACAGATCTCATTCATTACAATTTTTATCCCCTATAGACCTCTAGATCTGAAAAAGCCCTTCTATCAAGCAAACCACATTCCTTGAGCAAGAACTTATTTTCTTGCCAATTTTAAAAACTCACCGTGAGTATACCTATGGGGTCCACAGTAAAATCCTATCTCTGACAAGCTCACAATATCACCAACACCCAAAGAATCAGAAGAAAAGGCACCGTACCAAGTTCACATATACCTTACCCAAAGCCAGTGAGTTTGGTGTTTCTCCCCATCCCTTCTGCAGGTGATTTCGGAGTGAGGTCTGAAAATCTGGAAAATAATATTGTCTGGGAAGTGTTCTCGGAGCTTTCTGCAGACAGACGGCCTTCTATCCTTCTCGTAACTACCCCTTGTAGGTGCCCTTGTTATGCCCGCCTGACTCCAGAGGTCCTGCTCCTATCCAGAAGATTACACTGCCTCCTGGAGAGGAGAAATCATACACAGGTCATACAAAATTAAGGCACACTGAGTCAAAATGCGCAGTGCCCTGGCTGCGTGCCCCAGACGCCTCTTCTGGACCTGCTGTCTTTCCACCTCAGACCCTAAAGCATTCTGAAGACGACGTCTGTTGTGTTGCACAGACTTGAAGCACAGAAACACCAACTGAGGCAGCATCCGGCCAGTTCGGTGCCCCCAGGTCAGTGACAGCTGGTTGGAGGGGACGCTGACTAGTGGACGTCACCTGATCCAGAGCTGCATTCCTTTCCCTGGACTTAAGTGCATCTCCTTGGAACAATTTTAGTACACATTTACGGTTCCCAACCCCAAAGGAAGGAAGCACAGGAACTGCTCATACAGGAATGAAATGGGCCGTTGTGATAGATCACAGGGTTGGCTTTAGAATCATACAAACCTGGGTTTGAATCCCAACGCGCCACCCACTAGATGTATGACCATGGCGGAGTCATTTCACTCTCTGAGCTACAAGGTGTGGTCCACTGTCCCCTTCGCTTGACATTGACAACTTGTCTAAGAACCCAGTGTGTGGAAGCTTCCTTCCCAGGAGACCTCAGACCTCTGGCTTTGAGCAGAGCTCCTGCCCCCGCCCCTTGGGTCTCAGGACTTCGGTACACAAGGGCTGACTTCCGGTTACTGGTGGGTCCATCTCTATCTCTATGCCTGGGGCTTTCTCCCACGTCATGGAAATCACTCTGCCCTGGCACCTGACAACCTGGGAATGTCTGATACTGACACTCCCTGAAAGCAATGCTCAAATGACGTCGGATGGGATCTGGTGTGTCGACACCCCCACTCCATCTCCTCTTGGGTTGGACAATTCTGTGTCCGTTCTACACTGTTTCCCAAACTCCAGTCACTCATTGTCGTAGCTGGCGTGTCCTTCACTCACTGCTGTCCTTTCTCTGTCTCCCCTCCCACCCACCTACCAGCCTTCCCTCACTCCTCAAATAAACGACTTGAATTCAAATCCTTGTCTCCGAGCCCCTTGCAAGGGAATCATATTAAGGCAGGTTTCTACCTGAAAATTTCAAATGTAATGCTAACAGAAGCCAGGCAGGAAATAGAATTTAATAAGTAGGGGAAGAATCTAATCTCTCATCCTTTCAATACGTGTGTCTTGTACAACCCTGGTGACTGGTAGAAAAAAAACAAAGTACAAATCGTAGCAAGATTCTTGACCATTAAGGATAAATTTAGTTATGAGGAGATCTAGCGATGGTATATATTTTTAAGACAGGAAGTAAACTAAGAGACATGACACAGACTCTTAAAAGAAAAGTCTTCAAACAAAAAAAATCTCCTGGAAAACGTGTGTAAGTTGCTGTTCACTAACACTTTGCTTTACTATGAAGATTTCCCATACATTCCGAGCATTAAAGATTTAGCTCTCTCTGCTAATATTGGTCTTCCCTGGTGAACACTCAGGTTAGGATATGGGACCCGAGAAAGATACATGGCCACCCCACAGCATCACAGATAATCAGTTTTATTGCCAGGTAAGAAATTCATATTAATATAGTGAATACATATGTTTACAAATAAACATTCTTAGAAAACAAACAAATGTGTTTTTTTTTTTTCTTCGTTGTAGGAAGTGTTATTGGTATCATAAACTCTGCAGTTGTTGACAAGTATTAACACAGGTTTACTTGCAGAACATATGGTTACTAAAATATTCGCACATAAAAGATGCTCCATTTGCACAAAAAACTGGGGGAGTTCGATGGGGAGGCCAGGCAGAGCCCAAGGCAGATGGAGGCTGAGACGCTCTGGGAGGGCAAAGGGCAGTCAGACTGGACCCACTGGGTTGGAAGTCAGGGACAGCTAAAGGCCAGTCGAGATTAGTGACAGGGCATGGAGGGGGAAGGGAGAGTCAGCCTCTGCTTCCTTCTGGTTTCTCTCTTCTATGTCTCCCCACTTGGGCTATTGGACCCTTGGCAGACACGGTTCCCTGCGTCATCCCTCATGATACTCTTTCAGCATCACGAGGTCTGTCCACCCTCTCTAGGGGAAGCCAAAGAATAAACTTCCCTGGCCACACTTCTCCTCTTGGTTGGGCTCCCAAAGCCAACTGGAAAGTGCCATTCTTCTGGGACTGCCATCACTGCTACATCCTTTCGACCATGCCACAACTTTCCTGCCAAAATTATAGCTGCAGGGCCCCCACTAATGAAACTCACTGGATGACATTATCTCAGGAGATAAGGAACGTGGAAAATCAATATAATCCTGCAGATTCAGAGACCAAGAAAGGTCCTTGATCAGGGTTGGGATAAAGGTGAGAGGAGGGCTAGGATCAAATATGAGCCAAAAGGGAGACCAGGATTACAGACCTTTGGAGCTGGAGGGAAACTCAGAGATGAGCCAAGCCCGTATTTCCTGAAGTATGGGCTGTGAACCACTAGCGTACGCAAAATGACTATGAGAAGTACACGGGTATAGCACTAGTTAACACTGAGTCACACACAACATGGTTCCCTTTGCATTTTGGTCGGTCCATCTGGTTGCTTCAAGGAGAAAGTCTCCATTAGATGCTGGTATATCTTTGCCAACTCTTTAACATCTGATCTCGTTTTGATAAAGAAAAGGGAGGGAGGGGGAGGAAGGAGGGGAGAGACAGAGAGAGAGAGAGAGAGAGAAAGAGAGAGAGACAGAGAGAGACAGAGAGAGAGAGAGAGAGAGAGAGAGAAAAAACACAAAAGCCAGGCTGTAGGTTCAGAGCCTTCCACAGACAATAGTATGTAGCTAGAACTTAACAGTCACTTCTCTGTACTTAGTTTTATACTTACTTTCTACTTAGGGTGACTGATACTGGTTTTCTATTTGTGATGATGGCAGAAGGTTTTCCTTTTAAAAGTTAAATGTGTTAAAAAATGAATCAGTTCCAAGGCCAGCGGTGTTTACTCCGCTCTGGGGGGAGCGCTGGGGTCTCAGGGGAAAGACTGAGAAAGTGGACACTAAATCTCCCACCCCTGCTTCATGCAGCACAGAGCCTCATTATAAAAGGGGGTCTTCTATAGGGGCTTCTGTGCATGATTTCATTTTTTTTTTTTTAATGGGCAGAGGTTCTGCTATTTCAAAAAGCTTGAGAAGCTTGATCTAGCCCCTATTCCTCGTGTTTCCGATGGGAGACCAAGATGCATTGTCAGAGTCACCAGATCAGCTGGGAGTGAAAAGGAGAACGAACACCTGCTTCCTCTGAATCCACGATGTCAGAGTGGGGAGATGGGTGAGGGAGACGCTGGAGGTCCGCGTCCCAGGAAGTGCTCTGAGTCTTGATGGACCAGACCAGGGGCAGCTTCTGAAACCAAAACTGCTAGGGGGTCTCTCACAGGCTCCTGTTAATTAGCTAAGACCTTCAGGGACTGGTTGAAAACATCTCACCTTACGTGAAAATCTCCTCTCTCTCAGCAACCTTCTTGGGCTTCCACTAAACAAAGAGAATTAGTCCGAAAATTGCCTTTGCCCAGACACCCAAGGGCTGGAGAACCCATCTGAAAACATCCTCAGAGAGTTCTGGGTGGGAGATGAACACGTTGGAGAGGGCATTTGGAGGGTCCGTGGGAACTGGGGGACGCAGAAATGCCTGACAGTTTGGGGAGCTAGAAAATGGTAGAACTCATGGATTTCTGACAATGTGGGGGGTAGGGAGGTCTCAGTCTTTAGGTCCCCCTGACACTGCAGCAGCCCCTCAGAGGGTGTGTTGGGGTGGGCTCACCAACAATGGGAGGATGGAGACACCTACTACTGCAGAAAAACAGGACGGAGGGGGGTGAAGAGAACACAGGTTGCACTTGGGAAACAAGACTGTCGTTAAACAGTGACACACTGAAGGCACCACCCACGCTTATGACATTTTTCAGTCCAAAGCAGTTGAAGTTCGGCAGCGGCGGCGGTAACGGGCTGAAAGGAAGGGACTCAGGGGACCGACAGTTAACAGAGGGCTGGTGTGTGTGTCTGTGTCTTGTCTTGGCGGCGAGGGGGACACACCACACTTCAGAGGTTCGGGTCCCCGTCTCACCTCTTACAGACTTTTCATCTGTGATTTTTTTTTTTCCTTGATGTCATTGTTGATAGACCTAAGCCTCGGAAATTTGGGGCAAGAGTTACTTTGCTGTTGTCGGCTCTTTTGTAGTGGGCTTATATTTCATTTTTCTTTTCTTAAAATAAAGTTACGTAATACTCTCTGGACCCTCTCCCCGCCACAGAAGCCTATTCCCCCTGTCTCCATGTGCACAATCCTGAGGGGTGTTCTCAAACGTTCTTCCCAATCAGTGTCGGTGGGTTCAGAGTCATTTATTTTTTTCTGAGTTTGAGTGAATGTTGTTTTTTGCTTCCCACATTGCTGATATGAAAAGGACTGTAAATAGAATGGTTGGGGTTCATTACTGTCTCACACTCGTCAAAAGTGTGTATCCGGGTCACCACTCCTCCGGCTTAGAAAAGGCTTATCATGTGCACAGTTGCCTCCCAAACGACGCCGCTTCTCAAACACACTCTTCTCCAGTGCCCACCTCATTCTCTGCCCCCTTCTACCTGGGCTCGCTCACCCAGAAACAGACAGCACGTGGCAAGTGGTATATGTGCTCAAATGGACAATTTCTCTAAATTGTGCTACTGTTATTTTTCATCATGGATTTTTCAGTTTCAAGTTCAGAGGAAAAGAAAAATTAGCCCCATGGTTTGGGCATGTGAGCCGGCCACCTTGGGCCTGAAGTCGAAAGAGCGTGCCTCAGTTTCCCTCTGCTGTATTGCTGGACGTCCATGCTTCGGTCCTGCTCAGCCGCCCACCGACACGTGTTAGGCATGACCCAGGAAACGCGTGATTCCATGTCCCCAGCAGGTTTCTGGTTGGTTGGTATGGAGGGTGAGTGAGTGGGTGGCTGTCGGGGGTGGACCAGGGAGGGGGCGGGCGGGGATGTTTTTTTGCCTCTCAGTTGAGTGTGGTCTCCAGGACGCTCTGAAGCAAAAGCTCAGACAGTCACTTCTGTTTTGCTGTTGGTGATGAAGTACGGCTGTGGGGGTGGGTAGTGCTGGGTGCGAGTCCCCAAGGGGTCGCTGGAGCCTGACTCGGCCGTGCCCAGCTTGCCTTTGTTGCCGTAAGCCTGCCGCCGGAGAGACTGCTCGTTGGGGTCCCAACCCTTGAAGTTGGCGGTGGAATTGTAGGCCAGGGGGTGTGGGGGCATCTTGTTGGTGCGAGACTTCTGTCCGTTCTGCTTGGCGGGGCCCTGCTCTGGGCTGAGGGCCCGCGGCTCCTCCTCCGCTCTTACGGGGTGTAGGGGTAGGCTCCCCTTTGCGGCCAGCTCGGCCAGGTGCCGGCGTTTGGAGTAGAAGTCATCATTGACCTTGTCGGCTGGACAATGGGACAGGTGGGTGGTGAAGGGAAGGAGAGAGCAGAGACAGGGAGAGAGGAGAGAGAAAGACAGTTAGGGATTGGCAACTGAACCCGAGGACGGCATCAGAGAGGGCCAACAGTCCACACGAGACACACACGAGAAATAGAAACTCCACCTGGAACAGACGGAAGGACAACTTCGTGTCCTTTTCACAAACAAGAGCAGGACTGGGAGGGTCAGGGCAGCCCCAACAGAATATCAAGCCCCCCCCCCCCCCAAATGAACACTTCTCCCGCCACAGGCACACCCAGCACTCGGCCATCCTTGGCTTCCTTACAAAATACAGGTATTGTTTCTTCATTATTAAAACTGATGCAGTCTCATTAGCAAAACGATTGAACATGGCGAGAAACATTCTGTCTATCCCCACCACTCAAGAGAGCCGGTATCAGCCTTGGGGTGTCTTTTCTCCTGGTCTTCTCAGCACACAGGGTTTAACTGGGAATTTTTATTAGTGTGTTTGTTTGCTTTCAGCAGGGAAGTAGACCCGTGTTCAAATCCCAACTCTGCCACCTACTAGCAGCGAAGCTTTGGCTCAATTACTTAATGTTTATTAGCATCAGCTTCTGCACAAGGCAAGTAATTACAATACAAAGGATATTTCATCGGGCTGCCTGGAGAGTTAAGTGATACGATGTGTGCTACGTGTGTATATTAGCCACCAGCATTAGCGTAATTATTATAAATAACCAATTGCTCACACACTAATCTATGAAGCATCGCTTCCTGTTGGTATCAATGATTCATCAACAGCATTTTAATGCCCGCATAATATTTCATCGGATGAAACTTTCTAGATTAATCACGCCCCCTCCTGATGACCATTCAAGCTGTGCCAATATTTTGCTAATATAAATAAAACTGAGATGAGAATCTTCTAGACTAAAGATCTCTCTGTAGTGAGAAGTTTGAATTTAGACCACTCCTAAAACTATTTTCTCGATCTCCATCAGGGGATTGCAGGGTGTTGCCTATGGACCCCACTGGCTGTCGCCTGTTTCTGTATTAATAAAGTTTTCCTGGAATACTGCCATTCCCCCCAGTCACCTACTGTCCACAGCTGCTTTTGTTCTGCAGTGTAGACCGGAGTATGTGCGGCAGAACCTGCAAGGCCCACAAAGCCTGCAATATTTACCATCCAGCCCTGCAATGAGTTACCTGACGGAAAATTACTGTGTCAAAGGGCGTAAACATCATGAAGACCCTTGGTACATATTGCCGACAAAGCTACAAAAGAGTGACGCCAATTTCCACTCTGCTTCACTGGTCTACAGCACTTTCTTTCTTCCTTTTTTTTCTTTTTTTCTCTTTCTTCATTTCTCCTTTTCTCTTTCCCTCTCCCTTCCTTTTCTTTCTCCCCCCCCTTACCCTCCTTTCTTTCTCTCCCTCTCCCCCCCAACCGTCTTCCTCTCTCTTTCTCTTTCTCTCCTGATTTATTTATTTGATCGTTTTATGGAGACCTTTTCTTTTCTTTCCTCTTGCAAATTTTTAAAGATCCTCTATACTTTTAAAATTAAATTCTTATCAATATGCCTTTGAATTAATGTGTCTCCGGCGACAAGAAATCTTTACTGCTGTTTCAGTCACACTTACAACAACGTCCCACCTTATTACATGTGTGAATTTATGTAAATTCATGGAGACTGTCACAGTTTCAGGTCTCTTTCCTCATTTCAAGAACCCTGATTTTAATCCTACTTGACAGATTAGGAAACTGTCAAGCTCAGGCCTGTGAAACAACTTCACTAAGGTTAAATCGTAACCCACAGCTGGCGGCTGAGCCGGGGTAGAAGCTAAGTCCATTAGACATGATCCAATGCTTCGGAAAGGCCAGCAGGGGAAAGCTTTGGTTTCAGGACTGAGTGGGCAAAAATACACCCCATTTGCCCCCTCTGGGTCCAGGGCGGACGTCACTTATGGATCATAGTACTGTGTTCTGGCAAGTGTGGCCCCGGCTCAGACCCCTTAACACCCATTTTCCAGGCTTACGACAGTTTCAGTTGGGTTTCTCTTCCTGGTCATGCAAATAACCCTGGAGGATGCCATCTTTCAAGGCAAAGTCCCCCTTTCCATAAATTCTAGGGCTGCCTGAAGATCCAGAATGTCAACGCCATTAGGAACCCCGGAATCTGCTACTGACGCGCTCACATCCCCACAACACCACGCACTGCTTAACGTGGCGTGAGTTAGCTTCACGACGACGTGAGAGCCCCATCTTTCAGTCTTCCAGAAGAAAGCTCTAGGTGCCAAGTTCCCAATGCCATCAAGTTCCCGTAGAAAAATGCTCTGAAATCCGCCTTGGACTTCAGAAGAGATTCAGTGGCACCTCCCACTCGAGGTGGCCACGCCCGATGACCCCGACCCTGACCCGTCCTTTCCCAGGCTCTCCCTGCTCGCTCGCATGCGAACACCAGCTCACGGGTCATTCGAGCCACAAATGTGGCAGAGTCATTTACTTCGGCGTCCTCTTGTCCCCCAGCACAACTGCTGAATCACCAGGCCCTTCTAGCCCTAGCGGACAAATGCCTTCCTAACCGATTCCGTTTCTGCCCCCACTTGGAAGGTTACTCCCTCCTTCATTTCATCTCCTCCAGTCCCTTCCCCACACGGCAGCCAAAGGCATGTTTCTAAAACGCACAACTGACTGCGTCACTCATATACCAATTGCTCTTCCAGCAATTGGTTCAGTCATTTCGTGACCCCCAAATAGGCATGAGGCATGTGCTGCACAGTGGAAATATAAGGGAGAATCAGAAACAGACATGGCCCCGGTCCTCGTGAGGTGGACATTCGACTAACGAGGGCGGATAGTGACCAAATAATCCCACAAATTACATGAAAGCATAAATACAGTTGAATAGAACAGCCAGTCGTATGAGTATTTGGAGTGAGACCTCTGAGCTGGTCTGAGAACCAGGGCTGAGGAGTCCTCGCCCTGCATTCACACTGGACCCTCTGTCATTTGTCTTTCAACACTGAGTGAGGTGTCGCCTCTCGATTCCCTCAGGTTCTCTCAGGGACCCCCGCCCTCACTGTATCACCGCACTGACCACGCTGCTTTATAATTTTCCATTTTCACATCTATATTCTCCCACTAGATTCTGAGTGCTTTGAGAGCAGGGGACCTTATCTTTCCATCTGTGTGACTCTGGCTATCAAGCCCAGCCATACACGGAATCACACGGGGGAGTGTTTAAAGCATTCAGATTCCTTGGTCCTTCCCGCAAACCGCCAGCTCAGACACAGATTTTTTTTGAAGCACCCGCTCCTGTCCCCACATTGATTAATGTTCAGCCAGAGCTGAGGACAGCAGGCAGAGCCCCGGCGCCTACCACAGCGCAGGCATGTGGCTTTTTGTCGAGAACTAAAGGGAAGTGACCTCCCGTCTCCCTCCTGTTCTCTCCAACTGCCCCCCACGTCTGATGAGGTCAGATCCCACCTCACTAGGCTTTGGTCCATGACACGGATCATGGCTGTCAGTTTTCACGTGCTGATGCACTTCAGTATTAACTGTCTCTCCCACCAGCGTTCCCAGACGGCAAGGCAGGTCTGAATTTTGCTCATCGCTACATAGGCAATGTTCAGCTTCTCCCTAGTGGACATGAGGTTCTCAAGAAATAGTCACTGAATGAATGCAGCGCAAAATGCCACAAAAGCAGAGAGACTATCCGGGCAATAGCTGGGTAGATACGCCTTCCCCCTTTCCTCCTTATTGAAAGTCTCACATGCCCTCATTATGTCCCAGGCATGATCCAGAACCATTCATTCCCATGTGTGTCTTTGCAGACGATGAACTAGTCTACGTCTGCTCAGAACGAGGGACACATTCCAGGGTTATTGTTTCTGACAAGCCGAGAAAAGAGATTATGAGGTGGGTGTCCCAACAGCTGGGACGGGTGATGGCTTCTCAAAAAGTTCTACATAAAAACAGCCCTAGAGGCCTCCAGCTCTCAGCAGATCAGTGCAGGTGTGGCGAGAAGCTCCTATGAAGAGGAATCGTGGAGCCTCACATGGAAAATCTATAGGTTGGTGCAAACGTTATTGTGGTTTAAAAGGTTAAAAATAATTGCAAAAACCGCAATTACGTTTGCACCAACCTAATACATCTTTCTCCACACCCAACTCTGAATTGGTCTCTTGGTGAACCTGGCATTGGGTACTCCCTGAGCATAGAAAGTGTTTAGTACGTGGGGTACGAGGGGAGTGGACGAGAAAATTGGTGGGCTCTGGAATCAGACACACCTGAGTTTATGAGACCTCAGGATTGTCACTTAACCTCTTATAACTCTATTCTTAGGTGGGAACAATATAAACTACAATTAGGTTTATCACGAGGAATAAATTATACGAGACATATAAGCTACACAGAACACTTCTGGAGTACAATAACTAGTCAATGCATCTATTTTGTCTCCTGGCGTATGAAAGATCTGGGTGAAATCCAACAGACATTTATTGAGCACCCATTCTGTGCCAGGCAACCTGCTAAGCACAAACGAGACATTCATCCAAACCAACCATCCTTCTCTCCTTTCTTCCTTCTCTTGTCACTTCCCTCTACCCAGCATGTGTGCCCTCAATGGCATGAGAAGGGCCCTTGATCTGCTTGGGACGAAGAGCTGACGAGGGAAGGCATCCTTGCAGATGTGCTCTTGAGCATCTCAGGTGAGGGAACACGTGGTATACCCCCAAAATGGCCATAATGTTTTGCACTGCCATCCACCAACAGGTGGAATCTATTTCCCCACCCTCTGAACCTGGCCCAGCCTTGTCCTTGGCTTTGACCGGGAGACTATAGCAGAAGTGATGTGACACGAGTCCTAACCCTGGCCTTTTAGTTCTACAGCTTCTGCTCTCAGGCTCTTGGAACCCTGCGTCCACGTGAAGAAGGAAGTCCAGGAGGGCCTCCTGGAGGACGAGACACCCTAGGCCACTTCCCATGTTCACAACCAACAGCCTGCTCATTGCCAGATACTGAGTGAGGTCCTGCGAGACCCTATTCCACCAGCTGACCTGCCAAGGAAGCCGGACCGAGACCAAGCAATGCAGCACAAAGCACCAGAGCTGCCCAGCTGATCCAGAATCAGGAGCCCCGTAAATGGTTGCTGTTACGTCGTAAGCTTTGGGGTAGTTTGTTCTGCAGAAGTAGGCAACTGCTACAGAGCAGCATTTGCAAAAGCTCTCAGGTGGGAAGGAGCATGGTGGCTTCAAGAAACTGAAAGGATTTCTGTGGGGTAGAGGGAAGCAAGCAAAGGGGCACTGGCTCATCGGATGTCCCGTAGGCAAGACTACGAGCGTACGTCATCCACACCCACGCGTTTGCCTGACCGTCCTCCTTCCTCCACTAGACTCCGATGTTTTAGAGAAGTGAAGAGTGGGCACAGAGTTGTTGCCTGGGGGCACAAAACTGTCCTTCAAAGAATTACTTTCAAGATGATTTCAACAACAAGAATGTGGTTGGTGGTGGATGAACAGTTCCCACAACCAGGAAATGGAATTTTCATGAAACTCTCTTCCCAGTGTTTCTGGTGGCCTCTGATTTGGATCCAGAGGAGGGGGAAGAAATGCTTACATGGCCACTCTCGGCACTGTGCACTGCGCTCCCTGTCTTAGTATATTAAAAAGCTCCTTGTGAAAGAAATAACAGATTCATTGAACAGCCTTGAAAACCCCATTAATGAATGCATTAACCTAACGAGCCCCGGTACCTCATGGGCAGATGGCTGACAAGCAGACCAGGAAACAGATGTGTGAGCCTTTCAACAACGCTGGTCCTCTCCAGTTTGATTTTTCTTCATTTAAAAAGAAGAAGAAAGAAAGAAAAAGGTGCTTTCCTTCCAGTGAGCCTAATTGCCTTGAAGGAATCGACGCTGTAAAATTAAACTGTACCTCCCTCCATCTGTCTCTCTCTTAATTAGCCGCAGACACTTACACAGGTGGGAAAGGGGCTGGAGCTTTGCTTCCATGGAAATGGAGAGAGTCAAGGTAACAGCCAGTTTCCAAAACAAGCTGCACATCTGAGGGTCTTAGCAGGTGGCCTCCCACCTACCTTCTTTCCCTGGGCCAAAGATATCTTAAGGAGAGGTTCCTATAGCTCATTCTCACCTGGTGATATTCTTGGGTCTCAGGTGATGGATTTCACCTAGCAAGCAAAGCAAAGCTTTCACCATTCCTCATTTGTCCCTGTCTTTGGTCCAAGAATATGTAGAAATGGAGTGATGAATCTTCCCATCACACTTGCAAAGAAAATCCAAATTATTTGCAATGGCCACCAAGGTCTGCATGACCTGGTCTCTGGCTATTTGTCCATTTTTATCTCTTACACACTTATTATGAACCCATCACAGAGTGGATTAGTTTCCTAGGGCTGCCATAACAAATCACCACGAACTGGGCAGCTTAAAACAACAGAAATGTATTCCCTCACAGTTCTGGAGGCCAGACATCTAAAATCCAAGCGTCGGCAGAGCCATGCTCCTGAAGACTCTAGCGGAGGACGCTTCCTGGTCTTTTCCAGCTTCTGGAGGTTGTTGCCATCCTTGGTATTCGTGCCTTGTAGCTGCATCGCTCCGGATTTCCCTCTGGCTTCAGAGGGCCGTCCTCTCTGGGTATGTCTATACATCCAAATGTCCCTCTTCTTATGTGGACACCAGTCACTGGATTAAGACCCACGTTAGTTAAGTATGACCTCACTGTAACTCCATGACAGCTGCAGAGACCCTATATCCAAGTGTGGTCACAGTCTAACTGTTCCAAGTGGATACAAATTTTTTTTGGGGGGGGGCATTATTCAATGCAGTTTGCACAGGATTCCTTTCCGTTCCTGAACACACAAAGCTTTTCATCTCAGAACCACTGGACCTTGTTGTCCCTGCTTTCTCTCTGCCAGAGGCTCTTATTTTTGGTTGCAAATCTGGATCCTTCTTGTCATTTGGTTCTCCAATCAAAGGCCACCTCCTCAAAAAACTCCCTCCTGATGACCCAATCAAAACAGAGCACCCCTTGATCCATTTGCTATCATCACCTCTCGAGGATGATCTTAGCCTGTATCATTACATGAAATTCTCTTTCGTAGTTACTTGTGGATTAACTGTCTCCCTCGACTAGAACGAGCTCCAATTGGTGTAGAGATCAACTCGTCTCTGCTCACTATTGTATCCCCAATATGTAGCCCAGCACCTGGTCCACAGAAGGGGTAAATCATATGCATTTAATGAAGGAAGGAAAGCACCAGAGCTATTTCCATTCCAGTGACATCCTCTGCAATAGAAATGGGCAGGATGTCTTCCGCCATCTAGAATGACAGCTGATCCTGTGTCCACTCGACTGGCCCCTGGAATGTTTGGAGTAAACATTATTCTGGGTGTGTCTATGAAGGTGTTTCCGGATGACATTAGCATTTGAATTGGTGGATTCAGTAGCTTGCTTCCCTCGCCTGCCCCCCAGGGGGGGGTGGGAATCATCTAATTCTTTGAGGAACTAAACACAACAAAAAGCAGAGGAAGAAGGATGCATGTCTTTCCTGCCTGCTTGCCTGCTTGGCCTGGGACAGCTGTCTTCTCCTGCCCAGAGACTGGGAATTACAACCTTGGCTCCCCGGATTCTCAGGCCTTCAGACTCAGCCTGGAGTTACACCACCAGTTTTCCTGGCTTTCTAGCTTGCAGACAAATAGATCGTGGGACTTGCTCGGCCCCATAATCGCATGAACCAATTCCCCAATATAAATCTCCATATATATATTTACCTCGTGTTACTCATATACATGAATATTCACATAGGGATATATATGTATTTATATTTCACACACACACACACGAAAGGAGATTTATTATGGGAAACTGGTTCAACCAAACCAATAGCATACACCTCCTATTATTCACGTATGGTATATATGAGTATATATGAGCAATAGCATGTATGAGTCTATGCAGTCGACCCTTGAACATGGGTTTGAACTGCACGGGTCCACTTATCTATGGAGTTTTCTCAATTGACTCACAAAGATCAAACCCCCGTTGTTCAAGGGTCAACTCCACAGTTGGGAATCTGCGTACGTGGATGGGTGACTGTAGTTGTACACAGAGTTTGAAGGGCCCAGGAGGTCAGCGGCCCAGCCCTCATGTTGTCCAAGGGTCAACTGGATATGTATCGGTTTCGTTCCTCTGGAGAACCACGACAAACTGTGATAGTCCGTATCACAGACGGCTGAGTGACCTGTGCTTTGCAGAGATACAAGGACTGAAGCCTGGGTTAAGTTCCAGTATTTCTGGGGCAGGAGAACACGGCTGGAAACTCGCAGAGGCGTGAATGTTCAGTAGCAGCCCTAGCTCAGGGGAGTTGGAACGGAGTTGGGTACAGGAGGCAGGGGTTGGCGAAAGAGAGTGCCTGGTTATACCAGCAGCTCGAGTGTGGACATGACCTTCCTGCCTCGCTCCCAGTGCTGTACTGAGTACAAGCTCACCTTTAGCGAATGCGTGCTCTGTTCTGACACTGGGCTCGGGAATCGTATGAATGCGACCCCCATTCATACTCTCAGTATCCTAACGAGGTAGTTGCTATTATGGTCTGATTTGATAAGTGGGGAAACTGAGGCGAGAGATCTTTGGCAACTTGTCCAAGTGATGGAGCTAAGATTTAAACCCAGGATACCTGGCTGAACTCCAGGTATCCTGGAATGTATGAAAGTGTGGATACAACACTTATCATTTAACCACTCCCCTGCCTTACAGAAAATAGCCTCGTTCCCTTAACAAGGGTCCAACTGCAGGACAATATTCCTCCAAAACTAAAGAAAGTGGAGGACAGAATGACAGTTATGCACATAAGCACTTTTCTTGGTTCTGCCTCTCAAAATATCAGGGATTGGGGTAGCCAGGTAAATATCATATTGTTTAAGAAGAAACACCAAAATGCCACAACCAAAATTTTAATGAAGACCCATACAGTAAAGTATTTTTATCTTTTTCTTCCTTAAGATGGGGCAGGAGAAGGGACTCAGGGGTGACACAAACTCTCCCTGCCAGGTTTCTTTCAGCATTTAGGTTGGCTACTGCATTACAAGTCTTGGCAGCCTGTGAAGTACATTGGCACTGGCTGGCGTGCTGGCCAGTCACCCACCAAACGGCCTCCCAAGACAGAGCTCGGTTGGATAAACAGCTACACGCTTCTCACAGAACCAAAAGGAGACAGGCTTCTTCATGTTTGTTCCGGGTCAGGCACTCTCCACGGTGCTATATACGAGGTCTGACAATTAAGTTCGTGAACTCATCCTAGAAAAAATGCTACATACATCATTGCTGAATATCACTATGGTCACCTTTGAAGTACTTCCCCTGGGAAGCTATGCACCAATGCCAGTGCCTAGTCCACCCTTCAAAGCCATTTTGGAACTCTTTTTCTGGAATGACCATCAGAGCTGTTGTCATATTATCCTTGATGTCTTGAAGGTCATCAAAATGGCTTCCTTTCAATATTTCCTTTATCTTCGTGTAAAGAAAGAAGTCACCGGGGTCCAGATCAGGTGAGTAGGGAGGGTGTTCCAATCCAGTTATTTGTTTACTGGCTAAAAACTCCCTCACAGACAGTGTCGTGTGAGCTGGTGCATTGTCGTGATGCAAGAGCCATGAATTGTTGGCGAAAAGTTCAGGTCAACTAAGTTTTTGACGCAGCCTCTTCAGCACTTCCAAATAGTAAACTTGGTTCACTGTTTGTCCAGTTGGTACAAATTCATAATGAATAATCCCTTTGATATCAAAAAAGCAAAACAGCGCTGCAACAAGTTCGTGAACCTAACTGTCAGACCTCATATATTATCTCATTTAGTCGGGCCTCCATCCCCGTGGAGCCGATGAGGTACCGTGTTTCCGGCTAGGTCCTTATTTTCAGGGAAACATGGTAGATGTTGCTTGGACTCATTACACTACCTCACACTGATTTCCTCCATGACAATCGAGCAGGATCAAATTTTGAGATATTAACCAATGTTTCTTTCCCTTGGGCTTCCACTATTCCCTCCCCACCCCTTAGAGAGCTGCAGTCACTTTTCACGGTGACAAGGAGCCAAAGTTTTGGTTTTGAATCTCACACTGGGCTCTTGATAGTTATAGTAGAGTCTTGAAGGGCAAGATTTCAGCAGTACGATCTGGGAATGTTGTGAGATGAAGAGGCTTCAGAGAGGTCGAGAACTTGAAGGATTCAGCTTTATACAGTACAGAACAGTTGATTTTGTGACTGTAAAATCTTCTTTCCAATATGGTAGAAAGATCATGAACTTTGAGAGCAGATGGATCTGAGTTCAAATCCTGAATCTTTCACTTATAAGCTGGAAACCTTGAGCAAGTTACCTTAGTTCTCTAAGCTTTTCCAAGTAAATCTCAAATAACAAGGCCAATGAGGGAGGGGGCTGCGGGTATTGAAGAGAATCACATCAACTATCTTATACAAAGTGTCAACATCCTTGCCTCATAGTAGTTATTCAATAGATGGTAGTTGCTATTGCTGTCATTGTCAGAAAATAAAAAGAATATAAACTGCGGATAATAAGATCTGCTTTGCAGAGTGCAGTGAAATAAATGAGACAAGGCATGTAAAGGCACAAACATTATGCACAGCACATAGTAGGACTCCTTAAACGTATACCCTGACCTGAGAAAATATTGTAAAAGTCTACTACTTGTCTCTCAGATCTCTTCTACCATTTTTCTCAGGCACACAATCGCTCAGCTCCTAACTAGATTTCCACAGCCTCCTTGGAAGCTAAATTTGGCCATGTGGCTAATCACTCACCAGTGGAAAGGTAGCAAAAGTAACGCATCCGATATTGACTTCGCTTTACTTGCTTTAAGGAAAACTGGTTGACCTGGGTTTTCTCTCTCCCGCCTTCCTAGGCTATGCCAACAAGGAACTACAACAATGCAGAAGAGGATAATATGGTAGAGGGAGGTAGAGCAACAATGCTGAAGGAACCTGGGTCCCTGAGTGACAACTTGGAGCAGAGCTGCCCCTCCAGGCTGGACCCTTGGAGATACTACGCGCGAGAGAAATAGGCTTCTTTCTTTAAAGCCACTGTATTGTGGCCTTTTGGTACAATTGGACAGTACTTACTTTTTACTTATAGAAGAGTATTTTCAGTATCTCTGCTTTTCTTTTCTCCTTCACAAGCTGAATTAAAAAGTAAAAGAGGGAATGGTCTTATGGTGTAAAAATGTACCCAGTTATTTCTCTTTTCTTTTGAAATATGTGCTACAAAGCTGTACAGGTTCCTGAGGCTCTCTCAGCAGGCAGAAACAAGAAAGGCAGGAAAAAGGCCTAGCTTCACAGGCAGGAGAGGGCTGGGGAGGAGATGGGAAGATTTGTCTTTATGGCAAATTAGCTCTGTTTCACCTGATTCTGGGCCTTGCTACAAGTAGGGAAAATCACATGTGAACCAGGTTCTAATGAAGCTCTGGGATCTAGGTTCTTCCCATGAGGCCCCGTACCTTTCCTGAAGCTATGTCTCTTTAAGGGAGACAATTGGTAAGGGAAGGCCAGGAGCCTAGCCTTTTTTGGTCTTAACCATGAAGGCTCCCAATACAGGGCACCATTTCCTTTGCTGGAGAGGATTCTGAAATAGCACCTGGCTGGAGCTTTGTACCTCAGCTGTCCAGGATGTACCATGAGCCCCTCTGTTGTGGTTGCAGGGAGCCCTGTGTCAAAGTCTTGCTTGTGACAGGTCTCTGAAACCTCAGGCCCTCTGTCCCTGCCCTTAGGCTGTCCTGCTAGGCAGTCACCACTTTCTGAAAGGTAGTTGGACAAAGGTGGATGATCTCATGCTCCAGCCATGGCTGACCACAGAGCCCTCTGCACAGAAGGGCCCTGGATGGAAACTGTATACTCATGCACTACCTTTGCACGCATCCTGCATTGCTGCTCCATAGATGGAGATGTTTCCATTCAGAAATTCACTGTGTGCTCTGTCTCCTGATCAATTTCCCAGCTGGGGAAATTTTATTCAACTGGTGGTTTTTTGTTTGTTTTTTTAATGAAGCAAATAAAGTTTAACTATCCTTAATCTTATGTACCTCCTTCCAATTTGCTGTAGCAAAGGACCAGCTCATAGTAGATAATTATAAGATCTGGGACCCTATATGAGATTAATGCCTGATTGACCTCAATTCTTTACCCTTCCCTGTATCCACACTCTTTTCATGTGACTTTGAAACTCACCCCCAGAAAGGAGGATCTGGTTTCCTCACCGCTGGATCCTGAGTTCATCCATGTAACTAAGGAATGTACACACACGTGACACAAACAGAAGTTTGAAAAAGTGCTTGCTGGTTTTGGGTGGCTCTGCTGCACCTCTGCCATCATCATGGGAACATGTCTACCTGCTCTGAGGATGAAAGACACCTGGGGCAGCGTCAAGTCACCCCAGCCACGCCAGCTAGATCAGCCAACATGTAGCCAACTCCCAGACACATGGCAGGTTCAGAGGAGATGAGGAGAACCTTCCATAGCAGCATGAATCACTGGCACACAGACTCCTGATCTCAATAAATGATGAGCTATATAATTTATAAGCCATGAGATTAGAGGTCATTTGTTACGCAGCTTTATGGTGGCAATGGATAACTGATACAAATACCAATCAGTCTCTCACCCTACTTCTAGGAAGAGCCCCAGTTTTGAAGGGGGACCAACCTCTCCCCTATTCTTAACCCATGCGGTTTGGATGACATACTCCTCCACTCCTCTACCCTCTAGCCATGCCCCAGTGACTACAAACCGCCCATCTCATTGCCCTCACTACAACGATTTGTGCAGAGGTGGGCACGCGACAAGCCAATCAAAGCTAAGCCTGGGATCTTCACTTATAGAGATAGAGCATTTTATAGGAGAGGCAACTGAAGCTGTGGGCTCAAGAACACCCAACGGGGTCTAGAATATAATTCTCCTGACTGCTACCTGGTTGATTTTTCTGGTGTATCCCAGAGCCTCTTCAGAAAAGCGAACAGGAGCCCAGCTTCACCTAAGGAAGTATCAGTAAAGTGTACACTGAGTGTCTACAGCACACTGGGTGCCGGGGAAGTGTGAATGAACGGGACCTGGCTTCGCCTCAGAGGGACGTACCTTCAAACCAGTCAAATGCTTGCTGCAATCTTGCTGCAGTAGTTTTCTGCAAAGCAAAGAATCTCCTCCCTGCCTCCCTTCAAGCCCTATGGGTGCCCAAGGAAGCTCGTCAAAACTCTGAGGCTTGCTGCATGCTTTACAAAAGAGGCCAAACTCAAGAGCTGGTGGGATTTGATTTTTATGGGGAAAAAAAAAATCAGCTCCCAGCCCTCTACCTACTCTGTGCCCTACTGCTACCAGCAAACCAGTAACCAAAGCAGAAAACTGCAAAAGCTCGAATTTCATATAGTAACATTTTAAGGCTGCTTTGAGGCGGGTTCTCCCTCAGAATGTGTGCACTCCAACAGGACGGTAACCCCAAATCACAGCTTTTCTATCACCTTGTGTCTTCTGTAGCACCTCTCGGATGGACATTACCACTGAGCTACATGCATTTTCTTAGGAAAAAGAAAGAGGTCGGGTTTATTGAGTACCTACTATGTACTACGCAGTGTTTTAGCCATTTCCCCAACATCACCCCACGTAACCCCTCTTAAAGATGGGAGATAAAGACAATATCATTTTTTCCATGTGAAGATGAGAACCAAGGCCCAGAGATAATGAGTAATTTGGTTGCCAAATTACTCTGCCACAGCTGATAAGGGGCAGAGCAGGACACCAAATCTAAGACTGTCCCACTTCCAAACTTCTTACCTTCCAGCTGTGGCCCCAGCTCAAACCCCAACTAAGAAAACAGTTTTATTTCAACAAACAACAAAAATACTCATGTTGGGAGGAACGCTGGCATGTGAAAACTGGTGTTCTAGGGCAAATTGTGTTTGCATCTAGGATTGGGCCTTAAGTCCAAACTTTAGTGTGCATAGAATTACCCAGAAGGTGCATCTAAAAATTGACTGAAAAAATGTGGGGGCCCCACATCCAGTGGTTCCAGCTTCTTAGCAGTGGGTGGACTTAAGATTTATACCTGTACGAAGCAGCTCCCATACCTTTGGGTCAAGTCTTTAAGCTATTCTCTGAAGTCTGG
Source organism: Rhinolophus ferrumequinum (assembly GCF_004115265.2). NCBI lineage: Eukaryota > Metazoa > Chordata > Mammalia > Chiroptera > Rhinolophidae > Rhinolophus > Rhinolophus ferrumequinum. The sequence continues at coordinate 12,091,723 of NW_022680357.1, read as the reverse complement.
GTCCTGGGGCGGGGTGTGACGTACCTGTCCTGTGTGACTTTGAGCACCTTCACGTGTCTCAGGGGGACTCAGGTCCCGCATGTGTAAAAGCCGGAAGGAAGGCCGAAGGGAGTGTGTTTTCTTCATTGTCTTCATTGGAGTGTATTACTTGCATTGTGTCAGAAAATTACTCCCGCAAACCCGATGAAGGGCAGATATCATCATTGCCTCGGTTTTAGAAATGTGGGAAGGGATGTCCTGAGCCTGTGAGTGGCTTGAGCAAGAGCCCACAGCCAGATTCTAATCAGCGCCAGAGTGATGAAATCACAGCACTAAGCTGGCAGTTTCCCCCAGGTTCAGTGTTCCAGTGTAACACTGGACACACAGACAGGCAGGTTCAAAGAGTCATTTTGATTAGGAGAGTCCACTGGGCTTGAGGTGGTGGTGAAAAATTTTCGTGGAGGGTTTTAAACAAGAATGACAGGAGTTCCCAGGGTTGGGCATGAGTGGATCAACAGGAGTGACCACTAGGGGGCGACATGCATGGGGAAACCACAGGGAGTGAACAGTGACTAGTTCATAGGTATGATCTGTTTGCCATTTTCTGTCCTGGCAGCTAACTGCTCCCTTCCAAAGTGAGTTGCAGTCAATGTGGGTAAAAGTAGGACAGTTGTCCCTTCAGGGACCTCGTCCTTTCTCCTTCACAGCTAGCTCCCCCTTTACCCATCCCTTCTACGTGACACCCACTCTTCTGCCTACTTCTCCACTCCTGCCCTATGTTCCCAGAGTGGGTTCCCAGCAACATTTGTGTGACCGGATGTTAAGCTAGTAACTGGTTTCCCTGAAAAGAGATCAGATGTCAAAAGCATTGGGAAAATGATGGCTTATACAGAGCTTGACAGTTTTTGTTACCACGAGATTTTTCAGAGCCTTTCATTTGCTCACCTGCTAATAACAGTAATAATACCAGTGATAGTCTCCCTGTATTTATCACTTTATCACAGTGCTTGCCAAGCACTGTGACATGTATTGTACATGGGATCTCATCTCATTCTTACAGCAACCTAGGAGGTAGGTGAAGAGCGTTGTCTCCATTTTAGAGATCAAAAAATAGAGGCTCAGATTGGTTGTGTAACTTGCTGAAGGTAGTAAGAACCCCAAATGATGTGGCCATGATTGGAACCTTGGTGGGTGTGAGGCGAAGCCCATCACACTCTGCTTATGTCTCCCTTTTAAGAAGGATGCGGGGTGTGGGAGGTGGGGGCCATGCAAACCCCCCAAGCTGGTTGTCATGCCTCCGGGAGCCTCAGCATCTGCAGGTTGAGTGGAGAACCCCGGGGAGGATCAGTGACCCCTGAGGAACATGGCTTGTCACTGGGACCCTTTTTCTCTTCCCCAGACAAGACAGGATAAATAAAGGTGCATTTTAGCAGGACAGGTGAAATCAGCCCCATCTGGGTAGAAAAACAGCTTCCAAGCCCTTGCTTTCGACCCAGCCTGAAATATTTTTGACGTGCATCAGACAGCAAGAGGCTGGTGTGAGGACAGGAGGCTGCCCGCCGCCAAACGCTGTCACGGGAATCGTAATGGCTTTGTTTTTCACCGGGGAGGAAAAAAAAGTTTATGCCTCAAATTAGTAGGTCTGTCATGTTCCAAATTGTTTGCATTTCTAAAAATGGACGTTGACATGTGAACAGTTATTATCTAAAGCAAGACCCAAAAATCTGCCTCTCTGAAAGCAACAACTGTGTAGTCCAGGGACACTCATTAGACTCGCGGGTCTAAAGCTCTCCACGAATATGAGGATACAGCGTGGCCCCCTTCCTTCTCCTCTCCTCCCACTAGAACTCAGGTCAAATTCCCCTCTTCAGACCCCTCAGAAAGATACCTGAAGACCTCACAGAACGGTCTTGTTTTCCCAGCAAGATTTCTCTGCTCCAGTGGGGTCCCCTGACGAGCAGCCTCAGTACCCCCTCAGGACGACTTAGAAATTCAGCCCATCGGGGCACCCACCCGAGGCCCATGAAGCAGAGCGTCCGTGTGGGGCCCAGGAGTCGGGGTTTCAGCACCGCTCCAGGAGATGCTGACACAGGCTCGAGCAGCTCAAACGTGAGATCAGCGCTGGGCGCTGCGCCCTCCAGCCCAGTCACTAAGCTGCGGAGTTTCTTAATTACCCTCCACTCCATTTCTTCTCTCCATCCTCTCCCCACACCAGCTCAGGTCACCACCCCCCTGGATGACTGCAAGAGCCTCCCATGGGTGTCACCAATGCCAGTCCACCCTCCCTTAGCCCGGCCTCAACTGGAAAAGCAGACTAATATTTGAGAATGCAAACATGGTCCTGCTAGCATCCTGCCTACAGCCCTGCAATGTCTTCTCATTTGCCCCAGTTCAAGGTCACTAAAGAGTCCGACCTTCACCTCCTTGGGACAGCTATATCTCTTCCCTATCCCCACAATCCTACAAAGCACCAGGAAGGGAGAAAGAAGGGAACCGAGTTTTCAGTTTATTCTGAAAAAAGCTGTCCCCGTCACGCTCCGGCGGAAAGTGACACAGAAATTAGAGTCAGACAGACATGGGTTCAAACTGCAGCTCTACCACTGAGCAGCTCTGCGAATAGACAAGCGAGAGAGCCTCGCTCACGTGTCATCTCTAAAAGGGAACGACAACGCCTGCACCCCTGGGTTATTGGACATTTAAACAGCATGCTGCAAAGAGCCCACCCAGCTCTCCGTCTGGCACACAGCAGGGAGGTAACAACTTGTAGCTTCTCCTGGTCCAGCCACCCAGCCAGTTAACTGAGAGTGAAGTCCATCAGCTCCTCAACTTTGGATGCAACCTCAGGAAAGCTGAAAATAGCGTTCTGTGCCCTAAAAGTCTAATCATTCCCAAGACCCTGGGCCAACACTTGGACTCTGTTTCTCTCTCCCCCGTAAGTTGTGTGTTGGCCCCTGCATGAATACGCCTTGTGTTTTGCCGTTTTGCCTGTACAGCTTTCTGAGAAAAAGCAACATTTCCTGGAAGTCTTACCTGGGACGGTTTCTGAGAGAGACATTTTCCTTCAGGCAATGGCTGTTGGGAAGCAAGGAGCAGTGATTCTTCAGCCTCACGCAGACACACCACACCCGGCCCCCATGCACACGTGTGTACACACGTACACACATACACACACACTGGAGCTGAGACGGACTTGCAGTTCACTAACACGGACACACGTGTGCACTGGGTCACACACAGACACTGGGACTCTCTGTGCCACCACAGATTGAGGTGAAATCCAACAACACCTGGAGGAAAGGGCTAGAAAAGCCATACGGTACCTTTCGGTGACTTAAGTGTCGCCACTGCCCAGTCACTACCAGAACTTCCTAAAAAATAATAATCGAGAGATGCTGGTCTGTTTCACAAACACCCAGGTGCTGCTGGGGGGCAGGCCTCAGGGGACCCGGGGACCAGGGCAAGGGACCAATGTGCAAAAGCAGTAGGCGCACACCTCTTTCCGCAAGGCTCCGAAGCAGTTTCAAGACAACGCCCAACAGAGGACCAAAAGACGTCCCCTGCAAAAGGCCTAGATGTTTTCACTGACGTAAAGGGAGAGAGAATCCTTTGGTGTGACTAGCGCTAAGCTTCAAACTTTTAAGAAAGAAAGGAAATTTGGAGTTGTAGGAGGTCACTTTGGCTAATGAAACACTGTTGACGAGATAAATTTTGATCCTGTTTTGCTGCAATCCCTCTCCTGGAAACGGTGTGTGTTTGAGGGGGTTTGGGGGGTGCATTGGCTCCAAATTCAAGGCTGGGATACACTCTTTTGAGGGCAGTTTTACATGCTGGGCGGCGGCAGACCAGGTGGGGTGAGGACTGCCCTAGCACACAGTCTGTGTTTGAAAAATCTTGTTGAATGAATGAATGAATTCAAGTTTCTCCACAGAGTCACTTTTCCTAAGGTACTGAAATCCCCCGAAAAGCTAAGCTGGTCATCCGAGAATCCCATAATGCCTGGGATTGGGGTTATAAATCAGTTTTTCCAAATTGAATTCCGTTTCGGATATCCTGAATGAGCCCCGGGGGACTCTGACATTATTAGCAGAACACCACGGGGACCTCTTTCATCAAGTGAAGGATGACAATGGCTACACACGTTGCCCTGTCCTTGGTAGGCCTTCTCTGTAACACTGGGTTTTACTCAAGGCGAGACAAACCTGCCCACGTGTCTGTGCGGCAGTCGCTGCCCATTGGCTGCAGGCCTGACCAATCGGCGAGCGCTACCAGCCCCCCTTTTCTTTCATAGGGTTCTATCTGGAAAGACCAAGTCCTCAACATTTTTTTGTGCACCGTTTCCAGTGATGTAACGGGCTGCCAGCTGAGGAGATGCGGGAATCAGTCTGTGATCTGAATGATTACAGAGCACAGATATGCCCCATTTAAACATTTCCGGTTGGCCTCTTAGGCGTGCCAAAGGACGCTCAAATTGCCACATCCCCCCCGTGGATATGAACTCTACACCCTCATCACTCACAACAGAGGGGAAATTGGCGTGACAGGAGAAGAGCCAGGAAGTTCAAATTAATTGGGACCCACCCAGGATGACTTGATGTTTCCGCTCCCTCTGAGCCAGAGTCAATGAATCTGGAAATAGTGACGTGCCCCCAGATCTGTCTGTGCGGGGGGACAGAACCCTGACTGAGTCAGAGCCACTGACTCCACAGACCCGACCTCACCCCCAAGTCAAACCCATCACTGTTTGCCCTGAAGGCAGGAACCTCGCTGCGGCCACCTCTGCCCCCACGAAGACAGGGCTTAGCTCTGGCAAAGCAGTAACAACCTTCGCTCCATCAATCCCCTGCCGAGAAGGGCACTTAATCAGATGGCATGCAGGCGCCCAAAAATATAGTTAAGGCTTCACTGTGCACTTGTGGGCACTAGTGGACATTAGGTAAATATTTATTGGGTGAAAAAATAAATTTTTATCCAAAGAGGAGAGGCCTAAGGCATTGAGAGGGAGGGGGACACGAGGGAACTTCCAGGAAGATGAAAGTATTTCTTATTCTTACTGGGATGTTGGTTACCCTAGTGTATGTACATTTCAACAATCACAGTATTGTAAAACTATGATCTGTGTATTTCACTATATGTAAATTATACTTCAACGATACTATACCTTAAATATGTTAAACCTCAACTATACTCAGCATCATGAGAAAACTTTAACCTTCAAAGAAAAACAATTAATACCTTATTAAGTCCTCCCCCACAAAGAAAGGGAGAACGGGCCTCCTTCATTTTTTTTTTTTTTTTTGCCTGGTTATATCCTTCTGATGCCAGAAATTGCTCTCTGGAAGACAACATCATTTCATGGCAAGAACATAGAATTCTGAAACAGGCAATCCTGAATATGATTCTTGTCTCTGACATTTACTAAGAGTGTGACTTTGGGAAAATTACTTACCTATGCTGAGCCTCAGTTTCCCCATCTGCAAAACAGTGGGACTAATGCCTCCCTCAGAGCAGTACTGTTGGGCAGCTCAAGGATATCAGCTCCTTTTCTGCCAGAACTTGAATAAATAAACTAGTAGAGGTCAATTCATGGTTGAGGCCCTTACGTATCTCTTACACGTCTCACACATGACGGCTACAGATGGAGTGAAGGAGGAAGTCCGGCCATGTCTAGTGTATTTTGCTGTGGTTTTAAAAAGTGCTATTGGAGAGGTGGCTGGTTAGCTCAGTTGGTCTTAACAACAAGGTTGCCGGTTCCATCCCCAAATGGGCCACTGTGAGCTGCGCCCTTCACGACTAGATTGAAACAACCACTTGACTTGGAGCTGATGGGTCCTGGAAAAACACACTTAAATAAATAAAAGGTTTTTTGTGTGTTTTTTTAAAAGTGCTATAGGAAAATGTAACGTGGTTCTGGCAAAATAGTCCATCTTCTGTCAAATAGCAACAGAGAAAATGTTTTCTGGTTAAGATTTTGAATGAAAAATAAAAGCACCACAGCGTGTAATCAGTCTGCTGGTACATCTTCTCTCCCTCACTAGGTAACAGGAGCTCCACTGAAGCATCTAAGGTCTGTGGTCAGGAACCTTTGGCAGCCGAGCAGTTAAACACTCAGATCCCTGGAGGAAACACTAGACCTGGGGCCAATGGCAGATATATGCCAGTGAGGGGCCAATTCTCTGTTTGCAAAGCCCACCGGGAATTACATAAAACGGTGGTCGCTCTCCAGTTCTGGAGGTAGGGGTCACCCCTGTCTGAACCATCAGGGGACCCTCACGGATATTTGACAAACACCTCTCGTCTTATAAACAATGACTTCTGAGGAACCATAAAATGGGTTCTCACAGGGTAACCACTCCTCCCATGGGTGGCTCGGGCCAGAAAACTTGTGTGCTGAACTGAATGTTGAGGTGACATTTCGGCTCAGTGTATCATAAGACACACTTCTTGACTTCAGTCTTGGGGGAAAATCTGTCTAAAATGTTTGAACCCACGCTTCCGAATTAGTAAGGAGAGTGAATTGATTGAAACAGAATCTTTCTTTGTCAGATGGTGGTAGCCTTTCCTCTGGACACGGGTCTTTGTTGTCCAGACTACAGAGGGGGAGGGTGGAGAGGTTTGGGGCTCAGAAAAGTCACCTGTTGTTGGCTTGTTTGTTTTATGAGATTCCCAAAGTGAGTTCGCTTTCGTGCATGTCTTTCCCATCCAACTGGGGTGAAGGCTAGGAATCTAACTCTCTATTTCCTACAAAATGAAATCTGGGCAACTGCACGTGAATCAAGGTCGCAATGCATGTTGGGGATTCAAGGGAAAATAAGAGCAACAGACAACTCTGGTCTGGAGGCTTTAACGTGTGGCAGGATTTACTAAGGATTGGTAAATAGACCTGGGTAAGCGCTTTCCGTGCACTGTATCATCGAATCGGAGCTGTGTATTTTTATTATCTCCACCTTGCAGATGGGGAAACTGAGACTCGATCAGGTTAAGTAACTTCCGCAATGACTTGATGAATGTCTGAGCTAGGTCTGAAACCCAGTTCTGACCTATTGCAGAGGCCATGAGACCGTTTGCCCTCTTGCTCATCATCTCATGCCCCTGACTTGACGTGGTACCTAACACGTGCCGTTATTCACTGGTCTGACACATGTGGGTTCAGAGCACTTATTACATTCCCTGCATGGTGCTACATGCGGGGGATACACTGATGAATGGGACAGACTTGGTTCATGCCTCAATGGGTCCCACAATCAAGGGATACCAGATTAAATGTTTGGGGAATCAATCAATCAATCAATCAATCAATCAAACCAATGATAAGTCAGTCCCATCATCACTCATTCTTGGACAGAGACCCATGAGGTTTAGCCTCTGACATTTCCCTGGCATGTGCTAATCTTTTGCTGATGACTCGGCAGTAAACCCCTTGGGAACAGAGACCATTCTATAGTCACGTGCTATATAGAAGCAGATGTTACGTGCCAAAATTCCTGAACTGTAGAGAGAAAAGAGCTCTCTTTAAACGTGAATGAGTGTGAACCCTCGAATGAGTGTGATTTCAACAAACAAACTAAACTAAAATAACATAAAATAAAATAAAAGCAAAAGGAATAACCAACAGTTACTATCCTTTCCTCCCCAGAGTTGGAAGTCAATGAATGGGGCAATGTAATGGCCCACAGGTATTCTAAGAGCTAGAATAAGAGGAATTGTTGAATTTTCTAATATTCAAATTAGAATGGAACTTAGAGACCATGTAATTTACCTTCCTCATTTTTCACATGAAGAAACGGTGGTTAGAGACTTTCAGTGACCAGCCCAAAACCCACCTGTCGTTCTGGTATTAAAGCCACCAAGAGAAATTTGTTTTCCAGAGGTATTTTTAAACTTGGCAGTTAACCCTAAAAGTTGTCCACGCCTCCCCTTATTTACTGCATTAAAAATTTTCGAAAGTGAGTCTGGTTATCAGAGGTTGCCGAGTTTTCCACAGCAAACCATTTTTTAAACAACTTCTCTCCTGGGTGCCAGTGATTTCCTTAAATGAAATGCAGTTCATCAGTCACATGACCCTCACGTTATGCCTTAATAAAGAACCCTCGAAAAAATGTTTATTATAGGATTTGCATGTCATTCGTGCAGGCAGATGCTGGACTCCTGGGTAACCCACTGAGTCAGGCAGTCCCTCAGTTGGCTCCTTACTGGACCTCCCCTTACTAGAGATTCACAAGACCATCTGTGATGTAGCTACAGCCCGTGACCTCCCAAAGAGTCAGAGTAGAAGGATGGAAAAGAAGGGGCAGATCACCCATATCCAGGACTGGGGAGTATTCCCCCAACTGAGAGCCTTCAGAGTTTTTAGGAGATACAGGGGTGCTCCCTTCCCACTAAGCTATTCTTTGTTTCTTTTCAAAGACAAGCTCATTCATTCATTCAACAACCATTTCAGGAGTCCCTCCTTTGTGGAAGGAAGGGTTACTCTGGGAGTGTCAAATAAATTTTCATACCGCAAATTTAATTCCAAACGCACTGCAAACATGTGCTGTGCACGGGGGCCCTGCACACATGCTGTAGAAAATCAAAGGACTCTGTTGGAATATCCTTCCATTATTTACCCAAAGAGCTACTGGGTGTTTTTTTGTTGTTGTTGTGGGAGGGGGAAGCGTGGGGGTGAGACACTGGACATAAGTTGAACAAATGAGTTGTTTAGGGTAACGTGACCAATTCAAAAAGAAAAAGACGTCTGGACCAATACATTTTTAGTGCCAAAAGAAGAATCAAATATAACAGCAGACGCTATTTTTTACCTAAATGCAAGGCTCAGAAAGGGAGGCAGGCCACCAAACAATGTATGAAGGCTTCCCCAGTTACATTGGCACAGATGCCCTGACTCTTTCTCTCCTAGGCAACAGCCCTAATCCCTTCCTAGTAATACTTGAGTCTATCTGAACATGCCTGAGCTGCAGACGCTATGCAAACGTGCAATACAGGATAGAGGAATCTGTGGCCATTGGGGTGCAGATGAGGGTGGAGTCAGGTATAGAAACTCAACATCGTACACAGGGGATTGGTGTGTAAGGTCTTAGGAAGCTTTGGCTTTAGGAAAGCCTGTGTCAGTCTGCACAACCTGTGTCCTTGGTATTGTAGATGTGGCTAAACCCCGCTTTGAATGATTCCATCTGGATGTCCGAGGAGCTCGGGGAACATGAATTCCCAAAGACAGACTCCTGGGTCAAACACTTAATAAGCTCCTAGTGTGCGCCTGGCTCACTGCTGGGCACCAATATGGTTGGTCTGTGAATCTGACGTGTGTAGGTGGACCGTGGTAACCACAAGCTTCACAGACACGTGGCAGTGTCTGTGCTTTGGTTTCGGGTGTGAGTTTATAATGGAATTAGGATATTTCGTACCAGAATCCATCAGTAAATGTCTCCCACTCCATCTCTAAGGAGGGGCTTGGCAGTGGAGGGAAGAAAAGTTGAGAAGCTAATAATGAAAGAAGCACATGGTCTGAGTGTCTTCTGCCTGCCCAGCGCCTGACTTTGCTGTGGCTGTTGCTTTCATCCAGCAGAAGAACTCTGCTGTGAGTACTGTTCAGAAGCCTGGGTCACTGCACACTCCCGCACGGATGAGGGAGAGGAATGGACTGGAGGAGAACCAGGGCTGTGGGAGGCTAGTGGCAGGGCAGAGTCTCCAGAGAGATCAAAACACGAGTTCAAAGCACAGCTCTGTCACCCATGCCCACGGGCTGCTTGATTTGGGGCAAGCTAAATGAACTTCCCGGAGTCTCAGTTTCCTAATCTGAAAATTGGGACAATAAGTGCGCCTTCCTCTTTGGATCACTGTGAGGAAGTGAGACAGCGTCCAGTGACAGGCCTTGACCTTGGCAAGAACTCCAGGCCACCCACCTCATAAATATTCACATCCAGAAGAGTAGAAGCTTCCTGGGACAGGGACAATATGCTTCCCGGCTTCTCAAAGATGGGGTGACTATGTGGATGACGAGTGTTACCCCCTAAGGGCAAGGCATTCAGACACCGAATGTGCTGGATTCTGTGTCTCGGTTCCCTGAGGATTCACCAGGGCAAATGGTGGATGATAACGGGGGTGAGGTGTCAGTGGGACCCAATGAGCATACAAGTCCTCCTCCCCGGGACACAGCCCCCACATGGGCCCACTGCCTGCCCACCCGGCCCACACACAGGTGGGACTTGATCTGGTCAGAGAGAAAGCAGCTGAGGGGCTCTAGATGTACGAAGACTGCAGCCCGTGTAGGGGACACAGAATAGAGAGATGATAGGCAGATGATAGATAGATAGATGATTGATAGAAGATAGATGATAGATAAAGAGGCAGAAGAGAAATGGAGAGAGAGAGAGATTTTGAGAGAGAGATATAGCTAGATGAACAAAGAATTTAGAAAAATAGAAAAAGAGGTAGAAAAGTTGGGGAGAGAGAGATCTGGAAGGAACAGAGGAGTAGGAGAGAGGAAAAACTGAAAGGCTCTTACCGACCGCCTTCAAGGACGCGTACTTGTTGAGCTCTTTGCCCGGCGGCTGCTGTTCGTACGGGTTGCAAATCTGGCCCAGGTTGGGGTACGAGTGTGGGTGGCCCATCTGCTGCAGCAGAGGCGAGGTGGGCATTGCGTTGTTCATCTGGGTGGTGTCTGGAAGCGAAGACACAGAGGGACATGGTCACAGACAGTGCAGGACCTTCTGGCCACACCCACCATCGCCACCTCCGTCACACCCAAAATTCCTTTAGGGACGCGAGAGGAAGAACGGCAGAGGATATGCAGACACATCAGGGATCACCAAACACAGTCTTCACTGGGGAGCAGATGAGGACAGATGGGTGAAGGGTGTGCCCAGAACGCCCCCCTCTAAATGACCACAGGGTCCTATCATTGCAGGGACACTTTTTGTCATCGAAACAATAGACGTATAAGAAGATGGTCAGCTTCAGGAAGAGTCAAGGAGATGCAAGTCAGGACAACAGTACGAAGCTATTCCTTTACCAAGAGAGTGGCGAACATTAAAAGGATTGCAAGACACCGACGCCGGCAAAGATTGGAAACGGGGCAGTCTCATAAACCGACAATGGACGTGTGTTTGGAGTGCAGAAAGGAACCTGAGAGTGTGCACTGAAATTTAAAGTGCGTGCTTGTGTTGACCAAATAATACCACTTCTAGAGACTGAGCCTTCAGAAATACAAGCACCAGAACGTAAGGGTATTTTTTCAGAGATGTTCTTTGCACCGTTTGTAAAGTGGAAAAAAACAGCAACAACAACCCACACAGATATACCATCTGACCTTCTATCAATATGGGAATTCTTTTTTTCATTTTAATACTCATTTCTTTTATTTCATTACTTTTGAGCACATTCATTTTCTCATTCCCATTCACTGTTTAAATTTATTTAATTGTGTAATAATTGATTTATATGCCAAATATGCATAACACATATATATATAAGTTAGTATCCCACCAGCCAACTTAGGAACAAGAACATAATCCATGCTCACAAAATTCTTAAATAAATTATTGTACATCCATATTATGTACATAATACATACATGCGTATGATGGAATATCATTCAGCTAAAAAATAACAAGTTAAAAATCAGTTAACTCCATTCAGGTCAAACTGGATAGTTTCTTACGGTTTATATTGTTAAGAGGGAAAAAGAAAACATCAAAGCAAAGCAAGTAATATAGCATTTTTGTTAAAGAAAAGGAAATCTATGCATATTTTTGTGTGCTATGGTTTGCGAAGTCAGAAAAATAAGTGAAAACACACAAACTAAATACCAGCTACTTCAGGGAATGAGATTCACAGGAGAGAGAGTTTCAAGAAGGTTTCCCTGAGGAAATGTCCTCTGAATTGAGATCTGGAGATCTCCGTGTCGGTTAAGTGTGGTGGAAGAATGAAGGTTCTGGGGCGGGTGTTCCAGGCAGAGGGAACAGTACGGACAAAAGTCATGAAGTTGGAGGGAACGCCTCATTGTCACAAGCTGGAAGGACGTTCCCTGGCCTCTCGGCATGCGTGGCTGGAGAGCCAAGAGTGAGGGAAGTGGGACGAGGTAGGGCTGAGAGGCTGGCAGGACCCAGGAGACCTTGTTAAATGTTTCCATGTCCATCCTGAGCGCCATGGGATGGACGGACAAGAGGCAAGAGTGAAATGGAGACAGCAGTCTACATGACATAATTATGGCTCAATTTCAGAGAGGCAATATGCATTCTCTCCAACTTCATGAAGCACGTGTGCAGATCCAAATACGCATGGCACTAGTGCGGGGGAAGCTTTGCGGGACCCCCTGGCTGCTAATAGCTCGTAGCTGCCCCTAGTATTCAGAGAATTGCTCTCCAGGCTGGTGGAAGCCACCACCCAAGGTTTAGGTGCTTCGTGTATCTCACCCTCACCACCTGAGTTGGTTGGCAACCAATGCCCGGCTGACACTATGGTACAAAGATCAGCCCCTTGAGGCAAGGTGGGATGGCTTATGGAGCAATGGATACACAGAGCTCCTGAGGATTGAGACAAGTTTAGGGCAGGCGTTGGCAACTTGTTCTGTAAAGGGCCAGATTGTAAATAGTTGAGGCTTTGCAACTACTCAACTCTGTCTTGTAGCAAGAAAGCAGACACATGTAAATGATGGGTGTGCCAATAAAACTTTACTTACAAAACCAGGTGGCAGATGGATTTGGTCCAAGGGCTGTAGTTTTTCAACGCCTGACCTAGACTTTATCTGAGATCCTTGCGTGTGGCTTCTTTCTTTCCTATTTTGTTTTCCTTACAGCCTCAGAGGGAGTGTGTGTGTGTATGTGTTACCTGAAGGGCATTCCCTCGAGTCTCATGCACTTGAACCCCTCTTTTAAACGCTGCTTCTAGAAAATTCAACCCATGACATGCATGATGTTGGGCTTTAGAAACCAATAAACCCAAATGGACAGAGGCCACGATTGCACAGCTGAGACACAGAGATAAGGAGAGTATTTTTATCACTGCACATACATGGGCCATCACACAAGCCCAACTGTCTAACGGAAATGGTGCCAAACATAAGCCAAGTAAGCCAGCCTGTGGCCAGCGTCTGAGGATGCAGGCGTGGCCTTCTGCCATGCTGGCTTTCTGGCTAAGATTCAGCCAGGGCAGGGGAGGCTGAAGATTAATGAAGTAAGTGGGGAAGGTACAACTTTCACTCCAAGATCCTCTGACCTGACATTTTCCTCTCCCGAGGAACCTTCCAGGGAGGTCTGTCTGCTTCCCCTGGACTTGTCAGGCCAGATGGGTTTTGTGCCCAAATGTCACGCCAGTTGGAAGTGGCTTATACTAAGTACTCACTGTTTGCTGTTCATGGTTTGTTTTTTTTTTTTTTAATGATACACTTTTCTAGTGGACAGTTACTGTTTTGTGCGTTCAGAACCACCTTCCTTTGGCACACTATTTCATCACTATTTGAGTCATAGAATGAGCCAATCATGGAAACTGTCTTAGTTTGGGTTTCCCCAGAATGTGTCACTGAGATAAGGACTCAAGTGCAAGGAAAATTGGGAGGTGAGCTCAGGAAATACTGGTAAGACAAGGGGGTGGAGGAGTAAGGCAGGGAAGAGAAAAGCTGATAAAGAGTGAAGGGCCAAGCAAAAGGCAACAGGGGTGAAGCGGATTTTCATCCCTCGCTGGAATTCTGGTGCGTTGGCGAACAGAATGTTTCAGAATTCTGTTACCCCTTCGTATTTGTACACCGATGCCCATTAGTCACTGGATGAGGGCTGGGGGACAGTAATTCCTTGGCACTTGCAACTTGCCCTGGTAATGGGCACAGTGAGCTCTGGTGGCCAGAGATACTTACTCAGTGATGTAAGAGGTGGCAGTTAGAAAAGCCTGCACCTCCCGCTTCTGGCTACAGAAGTGGGCATGTGAAGTGAATCAGACCAATCACAGCACCTCCTTCTTCTCACAGTGATTGGGCCAGAAGTGAGCACGTGGTATAGGCTGGGCCAATCAGAGTTCCTCCCTGAATTTTTCTATGGGGAACCTTGGGAGTCAAGGAACCAGGCAGTCATAAATGCCAGTGAATTTGAATCTACCTTGTGGACAAACACCTGTCTTTATTGTGAAGGAATAAGGACAACAGGAAAGAAGCACAGGAGAGAGGGAAGCCGCTTCCTAAATAAGCTAGTGTGCCTTGGGGTCACTGTCACTTGCAATGCAGACTTCTGACTAGTGCGACTGTTGTCTGTAACTGACCAAAAGGGAGGCAAAGCCAGGGGAGTGTGTCAGAAGGAAGAGATGTTGCCCCTAGGTTTTCTACCAAGTTTCAGCAGGTATTTAAAATTGCCTTAATAGTGCCTAGAGAATATCCAAGGATACTCCTAAGCTAATGAGCTAATGTCTTAATGGGAGGTCTTTGTTTCCTGGAAATAGATCCCACACACTAGCCTGTCCCGTTACAGAACTGACACCCCCTAAGCCCATCATCCAGTGCCAGCCCTTTCTCCATCTCTTTGCGCCCTCAGGCCCAGATCCCAACCACTTGGCTCAACTCCTGTTTCCAGGCCTGCCAGGGGAAATGCTAAACACTTCATTAAAGAAAAAAAAAATCTGTAGAGATGATCCTCACGGCTTGGGACAGCCTTTTATACGATTAAACTGCATATTTAATATTCCATTCCAAAGTATTTGCTTTGGGGCGATTTCTCCCAAGTCCTGAGCTGCCTCAAGGGCAGCGAGTAGTTACTTAATGTAAATGAGCGAGACGGAGATGGGTCACCAAAGTGACCCTGCACAAAAGAGGAGCCCAGGCTGCCCCCAACATTCCCGCTTTCACATTCAGAACCACAGGAAGCAAATTTCTGGCAGTTTTAGAAAGCCATTTCGTGCTAGCTTCCAGGCACCGAATATTCAGAAATATTGAAATCCAATCTCTGGGCCGCAATGAAGAATTATTAAACTGACACTTGTGACTGGGTTTTTATGTTATTTTCATTTTACTGAATAGGAAGATGGACCAGCCCTGGCAACCCAGTTTCTCAGTTTTCCACAAATACATCCAGCTAAGGAGGAGAAACAAAAGTGTAGCTGGGAGGTAAGCCCAGGTTGGCATCCAAGAAAAATAGAATAATAGGGTGAGTGAAGAGTGGGTAAGATCTGGGTTATAATCTGCAAATCCTGCCTTTGCCACTTGAGAGAACAAATATAAAGGTAGATAGATAGATAGATAGATAGATAGATAGATAGATAGATTTGAATATATGTACCTATGCAGTATGTATATGTGTGTATGCATTTATATGTATACAGAGGGTGCCAAAAATGTATACATATTTTAAGAAAGGAAAACTGAATTAAAATTGTAATACTCAATACATACCAATAACAAAAGATGAACACAAGTCATGTGTGTACATTTTTGGCACCCCCGGTATATATGTATATATATTTTTTATTTATCTACCTTTTGCACAGTCATGACTGTAAAGGGAATGCAGTAGGATCAACAATGTCTCTTTCTCAGCAGCATCATTTCCCTTCTAGACCCACTTTGGTCCCGGAGGCATCTTACCCAGCTCACGTCTGTAGAAAGACACTTCCTACCCAATGCCACAAGAAGCCTTTCCCGGCCTCAATATAATTTTTCAACCTCATGCTGATGCTTAGAAATACATAGCAAGGACTTGCTGTCCTGTGATGCTGCATTCGCTAAGACCCTGGGGTCAGCATACAAGAAGTTGAGGACGTCCCTCTCCTCCCTAAGACAGAAGAGGGGCCTCGTGGATTTGACAGTCGTGCTTCAAAGAAAGTGAAAATTCAGTTACTCTCATTGGACGCATCTGGCAGATTTATACTACCACGGTAAATGCCATGTAAGTGCCGTTATTATGTCGTATATCTTAGTCACCAAACAGAAGTGAAATGAATGCAATTCAGATAGGGGCAGTTAAGGTAAAAAGGCTCAGTCACAAACACTGGTCTGATTAAAAGGTTGCCTAGTTGGCATGCCTCAATGACCCTCATATACCAAATGGCCTGAGAGCAGGGGTCCTGCCACAGAACCTCTCACTGTAGGGCCACTGGTCCCATACAGTGGCGTGGAGTGAGTCTCCTCCCATGTTATTATACTCTTCTTTCTCTCCCAAGCAGATGGTTAGCACAGGCAAACTCAGACAAAAGTCATACTCAGAAAGGCTAAATAGAAAAGCACATTAACAAAGTAAAAAATTTTACCCTGGCTCCTCTAAGTATTACAATCCTATTTTACAGATAAGGAAACCAAAACTCAGAGAGGTTGAGGTCCTTGCCCGAAGTCACACAGCATGTTATTAACTATCAGGATCTGGTTCCAGCTTTGTCTGCTGGCAAAATTGGGGTTTCCTCCACTAAGTGAGGCTTCCTCTAGCATGGACCAGAAAGAAACTACAGGCTCATCACTGAGCCTCCTCTATGAGAGAGACCCTCCTGTCTTGAGTTAGCTTCCTTCTTGTAACATTTCCCACTCAGACGAGTAAACCACTGGCCAGATCTTTTGTTTCCTCTTTTGTCCAGATTGGAGAACCTACTGTTTTATCCAGGGAACATGCAGGCCTCCCGCCACCCTGAGAATCCCCTACTGCCTTGTGGAACCACCTGTGTTCTGATCTCTCCGACTTGGCTCGCCCATCCATTCCTCCTCATGTATTTGAGTGCCGAAGGTGTGCCAGGCCTTGTGCTTAATGGACAAGTCCGAGCTCTCACACCACTTACTAACTCAAGGAACTCATATGATTTTTCCAAAGCTTTTTCGTCGCTTAGAGGTACCACATTTTTGCCTGGCCCACGAGGCCATGTTGGTTCTGCCCAGGGTCCTCCTTCATCATCCCTCTTTCCAGCACTTTCTCTGTGCCCCATGATGTAGCCTCTACAGACTCTCCCACAGACACCACCGTCCAGAAGGCCATAATGAAATAAGAATTGAGTTTTGAGTCAGTCAGTTCTGGATTCAAATTCTGGCTCTTCTATTTACCAACAGCAGCAACTTTGGGTGTGTTACAAAGCCTCTCAGCCTCAGTCTTCTCAGCTCGAAAATGGGACCATGACAACTTCCTCACAGGGTTACTGTGGGGTGCATGTACCCCATCTTAGCATCACACCTGAAACATAGTATGCATCCAACATATTATAGCTAAAGCTTTATTGATTCCAATTCTCCAGGAAACCAACACAACGTGATGGGGTGGCCATGAGAAGCAGAGGGTGTTAGGTTCCACGAGGCCCTCTGGACTCAGAATTCCTGGACATATTCCAGATTATTCAGCTGTCTCAGAACTGGACAAATGAGAAGGACTAGGCAGCAGATGTCCCTGAAGGGGCCATTTGCACTGGTAATTCTCTTAACAACAAGATAAGAGAATAGACCTTCAGAAATCATAACAGAACCCTGGCTTTTAGCTCTGTTTTCCTTTCCATCCTTTCCAAACATTGATGCTGAGCATCCTTTTTAAGAGAAAGCCTGAAAATTATAGTTTGAAACACCACATAGATTTTTCTCAGGCCACAAGGAAGCAAGCGAAAAATCAAATCAAATCCAACTCAAAACTACCCGGAATTTGTCAAAGGAGAACATAGCAGGCTAGACTCTCACCAGAAAAGGTGTATGTAGAAAAAGAATTAAATCTATCTTACTGAATCTTGGTGGCAGAGAGATTTGCAACTGAGAAAAAAAATGTATATGTCTCATTGTAAAAACTATAGCAAATGAGGCATTTGTGTTACCCAAGGGTTTACATCTCTAAGCATGCTTTTTTTTTTATTGTGACCACTTACAATGGGAATATTTTAAAACTGGAGCTGTTAAACAAATATTTATTTAATGTTCACTCTCGGCCAGCTTTTATGCAGGCTCTGGGGGATAAACATTTCCAATCTCAGGTTGTACTCCAAGGAGATGACAGTCTGTGCTCAGGAGGCAGGCCAAGAGTAAGGTGAGATGTAGGACGTTAAAATCAGCATGGTTGGTGACATGATACAGCAAAACCCAGAGTCCTGGGAAGGCATAAGGGAGAGGGTACCACACCTGGTCTTCGATGACCTTCTTTGTCTACATTTTGAAAAAGAGAGACTATCACAAGAAGAGGAGGAAGTAGCCTCATAGGTATGGTCAAGAAGCGACACTGTATTGGTTTCACTTCTGAAACAGGACATGACGAAGGCAGCTAAACTCACCACTGATGGCTCAGCGTCACCATGATAAACACCAGCGGTGGTTTGATACTCACAGCTGCCATTTCCCAGGAAGTCAACTTCCTGACATTGGACAACCATGGTCCCTTCCCTCAACAGCCCCGGCGTGGTGTGGTTGTTTAATTTACATATTAGGCACAAGAAAAGATGAACAATAATAACTAGTGACAAAATAGAACAATTACAACACTGTACTGTAACAAAATGGTGTCACTGTGGTATCTGTCCCTAACTACCTTATTGGACTGGACTCACCTTTTCACTTACGGGAGCACTTTCCGGCTTCTCTCTGGCATATCCGCATCGCCAGCATCACCACTCGTGCGCTTCGGGGCCATTATTAAGTAAGATAAGGGCTCCCTGAACACAAGCACGGTGATACCACGGCAGATTTGATAACCAAGGTCGCTACTATGCGACTCACGGTCGGGGGGACAGCGTATGTGGCCTGGAGACGACAGTCACGTCACGGGTGAGACAACGCGAGATTTCATCATGCTCTACAGAACGGTGCCCAATAAACTTATGATTTGTTTATTTCTGGGGTTTTTCCTTTACCATTGTCAGCCCACAGTTGGCGGTAACTGAAACCATGGATTTGGGGGGACTACCATACATCTGCAGGGACCTATTCCAACACAAGGCCACATTCCGAGGTACTGGGGCTAGGACTTCAGCATGTCAATTTGGGGAGACACAATTCAACCTGCAAAACTCCTTTTATTTCCCTTCTTCATCCACATGAAAACTTTTGTTTCTTTTCAATGCCTGTTTTCCCACTCCTCTGCAGTCAGGGAATTTTTCTCCTCTACTCCTCCATTCCAGTGCGTAGCCTGGCTCCTCATGTAGCACTGAATTCTAATACAGGACAAAATGAGGAAACAAAGAACATTTCCCCCCCCCCCCCGGGTATCTGCTATATGATGGGCAATATGCAAGATGCTTTACCTAGAAGTCAGCTCTTTCTGTAAAAAAAAAAAAAAAAAAAAAAAAAAAACCAAACAAAAAAACATGCATTGAACGTATTGGCAACAGCCATTTCAGTTGCTCTGAAATTTGTTGTTTTCTTTTTTGAGTGTGTGTGCAGTGGATAAGTGCTTTGTTTATGGACCATTTGATGTCTGGGATAGCAAATAATAGCAACAAAAAAAAAGCAAAGCAACATAACAAATGAGCAAACTGGGCTCAGCTTACCCAAACACTGAGGATGCTAGGTGTGTATTCTTCAAGTGAGACACAGCACAGAGGCCCCGTGGATGGAGGGTGAGATGTGTCCCACAGATGTGTCTCTAGGAAAGATAATTTGACACAGCAGGTGGAAGACCCTCTAGATAGTCCCACCTCAGGGGCTGTGTGAGGCACCAAACAGGCCGTGAGCTCATGCTTTGGCTGAAGCTTCATACAGCCAATGCATAGAGACGTGCTACTCTTTGATTTCCCTGTCACCCATACATTTTGTCTATTAAGGAGCGCACCCCAGGCTGCAAATCTTCCCCACTTAGCTTTGAAATTCCATTTTTAAAGGCCTGTCACAAAGAGGATCAGTGAATAGTTAGTGGATTCACAGCGATGAACTCTCTCTCTTCCCCTTTTCGAGATCTTCTAAAGTTCCCCCACATGGCTTCCTCTGTCACTCAAGATGCCAATCTCTCCTCTTGAGAAGTATCTGAGGGCAAAGTGAAGTTATGGAGAGAGAATGGATCATTTAGAGACAGAAGACTTGGGTTCAAATCCTCATCCAGTTACGCATCAGCTGTGAGACCTTAAGGAAATCAATTGATCTCTGGCACCTCCACTTCATTACATATGAAATGGGGCAAACGGGAAACTGAGAATTACTGAGTGCAACACATATGCCAGCGAAAGTATTGAAAGCAGGATTTCAAAGAGATATTTGCACACCCCTGTATATTACAGCATTATTCACAATGGCCAAGATGTAGAAGCACTCCAAGTGTCCACTGATAGATGAATGGATATACAAACTGTGGTATAGTGATACAATGGAATGCTATTCAGCTTCAAAAAGGAAGGAAATTGTACAATTCTGTAATACATCACAAAAATTGCATTGTGTGTTCACTCCCTAAAGTCACATCTCCTTTCGTCACCATATATTGGACCCACTTTACCGTCTTCTACCACCTCTCCTTCCCCCTTACCCTCTGGTAACCTGTACACTGTTGTCTGTGTCTATGAGTTTTTGCTTGTTTGTTTGTCTTGTTTGTGCACTTGAAACCTGTATAATTTTATTAACCAATGTCCCCCTCAATAAATTTAATTTTAAAAAATAGGAATGCAAAAAAAAAAAAAAAAGAGGAAGGAAATTCTGACACATCCTATAACATGGACCTTGAGGACATTATATTAAGCGAAATAAGCCAGTCACCAAAAGACTCAGGCTGTATGATTCCACTTGTACTATCAGGCACCTAGAGCAATCAAATTCACACCGACAGGAAGTAGAATGGTGCCAGGGGCTGGGGCTGGGGCTGGGGCTGGGGTGGGGGTGGGGGTGGGGGTGGGGGTTGGGGGCGGGCCGGAGGAGGGAAACAGGGAGTTAGTGTTTGATGGGTAGAGAGTTTTAATTTTGCAAGATGAGAAAACTCTGGAAGTGGGTTGCACAACAATGTGAATACACTTAATGTTACTGAACTGTATACTTAGATGGTCAATTTTATGCTATGTCTTCTTTACCACAATTTGAAAACAATGAAAAGCCCTACACACACTGAGTGCTTTATCCACATGCCCTTCCTTATACCCAAATCCATTCCATAAATTAGGTATTGTTGTACTCATTTTGCAGATGAGAAGGCTGAGACAAAGGGAGGCTTTGAACCACTTATTCAAGGTCACAAGCAGCAGAGACAAAATCCAAAGCCAGTGCTTTTTTCTCCATACCACCTGATTATCTATGACAGAGTTCAGGATAGGATAAAACCAGACATATACTGAAAACACTGACCTTAGCAGTAGGCACACAGAAGTGTCTATAATGTGAGATCCTTTTCTCCATGACATTTGCACTTTTAAAAAATATTCACGCCCCAATAAAAACAACCTAACCATTTATTTCTCTACGAACTCTCAGACTGTTGAATAAACTAAGTCCTTTCTAATTATAGGTTGAGCAAATTTATTCATTGAACAACCCACTTATTAAATAATCACCAGGTGCCAATCTTAAACCAGGTATCTTTCCAGAGACCTGGGAAAGAGACACGAATAAAACCCACCCTGCCAATGAGACGCTCCCAACGTGGGGAACAGACAGGTAGACAGTTTTCCTATAACACGTGATAGTAAAGGAACGACAAAGTCAGAGGCAACCTCTGTTTCAAGGTGAGGCAAAGCCTACCAAATTTCTAAAAATGATTATCAACATATAAAAAAACGTGAAAAATGCAAAACAATAATCAGATATCAATACACATCGATACGAATAGCAAAAACAAAATAAAAATCTGACAATGTGAAGTCCTGGTGAGGATGTGGAGTAACTGAAATTCTCACACACTGCTGGTAGAAGTGAAAATGGTATAACCCCTTTGGGAAAGTAGTTTCAAAGTGTCTTACAAAGTTAAACACATACATACAAGGAGGACCCCACAATCCCATTCCTAGGCATTGCACCAAGAGAAATGAAAACTTAGGCTCACACAAAACCCTGTATGAGGTTGAAAGCGCATTTGTTCATGGTCATCAAAAACTGAGAACAAGCCAAATGACAAACAAGCTGCAGAACATCCAAACAACGGAATACCACTCAGGAATAAAAAGGAACAGGCTGTAAATATACTTACTCTGCTAAGTGAAAGAAGGCAGATGCAAAATGCCAGATACTACACGATGGCATTGATGTGACATTCTGGACACGGCAAACGTACAGGGACAGAAAACAGAGCTGTGGTTGCCAGGGGTTTGGAGCAGGGGGGGTTGGCTACAAAGGGGCCGCCTTTGTAGCGACTTTGGGGGTGACGTGGGGAGATGGAACCATTGTGTGCCTTGATTGTGGTCGTTAGACGATTATGTACTTTGTCAAAACTCAAAGGACTGTTCACCAAAGAGAATGACTTTTACTGTAGATAAATTATAACATAGATTTAAAAGGTTTTAAAGAAATACATAATGGCATCGCCTTGCTTAGAAATAGAGCACTGCTGGCAGACCACAAAGCTGTGAGGGATGTCTGAAACATGGGGCCCAAAGGGGATTGGATTAAAAATAGAATCTAAGCCAGAGAGTCGAAATGCAGCAGATAGATTCAAACATCCAAGAGGTGGGAGATACTGGAAATGGGACGGGGAGGGTATTGCCAGGTTATTAATTTTGTGCTCTCGTGGAAGTCACTGCTAGGTAAGTAGATCCCAAACCTCTTCCCCAACCCTCTGGCTTCTTCAAACTTGTGTGACTTGGTACAGGGTCAGAGTCCTGTAGGATTCCACATGGTGAATATTTGTCAACCAAACTGTGGGTAATCAGTTCACCTTAAAAGTTAGAAAGGAGGTAGACACCCCGACTATATCTACGCATCTTTGTGGGAACCAAGAGTTCAAGTGTAAAAGTAATTTAAAAGAGTCTACATTCATTGAACAAACACTTCGGGCACCTTATAAATACCTGGTCCTAATGACCCCTGGGAGCTGGACATCAGACTCCTGGGTCATCTAAGTCAAGAAACAAAGTTAACCCGAGGCTATTTGCCTCACAGACTCTTCGGCAAGTCTCCTACCTGCCCGGTAACTCCTTCACGTTATGAAGCCATCAATGTCCTGGGTCAACGTCAACCCAAAGACAGAGCTCTAAATAAATATGTCCTGTCTCGTCCCACCCATGTCATCCTGTTCCCAACACAATACTTGTACTGTCACATGCACATCCTTCTGCCATCCATCCATCCAACCATCCAGAGGGAGGTTTGGGCTATGACCGTCCCTCTTCCCCTTAGGGGGACTCTGTTCCCATCCAATGGCCTTGTCACATTCTTTAATTTTCCAACTGGGCCATGAGCTCCTGGATTTCCATACTGAACCTCAAAGTTATTAATTCACGACAAGGAGAGGACTTTTACTTTCCCCAGCCCCACGCTCCTTCCCTCACTGGGGCCAAGGCCTGGAGGCACGCTTAGCTAAGAGAGGATTTCCCTCAATGACTGGAACAGAAAAGGCGGAGAAATGTGGGTTTGCCTGGGTGTGAAGCCTGGCTCTGCCTTTTCGTAGCTCGATGAGTTTGAGTCAATTTCTTAACATCTCTGGTTCTGTTTCCTCAGCTGTAGACTAGTGATAACCATAATACCTATCTTGTAATGATGCTGTGAGGATAAAATAAGATAAAGCTTGTATACTCCTTGAGGCCTAGCGCATTGTCAACACTCACTAGAGATTTGAGAATTGTTATTGTCATGGAAATAACTGGCCACTCAAAGCCTTAAATATCAACAAATGAGGCAGGAATAAAATTTGCTTCAGTTCTCAGGCCACCTTGTATTTAATATCAGGCCTTTCTAGAATTACTAATACTATTACTGAATGGGGCAATAAAAATAATCCAGCTGGCCTCTGAGAAATTAGACCTGGGATTAGACCAAGCTAGCCAGTGTCTTCCTAGAGACCACCTCATCTTCTTCTCTCTGGACATTACTGCTAGGCGCAAATACGGCTTCTCTCTAAGGCCTCATAGACCCATGGCTGGGGGCTGGCTTCTCTATTCCATGTTCCCAGGTCTCTGGCACAGACAGAGGCATGGGGGTGGGAATTTGTCTGTGTTGCTGGGGACACGAGGGCTCTCCCAGCGTCTCAGAGCTAGATGACTCTGCCAAATAGCCAAGTGGTGAAATGTTGAGGGCTGTGAATGAGGCTCATCTGTCAGTCGTGGGTGGGCATCAGCTCCATCTGCTGTGTCAGGAGCCCGGAGAGGGATTGGAGGAAGCAACCGGTAAAGCGTGAGGCCCTAGACTGGAGGCAGTAGCCTCCCCAGGAGACTGTAGAACTGTGTACGCTGAAGACTCTCCCAGTCCTTTCAAAAGTTTTACACATGGGAAAAAAACCAAAAAACCCCCACCAAGACCTAAAGAAGAAGTAGGCTTGTCCATGGTCACTCAGCCAAATGTGCATTAGTGCCAGGATGAGAGTCAGCTCTCCAGAATTCTAGACTACTTCTCTCTCCACACAGACACACCTGAACCAACTTATACCTAACCGTGGGTGGAGAGGACGGTGAGGACTTGAAAATAAAATACTCCAGTTCCCCTCTCTATGCCCACATTGTTCTTCAAGTCCAAGCACCTCTTCCTCTCTCTAGAACCTCAGAATAGACCTGATTGTTCATTCATTCGTTCATCCATCCATCCATCCATCCATCCCTTCATCCATCCATCCATCCATCCCTTCATCCATCCATCCATCCATCCACCCATCGTTCCATCCATCCATCCATCCATCCATCCATCCATCCATCCATCCTTTCATCCATCCATCCATCCCTTCATCCATCCATCCATCCACCCATCGTTCCATCCATCCATCCATCCCTTCATCCATCCATCCATCCATCCGTCCACCCATCGTTCCATCCATCCATCCATCCTTTCATCCATCCATCCATCCCTTCATCCATCCATCCATCCACCCATCGTTCCATCCATCCTTCCATCCATCCATCCATCCATCCATCCATCCATCCATCCATCCATCCAATCAATAGGGATTTGGGGCACGCTTTGCGTACAAGGCATCATCCCAAGCGATGGAAATACATCAATGAAAAAAAAAAGGACCAAGTTCCTGCCTCTGGGAGCTCATAATTTCGTGGGCAAGACAAATATGAGGCAAAAAGAAAATCACATGAATTGATATAGACTTAAAAATTATGTCAGTGTTTTAAAGGAAAAGTATTGGGCACTAGCTGTGCCTAATCCAAGTGTTGCGGGATATTATGAAGAGCTGACTGTGCACCCCCACACTTCTTTTCATGACCCTTCCTCATTGGGCAGATGGCCATAGGGCAGCCAGAGTCTCATGGAGAGTTTGCATAACAGAATCAAAGATGAAAAGAGTCAAAGTCCAGGTTTTTGATTTTCAAAACATAGCACTGATGTGGATGGACGAGCCTTTGCTAAGCTAGCTTTTTGTGTCTGGCCCAAAAGATATGAGGAATTCAGGGCTATAGGAGAGGAAAAAGTTAGATACGAGAGCAACTGAGTGAGCTATTGGTATGTGTTCTCTGAATGAGGTTCTGTGTGTGATTCGTGGTAGAAATGAAATGCAGATATCCACAATTCAGATCCCCAAGCACCTCTGAGGTCCAGTTTGGACCTGGATCAGAAGTGGGCTGAGCAGGGAGAAGTAAATTCAGAGACAATCAGGCTTTCCCCAGGCAGCACATGAGAAGGTTCCCCAGCCCTGGGTCCTCCTCAAGTTCAAAGGCGGACAAAGTCGATAATTGGAGTCCTGTGTCCCCCCCAGCCTTGGATTACCCACACGGAAAAATAACAGCAAGTCAACAGCATGGCTTAATTATTGTCTCAACAAGAGATTAAAAGCAGGAAGCAGAGAGAGATGTGGGTGATGCAAGAGCTGCAGCCCTATAAGGCCGTTATCTGTCTTGAGTTTCGGCCCACCCTACCACCCACTCCTCCATCTGAGGTTATAATATAACAATAAGCCTGCAATTATATTTTACTTGTGAAAAAAAAATAGTGGTGAGTCAAAAGCCAGCTCACAGATGTAACTGGTACCACTAGTTATGTAAGTGGCAGGGGGCCAAGTCAGGCTAATTCAGAACCTCCACTGTGGGTCTGTATTCTTAGGTCTGTCTGGCTGCCCTGGGCCAGGCCTACCAGTAGCCCTCGGCCCTGGCTGGTATCGGACCACCAGACCCAAGAGAGGTAGTGGTTAAGATTTGGGCTCTGAAAGGCCACTGTGGAACTTGGACAGACCTTGGGTTCAGGACAAAGACACACAGCAGCAGGCACGGCATGGGCCATACCCCCAAAGACCGGAGAAGAGAATGGGCACCTGTTCAGGTGTAAGGACAGATGCCTCATGTCGGCCACGAAGAAGACCGGTGATGCGTCCATCAGTGGAAGCCACTGTAGACACTTAATGACCAAAGGCCAGGCCTGGAGCCCAAATATGCCTGGAGGCTATGTAAGACCCCCTGAATCTAGATGCAATCTTGGGGACCAGGGGAAGGAGAATAATTTGAGTAAGGAAATTGACCGATGTAATAGACCGACGTGAAGCTTTTAACATTAGGCAGAAAAGCAAGATTATAAATATATGTCTTCCTTCTGTGCGTCCCCCCTTTCTGAGAGAAGGGCGTAAATATATGTATATATGTAAATATATGTGTATACATATATGTATATATTTATATCTTAGTTTATGTATATCTTAGCTTAACCTTTGCTTTATACTTATATAATTTATAAATATATATTACATATAATAAATATATATTTTATATAAAGTATATTTATATAATAATTTATATATTTTACATATTTATTTATATTTATGTATATATATTTCATTTCAGAGAGAGAATGAGAACATACTTCAATTCAAATCCCAATTTTGCCACTTGATAGCTATATACCTTCTGCCCCAATTAGCTGTTCTCTCTTGCCTGATTTTCTTACATAAGACCTTCGAACCAGAGTGACGCTAACCTCCACCCGGCCTTGGAAGCGTGTGGATGTGTGGCAGAGGCCATTTTTTAAATTGCCAAAGTGACCAAGGGGAGGCCACGGGCATGGTGAATCCGGGCGCTGTATGTGTGAGGTCCCACCTGGGGATTCACCCCACCGGATATGCGAACAGCGCCCCCTGCTGAACAACACGGGAAGTAATCCCAACTCCCTCTAAGGCTACCAACCCTGCTGCCCTAATGGGTCCCATATAACCCTCACCTGCTGCCTGAGTCTGTGCCCACCTCAGGACCCAGCCACTGCGCATGTCCCACCCAAATCACAGAACTTCCCCTCCTCCAAAGCACTCTTACCATGCTCTCATTTACTCTTTACAGCATCTCTGGGAGGAAGGAAGAATCGCGACCCCCCCTTTTTAAAGGGGGGAAGAGTGAAGCCTGAGAGCAAACACCCCACAGACAGATCAGGGACTCAAGCTCAGATTCTTTCCTTCCAAATTCAAGTTCCTTTTGGTGCCCCATGCTGAGGACTGGCTCGGTTACAAGTGGTCAGGAAGGAACCGGGGGTTGGGGCATCCTGCGGTGTTTTCCCCACGAGGCGTCTTCCTTTCCGTACGTAGCTCAGAGCTGACTCCTTCTAGAGACAGTGGGGGAATATGCCTGATCCCTTCGGACCTCTCTCCCTCCCACAGGCCCCCTGACTCCAGGGAGAAAGAACCTAGAGCACCAACTACACGTGAAACAAGCTCCTTCCTTCTGTGCCTCCCCCCTTTCTGAGAGGAGGGCGCACCACTCACCCAGGGCCCAAGTCCAAACCTCAGGCCTTCTCCTGGACTTTCGCTCTTGCCCCCGACACCCTCCAACCCTCATGACCGGCCAAATCCCTTTCTTCCTTTCTCATTAACATTCCTCAAGCTGCACGGCCCCATCCCTGCCCCCATTTCCATTTCCATGTTCCCTGCCCTAATTTCAGCCACCACCGTCTCTCTGAGGACCACTGCTCAGGAAGGAGGAAAGGCACCAGTGGGCTCACAGCTCTTCAACTCACAAGAGATGCTCGAGGACCCTTATAACGACGTGGGGAGGAGCGTCTGTGAGTGGATTGCAGGGCCAGACTTTCAGTGACATGAGGACGGGGACTGTCTTGTCTATGCTCTCAGAAGCCAGCATGAGAGGCTGTGCCCAGAGGAAAGACATTTGTTACTGGATAAACAAACAGGAGGCTGCAAGTTGCCACACGACAAGGCACCACAATGAAAAAACAAAAAAATCAAAAACAAGCACAAATCCAATACTGTATTTTACACAGGGATGCCAGTGAGAGGCACAGATAATACACATGGAGTCAGAAAGGACCCAGGAAATCAACTAGTCCAGGCTCTCATTTTATGGTAGAGGGGAGAGATGAGAACTGAGGCCAAGCGAGGTGAGGTGACATGTTTAAGGCCACACGATGAGCCGGCCTGTGGGCTCTGCGACGACTCTGACTCCCCCGTCAGGGTGATGTTTCCCAGGACATCTGTTTCTCATTTCTTTTTCTAGTTAACGTCTTCTCACCCTTTAGCCATCACCTCCTCCAGGAAGCCTTCCCTGAACCCCCGATCTAGCTTAGACACTCTACTCCCTCCGCCCTGACAGCCTTCCAGGCTTCCTCTGGCACAGAATTTACTTATCAGACTCCATTGTAATTGCTGGGTTTATCGTTCATCTTCTCCACTAGACCACAGTTTCTTAATCTTGGCACAACCGACATCTGAGGCCGGATAATTCTTTGGTGTGGGGACCGTCCTGTGTGTTGTGGAATGTTTAGTAGCATCCTTGGTTTCTATCCGCTAGGTACCAGTAGTCCCTCCTTCCAAAGTTGTGACAACCAAAGATGTCTCCAGACATTGCCAAATGACCCTGGGGTGGGAGGGCGGGGCGGGGGAGCAAAATCCCCACCCCCACCTCCGACCTCCCATTGATAACTGCTAATCTAGACAGTGAGGTCTCTGGGGGCAGAAACAGTGTCTTCTTGTTCTGTGTATTGCATTATGCAGGTCCTCTAACTTGGTGAACATACAATAAACTGACTCTGTACTTATGAAGTCTGTGTGTGTGTGTGTGTGTGCACGCACACTGCACGTGCTGTTCCCACATCATGGTTTTCAAAGTAATTTGTCAAAGGATGTAAGACTTTTTTTTTTCTGGGATGCAGTTAACCTTTCTGTGTGTTTATGTTGCATTGTTAAAACAAAAGGAATAGAAAATGTTGGTGCAATTCAGAATTTAACAACCCTTTGTTCCTGGATTGGTGAATGTGTGAGTGAATGTGATTGTGTGTGTGTGTGTGTGTGTGCGTGTGTGTTCATCTCTTTTGACTGATAACAGTTCCCTTTTAAACAACATTCACTTGGAGAAGAAAACAAATTTTCAGTGAAACAAGAAAGCCATTTTCATAGGAAAGACCTTATTAGGTCATTAAAGCCTCGTTACACATTGAGTCCCTAATGTATTAGTCTTTACTTGGGAACACATGGCAACCACAAGGAGGTACTTTTATTACCAGATGAACAGATTAGGAAGTAAGATATTATGAAATGTGCTCTTAAGCGGCAGATAAATAATTAGGTGACAAGGAAAATACATTATTCGATATTTCAAAATATTTCCACTTCATCACCAGTTTATTAAAATTCCGCCCCTTCTTTCATGGCCCACCAGGAACTTACATCAAGATTATTTACCAAAATAAAAACAAAACAAAAATAAATAAATAAATCATCAGAATAAGTGAATTGTGATTAAGTCACATGATTGTTTTTAACACTTTTCTATGAGCCGAAATAGACCGGCAAAAACAGTTGCTGGGAGGCTGAATGATTGCTGTTGATGGTGAAATCGTGTTTTCCTTATTGTTTCACACACACACAAAGGAACGGAGAGGCCAGGGATGGAGCCACAAACGAGAGAATTGTGTGTACCGTAATCAAGATGACAGCGCACCTTTCAAGGGGCCCGTGTGTTGACTAATGACGGGGCTCGGTAACAAACTCCCCTGAGGACGAGCAGCCAGCCGGAGTTAGGTACCTGCTTTCTGTAGGGCCTCCTCCTCTTAATACCACCTGTTAAAGTAAGAACGGCTTAGGCGCTCCGTGCTCTACAGACAGAGGTTGTAACTGGGGAGCTTGCGAATGGCCCAGCCATCTCTGCAAAACCAAGTTCATACTCACTGATTGATCAATTTGCAAAGCAACTGATTTAATAAGAGCAATATGCAAAGCAGAGTCCCTAGCTTAAAAAAAGAAAAAAAAGAAAAAAAAAAGGGAAACAAAGCCTTGAGCCCTAAAAGTTAAAAGAGCAAAATATATTCTTCGGTGAGTTGTGGTTTTTGTTTGTTTCTTTGTTTTTCCTCACTGGGAATATTAGCTCAATAAAGGCAGAGGGATGGAGGGAAGAAGGGAGGAAGGGAAGGAAGGAAGAAATTTCTTAACATACATGCAGCATACCATGAGTAGCATACTATGAGTAGCATTTACACTTTGATTATTTCATATAATAGCTAAACTAAAACAAGAGGTAAGTCCCATTATTAGAATCATTTAATACACGGGAAAAGGATCAGATAGAGCAAGCAACTCATTCAGCATCACACAGTTCATGTTGCGTCTTTATCCCATGTATATGTGCCTACGTGGATACATACTTGTAAAATGACCATGTCACTTCCTAAAATGCTCCAATGGCTTTCCTTTCTCCTAGGATGAGATGACAGCCCTTCACGTGGCCACACAGCCCCTGCGCATGTCGCAGCCTCCTAGTCATACTTTCAGCCACCTGGCCTCTTTTCAGTTTCCCAAATGTTCTTTATCTTCCTGAAACGTAAATCTCTTTTTAATTAAAGTATAGTTGACATACAATATTGTATTAGTCTCCGATGTACAACATAGTATTTGACATTTATTTGCCTTATGAGGTGATCACCATGATCAATCCAGCAACCATCTAACACCGTACAAAATTATTGTGATATTATTGACTGTATTCCCTATGCGATACATCACATCCCTGTGACATATTTATGTTATAGGTTTGTAGCTCTTAATCCCCTTCACCGTTTTTGCCCGTCCTTCCCCACCCAACCCTCAGTTTGTTCTCTGCAGCTATGAGTCTATTTGTTCATTTGTGTAGTTGTTCAGATTCCACCTATAAGTGAAATGATACAGTATGTGCCTTTCTTAACTTATTTCACTTAGCATTAATACCCTGTAGGTCCATCCATGTTGGCGCAAATGGCAAGATTTCATTCTTTTTTTATGGCCGAGTCATATTCCATGTATAAGTGCACCACATCCTCTTTATCCAGTCATCTATTGATGGACACCTAGGATGCTTCCATGTCATAGCTACTGCAAATAATGCCCTTTGTTCTTTCTCTCCTAGCGCAGGAATTTTGCAAATACTGCTTCCTCAGCCTGAAACAACCCCACTTGCCCACTGAGCCCACCTCGTTAACCCCCGCCCTTCCTTCAGGTCAGCTTTAGGGGGAGCCTGCCCTCACCCTCCATACCACCACCAGTGGCCTCGGCGCCTCATACCTCCCACACCCATTACACCTGCCAGATCACAGCCGTCTCTGTGATTTCCTGATTAATGTACCGCCCCTCCGTTACCCTAGAAACACCTAAGATCAAGGACTGTTCCGTTCACCACTGTGTCCCATGCACCTAGCCTGGCATATGGCATGCACAGTGGCTCAACAGACATTTATCACAGGATTAAATACATGCACAAAGTAACATACATTTTCAATGTCTATAGTTTTAAGTACATGTGTAAGAATTCAGAGCGAAATTGCGGTGGTGCCAGCCAGAGACACAGTGTGATCCAGGAAAGCCCCAAGAAAAGAGAATGATTCAGGGCTGGAACACAGAGCATAAGTTTCTACCCCGAGTGATGATCCATCATCATTAGTTCTGGGGGAGGCTAGAGACTGTACTACAAAGACTGCATTATTCTCTGACTTCTGGCCCAGGCTGCTCGTAATTGTTTTAGAAGTCCAAAGCCAGGAATCTGACAAAATGTTTTGTTTTTCTCTCTCCCTGAAAAATGACAGATCAGCTGCTTGGTGTTTTTCATAAATTCTTCAGCCAGAGTTACATTTTTCCATCCCCATTTCACATTAAGGATTCCTTATGAAAATAACTGTAAGAGAGAAATTTAATGAGATTATGATATTTTTTAAGCTCCATCTCTCTAATTAATACCCCAGGGGGGGGAATTTTTTTCTAACATAATGGCCTTTCAGTGTTAAAAGGGCTTAACATTATGGTAAAATATGTTAACTTTCCCAGCCCTCTGACCCAACTGATAAAATAGAAAGAGAGCTCATCTGTCTTCCTGGAGCTTCTGCCACCGCAAATGGTGTTGTTCTCAATATTTTCATAATGACCTAATCAAGTGCTTATTCACTAATTGTGCCTACATTAAAAAATGATTACCCTGGAAAGGGGCTGGACAGCAGTTGACCTTCCCACGAGAGTTGGGAGGGTGAGGATCACATGTGACTTAAGAAACAGGAAATGGCCAAAACCAGGGCGGCTGTTTTTCTCTTCTCTCTCTGACTTCCTCCATGGGGTCGCCATAGACATGGCGTTGGAAATCTGAAAGCTGGAAGCTGCTTCCTCTTTGCCTCAGTAGGTTTCACCATCATTATTATCAAAATGATAAAACAACAACTATAATGACAACCGCTCATTGAGCAAAGGGTTCGTGCCAAACCCAGTTCATGCCTAATCTCTAATTCTCACGTCAACTCTATGAGCCAGGTATTGATGCCACACTTCCTGATAAAGTACCTGACAGGTGAAGTGACTTGCCCAAAGCCACAGAGCTTGTCGATGGCAACAGTGGATATAAATCATGCCCTTCTAACTTCACATGCTGGGCTCAGAGCAAACTCCTAAGTACTCACTGCTTCCTTGTCAGCTTCCTCCAGGGCAGCAGTTCAAAGCCTCTTCAAGGGCCCTCTCCTCCCTTTAGTGGGGTAGTACAGAGAGACAATGCTTTGCAGTTCACCACACCTGGCCACACGGCAAGACTACATTTCCCAGCCTTCTTTACTGGTGGACTGGGACCACGTGATCAAATGTTGGCCAATGGAGTGTTGGCAGACCTGATATTAGCCACTTCCGGGTCACTGCTCAGAGTTTCCAGATTTATTCATCACTGACGCATAGCCTTGCCTCACCTAACTAGATCATCCTCTCAAAGAATAATCATGTCTCTATTCTATATTAAATCATCAGACAGGCACCGGAGATACAATGGCTGTCGAGGCTGACATGGTCCTGGCTCTCTGTGAGTTCATTTTATGGGTCAACTTGACTGGGCCACAAGATGCCCAGATATTTGGTCAAACATTATTCTGGCTGTGCCTGGTAGGGTGTTTCTGGATGAGATAAAAAGTTTCTATATGTAGATGAGCCTCATCCAATCAACTGCGGACCTGCAGAGAACAAAAGGCTGAGTAGGAGGGAGCTTCCCCCACCTGAAGACTTGAGCTGGGACACTGGTATTTTCCTGTCTTCCGACTCAAACTGAAAAAATCAGCTCTTCCTGGGTCTCAAGACTGCTGGCTTTGGAACTGGAACTTCCACGAGACAGAGATAGAAATAGAGATAAAGACAGAGAGAGAGACGGAGAGATGTATCTCCCATTGCTTCTGGTTCTGACTGATATAGAGACTCCAGTGAAAGTAGAGACATAATAAGTAGACAAATGAACACACAAATTAAATAATTACAGCCTATGGCACTTTCCATGAAGGAAACCGACAATTTGCCTAGGTTGAGAATTATAGGTAGTCAGGAAAAGGCTCTCCAGGGAGATGAGATGTTTTAAAATGTAAGTTTTATTATTTTTCAGGTATAGCAAGGCCAAGAGATCAGGAGACCAGAAAACAAACGATTACCGTTGAAAAGATAGCATGTTATACTCACAGATATCAAGGTGGGGGAGCACGCTAAACCATGGGGGGACCACATGGGGAAACACCAGGGTCGGTCAGGAGGCAGAGGGAGGAGCAAGGGAAAACACGTGGTTTCTGCAGGAAGGAGTGGGAGACGCAAGGTAGGCAGATTTAGGGGTGGTTACTCTGAATAACTCTGAATAAGCAGTGGCTGTGTGGCGGGGGAGCTATCCCTGAATGTCTAGAACCTAGACCTGGGTGATTAAGGTAGAAGCGTTGTGAGTGGCCTGGAGTGTAAGAATCCTGCAGAGGAGGGGGTGGGGCTCTGAGCTCTGGATTGGTTGGTTTGCATATGAAAGGCACGCTTGAGGTGCATCTTTTACCATCTGCAGGAATTGGCTTACCCTGGGATGGGCGGTCCCACCAGGGCTCAGCAAGGCCTCAAGATGTCAAAGCATCAAATACAGAAACTAGAAAACGTGGTTATTACAAAGAAAGGTGAGCTGACCTGACTAATGAGAAGCCATCAGCCACGGGAAGAGCAAGAAAATACACTCCAAGCAGATAGAACAGCATAGAAAACCGAAGAAATGAGACCGAGAAATGGCCATGAATGAAGAGAGTAGGCAACTGAGCCAAATGCTGCTAAGAAGTAGAGTAAAATGAGAATGAAAAAGTATTCTCCTAGAACTGACTCTGGGTGGTGAACACACAATGGGATTTATAGATGATGTGATACAGAATTGTACACCTGAAATTTATGCAATTTTACTAACAATTGTCTCCCCAATAAATTTAAAAAAAAAAGTATTCTCCTAATGAAAAACAACGTCTTCATAGCCTATTGCACCCATGGTCTCCTCTAAGTCCAGACTTCCTCCGTCATGGTCTGCCTTCCTTGCCCAGAGTCACCTTGTGAAGGTCAACAGGGGCTTCCCACCCATCACATCCAGTGACCTTTCCTTTGTCCTCATTTTTGACAGCTCCTCTGCAACATTTGGGGGAGTACCAGGGACACAGCAGTAAACACAAGACACAAAAATACCTGCCCTCGTGGTGGTGTCGTGTCAGTGGGAGAGAAAGACAACACAATAGTTCAGTGTATAATGTCGGGTCATACTGAGGTCATGAAGAAAAGGAAAGCAGAAAAAGAGACAGTGAGTATGGAAGGCGAAGGGAGGGGGCTGTCATGAGATGTGGCCGGGTGGGAAAGTCCTCTCCAATCTTGCCTTGTCAGCCATGCTAAGAAGTGTGCGCTTGATTGTAAAACGAAGGGGGTGTTGTAAGACTGGTAAGTACGGGAGTGCCGTGACTGACCCGATGTTTTATCAAGAGGGCTGAGATGTAAAGGTCAAGTTGGCCAGTGTTGTATAAAAAGGGGGCAAGATGGTGCTCCGGACAGAAGGAACGATGAGAACAAAAGCTGGGAAGCATGCAATAACTGTTAATAGTCTGACATAGCTGCGGCGGAGAGACGGATATGCCACCGTCTTGGGCAAGTCCCTTCACGTCTCAAGACCTGGATTGTCACATCTATTAAATGGGAGATAACAAAACTGGATTTGCAGGATCCAAGACAGCATATATAAAATCCCAAGCACCACCTCCTGCAAACAGTAGGCATTAACAAATGATAGCTATTATGATGAGGATGACTTCCCATTGAGAAGTCTGTGGTTGGAGAATCACAGACATCAGACTGAGTGGCCGATGATATCTGCCATTTTCTTGAAAGGTTGTACTGAGCCCACCTCGTGGAGCCAGTGCTGCTTCCTGGGCCCAAGTTAAAAGCTCCCCACTGTTTTCATAAAGCTCCGTTGACATGATTTATTGGGAATGCCGTCCATTAACATTTTTAAGCACTCAATAAATCTGCCAACCACCCTACGAAATTAATCTTAGTAAATTCACAGCAGAAAGAACTCTGCTCACTGATGAGCACACGAGAATGTGCCCACTCTCCTGCCTCTTGTGGGAAGGGCTGGTGTATGGAAACTGTGAGCTTCCTGAAAACAGAAAGGAAACATTTAAAGTGCCTTCTCCACTCCTGGTAGGAGGAATCAGAACCCAGCTCTGCCTCAGTTTCCCCATCCACCCAATGGGATAGGGGATGCCATAGAAATTTTCCTAAGCTTGTGACCCTTTCATGGTTTTTGCCAAATCTGCCCACGCCTCATTTCTTAATTAATTAATTAAATACAGTTTGTCAAATAATTCTTCTTAAACGCAGGTCTAACACCACTCACTACCTTTGCTTCATTCTAAGCAGTAACACCTATACAATTGCAGACGTGATATGCTAGTTATATTTTTTCTAATAAATTGTGATCAAAATTACCATAAATTTATTTATGTGCACCCTAATGTCTTCTTCTGTGCAACCAGGGATATATCTACTGCACTGAGGTGCTGTACTAGGGAGACAGTGAGCTGCAGTGGTAAGGACTCCAGGCTGTGCTGTCTGACTGTCTGAGGGCTCCTCCTGCTTCTGTTACTTTCTGGGTGATTTGGAACAAGTCACTTAACCTCTCTCAATAATATATAAAAATAATACATCACGGCTGAGTGGTTAGGATCCTGTAAATCCAAGGTGAGTTTACCACTTTAAAATTAATCGATGTAATTCATAATTTTAACCGTCGGAAAAAGAAGAGCCATATGGAGCATTTCCATGGGAGCAGAAAAATTCAACATCTTTTAGCAAATTAGGACTAGGGAAGAGTTCTTTAAACTGATAATGGGCATATATGAGAACATGTACATCTAACATCATTCTCAATGGTGAGCTACCCAATACTTTCCCCCTAAAATCAAGAAAGGTTCTTTTGGGGATAATAGAAATGTCCTGGAATTGATCGTGGTAACAGTTGCACACATTGTTAATATACTAAAACCACACCTTACATAGGTGAAGTGCACGGAATGTGAACGGTAAAGCTGTTAGTTAAGAAAACAAGAATACATCTTTCACTACTTCTATTCAACATTTAGTAAGCACAATAAAGCAAGAAAAGAAAAGAAACCCATGTTGAAAAAAAAATAAAACTGTCTTTATTTTCAGGTAAGATCATGTATGTAGAAAATTCTTTGGGATATACAAAAAAAAAAAAAAAAAAAAAACCAAAAAACTACCCTATTAGAGCTAATAAATGATTTTAGCAAGGTTGCAGACTAGAAGATCAATATACAAAACTCAATTTATTTCTATAGAACAGTAATAGACTATTAGAAAGTAAAAGGTCAGGCAAATGCCGTTTGCAATAGCATAACACTATTAAATGGAGATAAACCTGAGAAAAGATGTGTCAGGCATGTACACTGAACAGTACAAAGCCAACCTTACTGAGAGAAACTTAAGAAAACCTAAACAAATGAAATGATACATTGTGTTCATGGTTTAGAAGACTCAGTGTTGTTAAGATGTCAATTTTCCCCAAATTAATATAATATATAGATTCAATGCAATCTGAATTAAAATCCAAGCAGATGTTCTGGAGACATGACAAGCTGATTCTAAAATTCATATGGATATTCAAAAGATCTGTAATAACCAAAGCAACTTTGAAAAGTTGAATAAAGTTAGTTTAGAGACGCTAAATAATTTTCCCAAGGTCAAATGAAGATCAAGCCTCTTCTCCTCCTTAAATGACATTTGGGACTTCCTGGGCACTCATGTTGCTCTGCTCCCCAGGACCTGTTCTAGTAGGTATTTCTGAACACGTTTTCTCATTTCATCCTTATTATGACCCTATAAGTTTAGCATTATAACCTTCCGTTACAGACACGGAAAACTTAGACTCAGGTAAGTTAAGAGATTTGCTCAAGGTCACTCAGGTTCTGACCATGTTCTTTAAAATATGGTCTTTAAGAAAAACAAAAGGATATGGGCTGACTTGAATCTCTCTCTCTCTCTCTCTCTCTCTCTCTCTCTCTCTCTCTCTCTCTCTCTCTCTCTCCCCTTCCAGACAAATAGAAAACATTATAAATACATGTAACACATTCACCTTAAGAATTAGGATTGAGAAGAACTGTCTTTTGACAGATGAATAACTACTCCAAGGTAATAAAACAGGATGTCTTCAAAACCACTTCTTATATCAGGATATTTTTCATATAAATGACTAACTTCATTTGCTTTCCTTTCCAGAGCACTTGCAATTGAAGCCTTTTCTCAAGTGTTCTGACATCTCCTTTTCTGAAATTCTTTCCCATTTTCTCTTATGACAGTGATCATATAACTACACGAAAATAGCCACCTACTGTGTCAAAGAGCATGACAACAAAATCCTGTGTGGAACACACCACCAAGCCCCTGTGGCCTGCTGATTTCCAAGTTCATTTGCTATACCCCAATGCCATCACAGAAAAGAATTTGGACGAGCCTTGAATTTGTTTTAATGGAATTTGGTTTATCATTCTAGCAATCGATTTCATGTATTAAAGATGTACTCTACACCCAGCACAGTGATTGGCGCTAATGCAGGGTATAAAAGAACACCCTGACCTCTGTGTTTTTCCTTGACAGCCCTGTAAGAATCACCAGAAAATCTTATTTAATTTGTATCTTAATGACTCCTATATCCAAACAAATTCCTTCCTTTCCTGTTTTCCAAAAAAGAATTATACCGTTCTACACTCACTCATAAATCTTAAAAATTCACACTTACTCTCATTTCTTCTACACCAACCAGGGCTCCAAAGAACCCAAGACAGATATGCTTACTCCCCACCTCCAAGAAAAAACTCTCTCCCACTCCCTTCCCAACACCCACCTTTCTGGCTACTTTCACTAAACACTATGTTACCTCCTTGAGAATACTGGGGCCATCTGAGCTAATTCATCTTCTCTTGACAGCTACATTTGAGATCTACCTCTGTCACCCCATTTTCCCCTCCCCTAGTGGAAAGTCTCCAAGGAAACAAATCTTTAGAAACTCCCCATTTCTAGCACTGATAGGAAAAAAGAACCAGAAATGGGTTTTTCTTGTAGGGCAGAGTCCAAACTCTCCAACCCTAGCCCACCCATATTTTTACCTTACATGTGGTGAATACCCAAAGGACCCACAGGTTATAAAAGAGGCTGGAAGATATGAGTTAGATGAAAGGCCTAGGATGCAGAGACAAAGAAGATAGGTGTCTTCATCACTGCCTGGGGCCCGGCCATGGGTCTGGGCCAATGTAGGAGATTCAGGATGGCTGAGACAGAAAAATGCCTTTGAGTCTGTGTGGACATAGCATCTTAGCTGTAGTTGAGGTTGAGATGGAAAAAGTGCCAAAATTCAGGAGCAAAATGAAAGAGATTGATCAACTGTTTCAGAAGCTGGTGAGGAAAATGTTACCAGATAGGTTAAGAGAAGTTGTTGAGAAAGAGCAGTGAGAGGGTGTTCGAGTCCAGGTCTGATGTGGGACTGTCCAACTGGCAGCTGAGTCTGCTGACATAAAGGCCTGAGCAGCTGGGGAAGATACACCCTTCGTGACGTCACAGACAGTGACCCTCAACGTAGCACAGGCCCCACTCTCTTGACTTTTGACAGTCCTGGGAGGTTCTCCTTTGCTGCAGACATCTCGAAAAGCCCCGTGGGCGGCCTGGAGCTCCCACAGCCCATAATGCCCACCTTTCAACTTCTCTCGCCATGAAAAATGGGACTAGGGACAGAAACCAGGGCCTGTCCCTGGTCCACACCAGTGCCTATCCCAACGCTGAGAACCTACCTGTTTCCTTGAAGCCACCCAGTCTGAGGAGAGTGTTGATTTCTCGCCTGCCCTGTCTCAGCCAGAGGCAGCGGAATTAGAAGGTTTCAGGGAAACACCACCTCCCCCACCTGCCAGAATGTTCTTAGCTGAAGTATTCTGATGGTTCTATGTACCCTATGTACATATGTGACAAAAAGGTTACGTGCGAGGTTCGGAGGGCCATATCTTTAAACTAAGCCTCGCACGTAACAACCTGTTAGGACATGTAAAGGACATGTAAAAACTGTCCCCAAAGAGCACATACTAGAATTGTCACCCTCAGAATTTGGTTCTCCCATTTGATGCTTGGGTTTGGGTCTCCTGATTTGAATGCAGTGGCAAAACATGATCCAACTTGCATTAGCTGCACCCCACTTAAGCCAGGCAGGACTTCGCCATCTTCTGCGTTTGGCTTTACTATTTTGTAAGACATAATCTGAAGGGACCAGGACCACCTATGAAGCATAACATACAACCGGGGGAGGAATTGATGTCAATCAACAAGTGTCAATGTAACTCTCTTGTGAACATACACTCCAGTCCCAATAACAAGCAGATACTAAGAAGTAGAAAACAGGTCGGACTGCAGAAAACCCAACTAAATGAGCCAAATGCCGAGGACTACGAGCTACACTCTATACACCGCTCTGTCCTTCCCTCACTGCTGACTAGCCAGGCCAACTCTCTGTCTGCAGCCGGAACACACCAACTCATGCCTGCTTCAGGACCTGTGTCTGTGGCTCCCTCTCGCGGGAACGCTGTCCCCAGTATTGTCACGTGGCTCAGTCTTCCTTAGAAGGGACCTGACTGACATCCACTCGTAAACTTCCCCAACTCTCCCTGATGGCATTGTTTCAGTCTTCGTAACACCCGCCACCATATGACATTATTTTACGTCTTCACTTGTGTATTTTCTGTCTTCCCTACTACAACGAATATCCTCTCAGAGCAGACTGCTTGTTTATCTTATTACCCACTTCCTCTCCGGTGCCTGGAACATAGTATGCCCTCAACAAATATGTATGGAAGGAAGAGCAAGATCGAGGGAAAAGGGGAAGGAATGTTAGCAACAGGAGCATTCAGAGAAGCAAGAGGATTCTGGGGACTGAATGGTCATAGAGAGCTTCACCCAGGAGGTAGACCTGAATCTGGGCCTTGGAGAGCAAGAACATTCTCTGGACCACCTCCATGAGCCTAGATGCTCCTCTAAGACAGGCCACTTGTAAGTAACTGATGCAAGGAAGTCTTTGGTGGCATAAAAAATGTAGCAAATGTTTACTACTAAGAGGAAAGGATATGCTCAAAGGATGCTTTGGTTAATGAACCAAGAGTCACTCGTATCCATTTCTGTCAATCTCCTGAGTGAAAATGTACTTGTTCCAGTCCAGGAAATAAGACCACTGCTAAACCTGAGCTCCTTGTCAGAATTGGATAGTACCAGGCTCCCTTCCCTCACATCTAAAGAATAGTCATTATCAGGAGCTTCCATGAGCCACTGGGGGTCTGGAGACAAATCAGCATCATAGACCAAGGCAGCCGCTAGCACTTCCACAGCTAGGAAGGGTACCCCTGAAATGCAGGTCCTGAAGAAGCTTCTAGAAACAGGGGCAGGAAACAAGCATTTGTTGAGCACATATAAGGTACTAGGTACTATGCTTAATCACTTCACAAGGGTTAACTCATGTACCCTTCGCAATAATTCTTAGGGAATGAGTTTTGTTTTCCCAGTTTTACTGAGGAGGAATCAATGTTGCAATTGACAGTGTTAGTTATGTTTGTTTTGTTGTTGTTTTTCAATCATCTCTTCATGTGTCTGGGGGGGCTCATTCTCTTATGAGTCTTGGAGAGAGAGTCTACTCCCAAAATTTGAAAAGACCAGATACTTGTTTTCCCAGGCTCCCTTGAGGCTCAGGCAAGAGCATGTGACCAGGCTTGGCCAATCAAGTGTCAGCCATAGACTTTGAATTGGGAGCTGATGGCACAAGAAACAGGTGAATAAGCTACCTTGGGAGCAGAAGCACCATGGCAACATCCAGTGTCCCGTGGGGGCAACAGCAGGGTCCTTACAGGACGGCTTCTGTGGCGTGGTTTTGCTGGTGGTTCTGGCTACTGTGTCTCTCTTTGTCTCTGCTCATTTTCCAAGCTAGTTTCCCAGACACCCTGGAAATTCTACAAGCTCCCTAATACCCTTCCAATAAATTTGTTTTCTGCTAGAATCATTCCGAGTTGGGTCTTTTTGCTCGCAACTAAGAACTCGGGCTGACTCAGCCTTGGAGAAGAAAAGCAAGCCCCAGGCAGGGAGAGGCCAAGCTGGGATTTGGATGCTGGTCAGTCCGAGGTCCAGGCCCATGCCTTCTCCACTATGTCTACACTATTCTGAGGGGGAAGTCTGGGGGGAAACTCTCATCCCATTTTACAGACGAGGCACACAGAGGAAAGGTAACCACCCAGACTGGACATGACCGGAACCCAGGTCTGGACTCCAGGCCCCTGGTTCTTTCGAAGGTGCCACAACTCACCCCATAGCTCCACTACTCTCCACCAGCACTTCCTGACATAAAAATCTTGTTTCAAACTAACTGAGGAGCCCACGTTACAGGGAATGAGACCCTGGAGATAAGCAGAAGTAGGAGTGTGCTGAGGACAGACAAACAGAAGCAGCGGCTCACTGGACCGCAGCTATTTCTCAAACTCTCTTCTCAGAACAAGATTCAAATCTGTGTTCACTGCCAGTTCCTGGGAGAGTGGGAGAGGGAACGAAAGATTATCGGGCACAGGGGGTTGGTCTCCCTCCTGAGAGCAAGCAGGGAGGACAGCTGAGAGGCAGCGACAGTCACCCAGGGGTGGCACTGAACCACTCGGGTCCTGTTTTCATATGCGCAAAATGGGGACACCACCACTAACTGCACAGGTGGGTCTGAGAGAACTGGCAACAGCAATTTCAGCCACAACCTGTAGCACACGGCATGTGTCACACGCTGTTTTAAGTGCCCTGTGGAATGGGTACCTCTGTTATCTCTGTTTGATGGATGAGAAAGTAGGGCACAGCAAGGTGAAGCTGTCCGACGATAGCAAGTCATTGGTAGAGTTGGGTTCTGAACCCAGGGATTCCAGCTCCAAACTCAGAGATCCTGAGTGCTGTACTAACCCAGTATGACAAAGTATGCCCAAGAGCTGTGTGACTGTCAGGTGCTTCCTGCGTAGTAGCAAACAATTTACTTGAGGCCAAGATAGGTGAGCGGTTCTAAGAAGGAAGACACATGTGTCTTGTAGCCCAGCACCATGTTTAACCTACAACGGGCATAGAAAGCATGCTAGTGGAATGAATGAATGAATGAATGAACGAACGAATGAACGAATGAACAAACGAACACATAAGATGAGGATTCAGGTGGTAGCAAGGAAATGGACAGAAGAGAGTCATTTATATCCGAGAAAGAGCAGAATAGAGAAATAAGCCTCTAAATGGGGATCCTCTGATACATGCTTGAAAAGCCCTGAGCCAAGTTTCCAAAGGAAATGTGCAAATCGCTTCTATGCGCCTGTTGTGTGTGTGTGTGTGTATATATATAGGCCCACGCTATAAGAGTTCAGTTCCTTCTTTCATGCCTCCGTTTGGATGGTGCACGGAGTGTGGTGTCATGTGCACAGACAGACGAGAGCACATCTGGTTGTACATACACATCCTTAGAGATGAGTACAGAGATCTGTGTATAAACAGAATCCCACAGGTGTGCTCAGCCTTCGGTGTGCACAGTTGTGCAAGGACGTAATTTTACAGTGTATACAATTGGACCAATCAATGCGTGTTTGCGGGTGCATACACCCATGTGCACACAGTGAACAATGGGTAACGGGAATTTGAGCCTACTGTGTGCCACGCTCTGTCCTGAGCACGTCACAAATACCACCGCGTTTAATGCTCACAACAGTTACGGGCACACCCAGTTATGCACGTGTGCACACAGCACTGTGTGAGTTGTGCACACACAGGCAGCTGTAAGGGACAGCTCCAACTGGCTGTCAATTTTCTGCTGCTGAACCCCAGTGACATGAACGACGCCGGGAAGGCACATTTTCCTGGGCTGGCAGGAGTTCTGAGGAATTAAAAGACATCATAAAGTCCTTTCAAAATGCCATCCACTTAAGCAGCAGCAGCCAGCCAGCCTGCGTTTTCTTGCTGTGTAAACATATTCCCACTACCCCACTCACTTAAATAAGACTCCCTCCTCTTTGGCATCCCCACAAACACACTTTTTTTTTTAAATAGTTTCTTTTTCAAAAACAAGACTGCTCCCTCGGCGACTGTTTCCAAGCACATTCCCTCCTTCTGGGAGAGGGGAGGAAACCGCAAAGAAAGGCTCTTCATACTATACAGGGATCACAGAACAGGGGCAGGGGGAGGGGAGAAGTGGGGAAGAGGCAGAGAAGCTGACGGGATAGTAAGATGTGCTTCTCCAAAATGGAACTGGCTCAATGTCCCCTGAGGCAGCCACATTCCCGTCAGGCCCAGGAATTGCTGGTCGGTTCAAAGGCTGTGGTCTGGGATCCTCCTCTATGCCCCCGGGCATGAAATAATTCTGCTCCATCCAATTCATTCCATTCCGTCCTATCTGAGCATTTCACGCCATCATACCACGCAGGTTGCG
Organism: Rhinolophus ferrumequinum; assembly: GCF_004115265.2. NCBI lineage: Eukaryota > Metazoa > Chordata > Mammalia > Chiroptera > Rhinolophidae > Rhinolophus > Rhinolophus ferrumequinum. The sequence continues at coordinate 12,047,551 of NW_022680357.1, read as the reverse complement.
CCACGCTATTCCATTCTCAGCCATCCCACTCCTCCCAATTCCGCCTCATTCCACTCCACTCCACTGCAGTTCAATCCATTCTGTCCCAATCTACTTCCATTTCCTCTCATTCCATCGAGACTTGGGCGCTCCCATTTCAAGCCACTGGGCCCCAGTTGATTCCATTTTATCCCATTTCGTCATTTCATTGTCTTCTTATCCATTTCAATCTGTTCCAATCACTCCTGCTGGAAGTATTTCATCAGTATCTCCAACGGGAGCAGGCCGTGGGCATGAGGGAGATGGCGAGAGGGGCAGTCCCCATCTTTCTTAAGGAGACAGCCACAACCCTCACCCAAGGATATAAGACCCATGTAACCCTGTCTGCCTGCACAGACCCAGTTGAATCAAGAATCGGGGGCAAAATACCCGAAGTTCTAACTCTCCACACCGATCAGGAATAAGAAACCAAGATGATTTGGGTGGCATGCAGAGTAAAAAAGCCACATTAAGAAGTGGTCGAATTCCAGACGCCTCCTTAGCAAATCTATCAGCAAGGGTTACGCACCAAACAGCCTCAAAAAGCTCAGTGGCTAAAAACAAAGTTGTATTTCCCACCCATGATTCCAGGCTCTCATACATTGGCTCGGGCTCTGCTCCACTCACGGCACCTTCCCTGCCAAGACCCGGCTGACAGAGCATCTCTATCTGGAACACAGCCCATCGCCACACTGGAGGGAAGGCGTGCGTGGCAAATAAGGTATCGGCGCTTAAAGCTCCCACGCAGAAGAGATCCACTTCATTTCTGCTCACATTTCATTGTCCTAAACAAGTCACATGCTTCTACCCACATCCAAAGGCCAGGGAAGAGAAATGGCACGAGGACCAGAGAAATCTCATGGGTGTGGGAGGAGAACTGGAAATATTCGATGGGTAACACTAGAGTACCCCATAGGTACGTATCTACAGGCCCCTAAATTGCCTTCCTTCAGCCTTGGTTTCCTCACCTGCAAAACGGGAATAATTAAAACCGATGTCTTAGGTCTACTGTAAATATTAAATGAAATAGGTATGGAAAGAACCCAGTACATAGTAGGTACTTAATAAATATTAATTCCCTTTCCCGAGCCTCTGCACTTATCTCCCTGCCAACTTCCTTACAGAAACATCAGACACAAATGAGATGGCTCTTATCTGGGAACAGAGAGGAGCTTTCAACCCCCACCCCCAGCCCAGCCCTCAGATCTGTCGCCTCTGTTTGCAACAGGAGCTTCAGCCACGTGCTCATTGATGCTCCATCTGCTTCACAAATGTAATTATATCACAACACTGATTTCTGACGGGCATAGACCAATACCCAGAGATGCTTCGTTCCCAAACATTGCAGAAAAAAAAGTACCCTACTCCCCAGAGCAGAAGTGTAATCAAAATGACAGATCATCAAGTACAATATTTTCTCAAGCTCCAGAGAAGACTGGCAAATATCCTGCAAGATCAGGTGTGGCCCCTCCAGAGGGTCACATCTCTCTGCTTGCTGGAGCCTGTAATGGGTGGAATTTATACTCTGGGGCACATTTTTGCCTTCTCTAAAGGTTCTGTGGGAAGCAGGGCCTGAGGACCCTCTCTAATTTGTGGGAAATCACACACTGGCGTTCCACCACAAGGTTCTAGAACAGTGGGCACAGAATACCTCCACGACTCATTGAACACAGTGGGGAGAACCAAGAGCAAGGAAGTTCTGCTATCTATCAATTTATGAAGGCAACATTCATCAAGCACCTCCTTTGTGCCTAGTCCTGAAACAAAACTCTGATTCTGCATCGAGTGGGCTGTGACCACCACACTTACCATTAAAAACCCAACATAAAAACACACAGTCAGAGGTTGACCCTGTTTAGACAAGTATTGTTTTTCCTGATCCATAGTCATATTCATTTTCTATTGCTGCTGCAACAAACTGCCCCAAATAGAGTGGCTTCAGCCAACACAAATTTATGATCTTCTACATCTTGTAGTCAGAGTCCAAAATGGGTTTCATGGAGCTAAAATCAAGGCGCCAGCAGAATTGTATTTCTTTCTGGAGACTCCAGGGGAGACTCATTTTCGTACATTTTTCAGCCTCTAGAGACTTCCCTCACTCTTTGGCTCAGGGCCCTATCTGTCTTTAAAGTCAACATTGGCTGGTTGAGATTTTCTCATAATGCATCTGACACTTGTCTGCCTACCTTGTCCATATTTAAAGAACCCTTGTGATTATATTGGCCTACCTGGATAAGCCATGATCTACTTACCTTAAACTCAACTGATAAGCCACCTAAATTCCACCTACAGCCTTAATTCCCCTTTGTCATGTTCTATAACATAGTCACAGTTTCCAGAATTAGCATGTGAACATCTTTGGGAAGCCATTACTCGGCCTGCCATGTTGTCTCCTCTTCTAATGCAATCTGATCAATCCACCAAACTGGTGTTTTGTCCTTGACTGTCCTAGCACCGAACACAGGACCCAAGATGGGCCAATCAGACACTGGGATTTGAATCTTGGATTGAGTCACCCAATAATGGAAAATGGTTGAAGTCCAATCATTTCAATGACGGAGTATGCTAAAAAGACACCTTTAGTTCCTGTTCTCTGAAACTTTCCTGGCCTCCTTACTTCCTAAATTGAGATTCTCCTCTGAGTCTATGAGTTATCCCCACTTTTCTTCCGGGAGATCATTCATTTGTTTAAGTCACCCAGAATTGGTTTCTGTTGCTTGCCACCCAGAGGCCTGAGAAATTCAGACTCGAATAGAGACACAGAGAGGCAAACAGAGAAACCTACAGAGCCTAAAGATAAAGCAGGCACACAGACAACCTCTCCTGACTTGTATGGAAGAGAGCAGACTTATTTGGGGAGGGGGTAGGGGAAGAGGAAGGGAATGAAATAAATAGCTCAGCCAGATAAATTTATTTCTAGGGAACGGTAGACTTGTTGTATGCATCTCTGGATATTTTCACAGTTCCATTGTTGGAAATAGCCCCTTTCATTTATTTACACTGAATGAAAAAAAAGAAGTATGATAATATGTACAAAATAAGATTTCTGCTTTGTTTTCTTCCCTGATCTTTTTCTCACATAATTTAATCTAGAGAGCCATACTGATCCCTACTGGCAAAGGCTGCAGAACTGACTGCCACTCTTGTCCATTCATTCATTCAAAATAAATTTGAACACCTACTTTACTTTAGGCCAGGAACCTTGGGGATGTGGAGAGGAAGAAGTCAGAGTCCCTGGGCTCATGGGTCCTATTTATTCATTCATCTAAGAAGAATTTATTGAGCACGCCTACTAGGTGCCAACTAATCCGTGGTCCTGTTCTCCTAGAGATTAGGGTCTAGAGATAAAGATTATAAAGGAGGCATGTGCTGACGTAAAGAATGATCGGGGGAAATCTTTTTTTTTTTTTTCTGAATGAGAGAAGTGTATTTGGCTAATTAATAAGCATACAAAACATTGAGTTCAAGAGTTTAGAAAGGTTTAATTATGCAGCTGCGTAAATTTGGAAATATTCTTTATATGAACAACAGAAGAGATAGATAGTAATTGAGGAGATTTAAGGGAACAAGTCTTGGTGGATACGATATATAAAGAAGATATAGCTACAGAGTCTTTATATTCTTGTGACCATAAGAGGAAAGTGAACTCTGTTGTTCAGCCAAAAGAAGAGAGGATACAATTCACTGAAACTCAAAGAGATTGCGTACGACTCTTAGATGCCCCATTTGGGGAGCTTCCACTTTATGTTAGTGATAATAGAAAAAGAAATCCATATACAAGCAAAGTAAATGATAACGAGGGGCAGGGTAAACCATAGTCTGCTGCTTCTATCTTAGAAATATTCGGATAGAGTTTGGGAGACGGCAAGACGAAGATAATATAGAGAAAGATTTGGGGGTTCCATAAAAGGTACAGACCAAGATTGCAATCTTGACTGCATCTTGCATACATATGACATCTACCTGTGGTTTCTTCCATGGTCATGGTTGAAACCAGACTAAATACATCAAGTGTTCATGGATGCACATGACTTCACCTGCTCTCCTTGTCACTGTCACTCCTTGGGGGAGCCCTAGCAGTGCTTCTTCAACTTTATTACGCAAATGAACCACTTCATTATTAAAATGTATATTGTGATTCAGTAGGTCTGGGATAGGGTTGAAACTCTGTATCTCTAACAAGGCTAGGAGTGGACTGACCTCATTACCTTGGAGACTGTGGTGATGCCTCCTTCTGAGCGACTCTCCCTGCCTCTTGCTGCTGCCAAAGACAGAGTCTGCCACATGGCGGAGGATGGGAATTTATACTCTGGGGCACGTTTGCATAAGGAGCAGGAAGACAGCAGAAGAAAGCTGTCTGCCTTGGGTACCTGGGAAGGCCATGCAGGACCAACGACATCTGAGCCCACTCTTGAAGGGTAAGTAAGAGTTTGCTAAGTCAACAAGGGAGAGGGAGGCAGCACAGGGAGATGTGACAGCATGAGCAAACACGCAGATGTGCGAGCAAATGTAGTAATAATGGGGGAGCCACTAGACGGTGAATAAGGGTGAAGGGTGGTACTGTCTTCAACCAGGGCTTTGCTAGAATTCAATCCTGGCCAGAGGAAAGTTTTCTTTTAATAATGATGACAACGGTGATCTCGATGACGATGATGTTTCCTGTGTTCGACACTGTACTGAGCTCTTTTCACGATTAGCTCTTTTGAATATCACAACAATCCCCATTTTAGAGTTGGGAAAATTGAGGCTCAAAGGAGTTCAATCACTTGCCAAGGGCCAAGTAGCTAAGAGCTAAGGGAGCTGGAATCTGACCCCAGGTCATCGGGCTCCAGGCACCACGTGCTTAACCATTACGTACCCCACTCCCACCTCTCCGTCCCTGCCGGCCGGCACATTCTGGAACCCCTCCATGACCCTGTGCCCGGGGGCCATGAGCGAGGCATCGAACCACAGTCTCTCCACGCAGGCCCCCTCGTCTCTATTCCCAGCCGCCCTTTAACACTCAGGCTCTGAACTTGAGCCTGGTCAGCGGGAGACCCTCACTCCTTTTCTCCCAGACATGTTTCTCATACCAGGAGAGCTTGGGAAGGAGTATGTGGCAAGAACACACCATTCTTCATGTGTTGGTCTGGGCCTCAGTCGTCACCAAGCAAGGGGGTCAAGGAAGCTTATCCAACCGGCTGAGGGCATTGCTTCCCCCCAAATATGCCAGCCATTCACCACAGCAGCGAGCATCCCTTTGCCTGGAACCCCTGCTGCTGCTGCTGCTGCTGGATGAAAGGACCGTCACCAAGCGTAGAGCAGGCACTGACGTCAGAAGTCAGAGCTGTTGGAGTTACATAATCCCAGAAGCTGCCTGAGCTTGGGAATAGGCCATATTTAACCTCAGGGGAGCTAAAAATAGGCAAATAGAATTTTATTTCCCCATAACATGTTTAAGCTTTAGACAATATTTTTTAGTGATCTAGGTGACGATTGGGTTTGACCACTGGCAATTTTTTCACTGTTGAGTTATGATCCCTAGGAAATAACTATGGCATAAATGAGTGGGGTAGCTGTGGCACATTTGTGTGTGCATATGTGTCTGTGAATGAGTGTGTTTGTGGTGTGTGCATATATATAGAGAGAGATGGATATAGACACAGATATAAATATAGAATGTGGGCTGTGGTTTGCGATGGGAGGTGGCAGATGGTTATCAGTGTGACTTGGGTAGGTAGTGAGTTGAGCACAAGGTGTGTATATTTTGTGGGTGGGAAGGTTTTGACACAGGTGAGGGGTATATTTCTGAGGCTGAGAGCCTGAGTTGTATGGTGTACGGTGGAAACTGCAGGACGCGTGCAGCGTTCATGTGTTTGCAGGGATGTGTGAGGATTTGTGAACCTAAGGCATTGCATCTGCTCTTGCTTATGTCAGTGTGTGGAGGACGTATTTCACTAAGTGTGCAGAATGTGTGTGGTGTGTGTTCAGGTTGTATGGGGATGTGTGGGAAATGTATCAACAGTATGCATGTGTGGATAGGGCCAGAAGTATGAGTTGAGCGTGCAGAGGGGTGTGTGTGTGTGTGTGTGTAAATGCACACACCATGGCTGACAACACCAGGAAAGATAGTCACAGAATCCTAAGCACTGCGCCCCAATGTGTAGAATATTCTAGATCCTCCTCCAACACATTTCCGGAGACAGATTTGAAGGTGTTCTCCAGAAAGCCGACCCACTGCCCTCCTTTGGCCCTTTGGGACTACAGCCCCTAAAGTCCCCTTCGCCCAGGCACATAAGGGTTGCAGCAGTTTGCATTTCTTGGTGCGTCTGTGCTTCTCTCAAACTCTGGTCTATAGGCAGAGATTTTCCCACCTGATGGAGATGGTCAAAAACAAACAACAACAGGAAAAACAACCTGTCCTGAGCAAAAATAGCCTAGAGTTAAATCTACTTCACAATTTTCCATAAGAGTTAAGAAAACACAGTGTGGCTTGGAAGAAACTCTCTAGCTTCCGTGTTTCTAGTTTTGGCTCTGTCTCTGTTCCATGGTCTGACCTTTGAGCACCCCCTTCCTCTTCTTGGTTCTAGAATCTTTGTCTTAACACTTAACCCCACCATCCCGGTACGTCCACGTTTAATTAACGCTTTATTGGCTCCCGAGGCCTTGGAACAAGTTCAGTCTCTTTATCATGCCATGCGAGACCTTCCATGACCCGACCCTACTAGTTTCTCATTTCCTGCCATTTTCGATGCAACCTTATCTTCTAGGTTCACCAATCCACTGACTGTTCATCAGAGGCAATGTTTCCTCCACAAAGAAACATGTGTTGCTGTCCTTGGTGATGAATAACTCGTCTGTCTTCCCTTCTGCAGAAAGACCAACAAGGACGAGAATGGATACATCCTACCATACTCCTTCATTGAGCCATTCGTTATTTCGTTCAAAATAGTTTAGGGTAATCAATAAGTTTCTGAAACTCAATTAGCTTCTAGAATGCGGTAGGCAGCCAGAAAGACAGGCTCCCTGCCTGTATATAAGCTTGTAAAGCTTATATATTAAAATGAACTGAAATCAGACTTTTCTCCAGAAACCTAGTCCCAGAACCTGTTCCTGAATCTGGAGTGAAGGAGAGTTCGAAGGAAAGGTCCCATGTATCAAGTTGGTGTCTCATGAGTCATGGCTAAGAGCATGAGTTCAGGATTAGGCAGTCCTGGGCGTTAAACCTGATTCTGCCAACATGAAGATGTGTGGTCTTGGGCACGTTTCCTAAAGTCTCTGTGTTTCGATGGTTTCATTCTGCAAACATCTCAAAAGGCTAATGAGATGCTGCATCATTATAAGGGCTCAGTAAATATTGGCTTCAGGAAGGAAGTGTGCACCTCACTTCCCCCCAGTAGACGTGGATCATGCCCCTTTCATTTCCTGGATGCAGAAATTGGGCTTCCGTTGAGAGCCTTGTGCACTGGGCTCAGCCATCCAGTGTCTTCTCAACTCAAACAATAATTTTCAATGATGCGCTAGGATGTGAGCTCCATGAGGTCAGGGATGTTTTGTTCACTGATATAATGTCAGTGTCTAGAACAGTTTCTGGCACACAGTAGGTTCTCAGTGAGTATGAGATCTGACAATTAAGTTTGCGAACTTGTTGCAATAATATTGCTAACCCTTTTTGATATTAGAGGCATTATTCATTATGCATTTGTACCAACTGGACAAACACTTAACCAAGTTGACTATTTGGAAGTGCTGAAAAGGCTGCGTGAAAAAGTTAGACGACCTGAACTTTTCACCAATAATTCATGGCTCTTGCATCAGGACAATGCGTCAGCTCACACGGCACTGTCTGTGAGGGCGTTTTTAGCCAGTAAACAAAGAGCTGTTTATTTACTGGAACGCCCTCCCTACTCACCTGATCTGGCCCCCCATGACTTCTTCCTTTACCCGAAGATAAAGGAAATATTGAAAGGAAGACATTTTGATGACATTCAGGACCT